>NW_027273883.1:12742500-13140000 GCF_046630095.1 Trachinotus anak | reverse complement strand
AGTGGGACAAACGTCTGAGACAAGTGGAGGAGTGATGATGATGCGAGGTAGGGATGAAGTTCTTTAGTATGTCTGTGTGTGTGTGTGTGTGTGTGTGTGTGTGTGTGTGTGTGTGTGTGTGTGTGTGTTGTTTGTGTGTGGACAGCACGGTTAAGGATATTTTATCAATTTGATCAAGTACATGCTCTGTGGTCATAGTTTTTCTCCTTTACAGCCTGATTTTATATTTAACGATCATTGTAATAACATGTATTAATGACATGTTTAGGTTTTAAATAGCTCCTTTTCAAAATTTTCTTTTTCTCAAATTTCTAAAATAACTGAATTCATGCAGATGTAGGCATCACTGGCTTCAAACAACTTTTTTCAACTTTATCACATTATGTGGTTAAGCGCTTAAGGATCCCACTTTTCTTTTTTGGTGTATCATCAGGTTGAACAGTGACGGTTCAAAGTGGCTCTGAATTCACAAATTTTTGCTTATTTAAAAAAATATTTCATAATTTTATATGCTTTATTTAATGTTTACACTTAAATCTGTGACAGATCCCTTATAATACACACACATGCGTTCATGTACGTACTGTTAAAGTACACCGTATGAGCACCGATGATCTTTGTTTTGAAACGTACTTGTGTCTCTTCAAAGTTCTCGATTGGCTGACTGTGGGGTACATTCACATCGATATATGTGTTTCAGTTTTATGGTTTGGCAACATGACTCAATTCTGAGCTCCCTTTGAGGGATAAAGATTTGAATCATGTCTCAGATATTTCTACCCTCTCCCACTCCCACAGATACAGTGCACCTCAGGTAAGAAACTGAGCTGATTTTTAAAGGGCGAGAATCGTAGTGCATCAAGTTGTATAAAAAGTTACGCTCTTCCGAACAAATTTCACGTTTTGAGTTGATTTGCACATAAACTTGTTTAGTGTCATCATATTTCTATAGTAAGTAATCATAATTAACAAATGAAACCGCTGAATACCCAGGGAGAAGGTCATAATATGACATTTGATATGTTGCAAACCCTACTGCAAACACTTCTACCGAATTCTAACCAACTTAAAAACGAAAGAGACAGGAAAACAGGAGGCTTCACGACTGCAGTGCATCAGTTTGAATGGACTGACTCGACACACGTACAGTAGACGCTAATTATATTGCGAAAATACGATTCTAAAAATTTTAATGAATTTTCTCTTAAACACAAATATTCAAAATGAATAGAATAAAAGCAAGCAGATCGGGAGAAGAGGCAAATAACGACTGTCCTTTATGCAAGCTGCTTACACACTGTCTCTCCTGCAACATGCAAACACACACACACACACACACGAATATATGCACACCTAGATCCGCAGCTGCTTGTTTGACGATGGCGCCTAGATGTAACACATCTGCAGCTGTGTGTGGAAGCTGCAGAGAGAGAAGGAGCCTTCATTTGCCGAAAGTATAACGTAATATTTTGTTTCTTCACCTCAGCTGTTTAACAATTAATTGTCTCATTTTACAGTGTTACACACTCACAGTGAGATTAGTACAGTCACAGTCTACGCACATACACACACATTTCATAAGGCTTTGTTGTTGTGTTCGGGGGATTCCTGTGTAGATTCTTATAGAGTTTCTTTATCAGAAAGGATTTCCTTGTTCCTCTGGCTGCAGAAACCTGTACAGCACTTCCAAAACAGCTAAAACAGTTGGCTTCAGATCAAAGCGAACATCAAACTCGCAGGTGACACATTCCCTCCCAAAATATGGTAAATGAAATACAACAGTTGAGCTGATTCATACCCTTTGCTACTGTCAAAACATTACCTCTTTCAAACACCTCCAAATTCAGTCTGCTCTTCAAAGATGCTAATTGGTATTCAGGGCTGCTTTGATAATTTGTCTTTTTCTCAGATAATGTGCCGTGGGTAATTTTTTTCTCATTTCATATTTCTCAAGTTATTGTCACATATTGAATGAAAATCGGCAGAGTTCTCACACTCATGGAACAATCATCACAGTCTGATTCACAAACATAAAGACACGTCACACCGGCATGCCTTTAGTCAGCCTTCAAATACATCTAACCAGACATGTTTACTCACAAAATATTAAGTACAGAAAAATGGTGTGAAATACTTCTTATTAAAATACCTCAATGTGTTATTATTGGCAATGACGTTGTTTTGCTTGATTAGAAATCCTATTTGTTGTGTTTGCTTTGCTTCTTTGTTTCCTTTTTCTGGTTTTGTCAAAGATCTTTAAATACAGGTTACAGTTATTTGTAGGGATTTCAGTCCTCAACTGTGGCATCTCGTAAAGGAAATCTTTCTGACACAGAGATTTAAATATTATTTTAGTAAGTCATTTTTAGAGCTGTTATAGATTATGTTCAGTAATGTGCGACAAGACCACTGAATCTGAAGTTGGATTTGGTTTCATACATTGTATAATAGTTACCTTTTATTTACTCTATTTTCAAATGCAAATACATGAGAAAAAACATTTGATTTATTATTATTATGTGTATACTGTTGAATTTTGATACAATAGAAAATATAGCGTGGTTAACAACCAAGTGATTCATGATCATTTAAATAAAAAAACATTCAAAATATTTTAAACTTCTTGCCTCACCAACATAGTAAATTAAAATTAAAGTATAATTTTAACAAATTACAGCAGATTGCGACATGAATAAAAAAGCTTTTCTTGAATATTGATTATGATGAGAAACATTATTATTTGAATTTATAAAAATCACGTAACATAAGTTCTGAAAACCTTTCAAGCTAGTGGTGTTGTAGATAAATAAAATGATCATGAACTGTGTGTTTCTGCTATTGTGGGTTTAATAACGTGTTATACGTAAAACTTGTGATTGATTAACAGTCTATTTCTTGAGAGATGAGGTGTTTTTTTTGGTCTGTTTGTGTGTGCGTGTGTGTATACAAACTTTTTTTGTTTGCACTCTTGCTTGCGTAAGCTTCCGTCGGAGGAAAGTTGAGGTTTTTTGTCCGTTTACAGTGCAAAGAACAGACTGCTGACAAGGCAGAGACTGATGAGTTGAGAATGCCAGTCTTTTTAATCCGACCCCCCATATGCCCCACATAGACGCACACACGCACACACACACATACACACACTCAATAAGTTTTCTGCAAATGTGGTGAACGTACTGAAATAAACTCTATCTAGGTTGAAATCCTAGATAGAGTTAACCCTTTTTTTTTTCTTGTTTCTTATAATTTCCTTAGTGTTTGGTATTTTGCAGTTTGTTTTTTGTCTTCCCTCTCCAAATGTTTCAGTTTTTATCTGTATATTTAAGGCATTTTCAATTTGATTTATCATATTTGGAAGCTTAGAGGTCATCCGGACTGAGAATAACACAAAATTCGAGAACTCAAAGTCGTTTGACTTATGACAAACCTGTAAATGTTTCATGATTTCTATAATTCTACATTATTTCTACATACACAGAGGCTACTGTTGTTTGTTCGACGACACTGACAAATGTGCTTTTTAAGTGGGAATGTGTAAGTCATTCATAACTTTGAATACTGATTGAAAGACGTAAATCACACCATCTTTGAGTAGCAACATCTTGGTAGACTTTGTATGCGGAAGCGTGGGAGGTGCAACTCTTTTATTTTGACTGACACGCCAGAATATTTCCATCACTGCACATACTATACTCAAACCTGTTGCCTTTTTAACATCAAGCAGCACATAATATGTTCATTTTAGAATGAAAAATTTAAATTGAACGAATTGGTTGTTTTTCTTAGGTAATCTCATTTCAGTATAAGTAGGTTAGTACAGCATTGGGTGGTGCATTTATGGTTAGTTTCATACCATACGGTGTTCTTGGAGTGCAGTGGAAAATGTAGATGGTTTGTTAAGTGAACTCACTTTATTTGCATGGCACATTTCACACACAGGTAAACTCAATGTGCTTTACAGTAAACACTGAAACGTTTAACAAATGAAGTAGAAAACATATATATTAATACTCCAAGTACAACATACGTAGAATAACCTTTGAGCCACACAGTACACACGCACGCGCGCAAACACACACACACACACTACCAGAAACACAAGCAATGTTTTAAGACAGCTTTTAAAAGAAGATCTCGGGGCATCAGTTTGTTCCAGAGAACAGCAACATGACTAAATGCACCTTCATCTGTTTTTATTCTAAGTACATTCAGAAGGCACATACTTGATGATCAGATGGATCTGTTTGGAGCCATATCATTTAAGGCCCTGTAAACAAGCAGTAATAGTTAATACTACTTTCCTAACTTGGGAAGTCCTGCAAAATGTGCTTTTTGAAAGTCAGTCTTGTTCAGGAAGCTCTTAAATCTGGAAATGATTTTTAAATGGTAGACAGCTGTCTTCGTAATGGTGGTGATGTGATGCTGATTAATAATAACACTCGGGCTTCTCACAGTCACTGTTCACTGTGCTTTATAGAAAAAGACGATAACATGGACTCAATCTACATCCACCTAATCAGTCAAAATTTCAGTTTTTTCTTTGTTAAGTTGTAGAAAGTTTTAAGACATCCAGTGGTTGATGCCATCAATACATCTGACAAGCTCATTTTTAGGAGTGAGGTTATCTGAGGAAGGTGAGACATATAGCGGTGTATCATCGGCGTATGGTGAGAGGATACATTGTGATTCTGTATGATGGTACAAAGAGGGAGCATGTATAGATTGAATAACAGTGGACCAAGAACTGACCCTTGTGGAAGCCCTCAGAAAATATTGACCTCTTCAGATGTGAAGTTGCCAATAGATATGGAGAAAGTCCTTCATTTTGCCGAACCATTGAAGAACAGGTCCAGATAAGCCAATAAAGTTTTCAAGTCTATGTAGTAGAATGCCATGATCAATAGTGTTGAAATCGTTCAGGTCTAACGATACTACAATAATAAAGTTTGTTTGCGTGGTTGTTGATTGTAATGGATTAAGTTGACAAGAGCTGTTTCAGTGCTAGGATTCACTCTAAAATCTGACTGGTCCAAATCATACAGGTTGTGGAGGGCTAGGTAGCTGTGCAGTTGTTTGTAAATGACCTTTTCAAGGATTTTTACTTAATAGTAGCCAGGTTGTTGCTAGTAATGGATAGGTCCAGATTACTCTTTTTCAGTAATGGAGTGACAACAGCACACTTTAGAGAAGTGGGAAAAAATACCTGTAGGGAATCGTTAGTAATATGCAGAAGACATTTTAACAGTTTTGTGGAAATTGGGTTGAGAGACCAGGTGGAAGTGTTAAGAGAAATTGCAAATCATGGCATATTGCAACTGAAGTAAATAGTGTTGCTTGGAAAGCAAAATACATTTTTGTTTTGCTCTTTGTTACTGAGCATCATGCGCTTAAGCAGATGATAACAACAATATTAATAATAAAACATATTTATAAAGCGCCTTTCATATAAAAGATGTAGCTCAAAGTGCTTTACAATAAAACTAAAAATGAAATAGTGCATTGCAGATACAGATCTACAGTTAAAAAAAAAACAAAAAAACTTTGAACCACAAAAACCTCATTAATTCGGTCATGCTGAGCTGTGGAGCAAGTCTGCTGTATGAGACCAATACAAGCTTCAATATTTAGGCATTTACTGGTAGAAAATTGAAACTTTAAATTCAACGCGCGTGTTTGTTATGTAAAACAAGAGCCGGTTTTCAGTCAAATTGTGTACAAGATCCAATAACCCCTCTAAAGTTACTGAGGAACACACTATAGGCAGTTTAGTTATTTTCAAGTTTTTTCGTCCCTCAATATCTCTCACACACACATGCAAACACACAAGAAGATGCTGGGTTTGATTGGTCTAGGCCTGTGGCCGGAGATAAGACAGAGACAAAAAAGGTGAATTTAGATTCCTCAGTGTTTAACCAGTGTTCAGTTAATTTCTTTTTAAAGCTCCTGGTGTCTAGATACTCATTGATCATCAAAGGTAGATGGACTTGGTTTAGTTTGGCAACAAAACAAGAAGTCATGATTTAACTTGATTCTGCATCAGAAAACATGCTTTGTGGTTTGTGTATCACTTAAATTCAGTTGAGAATTACCAGACCTATGATTGCGTGGGAAGTTGATGGAGGAGCAGCGCTTGTGATTGCTGTGTGTTTTTGTGTGTGTGAGTGCGTGTGTGAACAGTGAAAGGTTGTGGGTCACAGTGGATTTCCTGTTGTTTGAGGTTGACAATCAGAACTGAAATAGCGAAAAAATAGAGACCACTGATGTTCTCTCTGCCTCTCCTCCAGTAGCACAACCATATTCACAGCTCAGTAGCGTTTAAAAATAAATGATATTTAGCTTGCAGAAAAATATTTTCAATGAGCATCTTATTTTAACCGTATCATCTGGTTGTCTTTTAAAATCTGTGAAATCCTCTTATCGTGGTCAGTCATGAGGTTAATCAGTCACCTCTATTAGCAGCAGCTACAATCATATCAGCTATGCTGTGATTATTCCTGCTTTATCATACGTGCTTATGCTTGTTTACCTCCGACCAGCCGACCTCCTCCGGCCTTCATGTGATCCCTGTGGCACTAGATAAAGAGGGCACACACTGACACACTAACACACACTCGTGAATAAATCTGACACAGTTATGCACGGAAACGCAAATACTACTGTATATAAGCATCAACACAAGCTTGTCTTGCAGACAGTCACACTGTCAGTGCATTTGTGGAAGGAAGAGAGAAGATGACAGGAATAGATAAAAGGAGATTATTTAGGGTTAGAAAAAAAGAAAGACAATACTGCATGCTGTGCTTCCTGGATGTGTGTCATCATTCAGTGTTACTATAACTATGTCGTGTAATATAAATTTTACAGCACAGTCCTCCCTTTTTTTGTTAGAAAAGATAAGACTTTGAGGATATAGTATGAAACTTTTCACACCTGTCACCAAGCCAGTGTTTTTCTATATTTGTGGTAGTTAAATGAATCAAATGACTTCTGATTCTGACAAAAATCGCCACCAGGCAAAAGCATGAGAGGTGTGAGAGTTTACAGAGATTAGGGGCATGGGGGGAGGTGAGAGGGGGATGGCCATTACTGGCAGTGATGAAAGAGAGAGTGCATTACTGGCAGCTCTGTCCTTTATGAGCGAGACAGAGAAGGATTCACAAAGAAAGAAATGACATGAAAGAGGGAGATTCAGAGTGAAAGAGAAGCCAGTCAACCACTTAAAAGGACTCTGAGGTTGACACCTTCATATTCTCCGCTCTTCTCCATTTGCAAATATTCCACGTCCTCTGAAGAGTCTGTCCTCGTCGTATTTGATGTTGTTTTGTTCATTTTTATTAAGACAGGAAGTGTTTGAGAGGAAAATACCTTTGGTTTACTCTGGTCACACAACAATTGATAGCTGTTTAAGGGGAAGTACAGCAGAAGACATTAGTTCTCACAGTGGGAATTGCTTTACAGTTTACCTCTTTGGGTAAAAATATGCAGTGTCATTGCTAGTTGGCATATTTTATGTCCACACTGACAACATGTATGCTATAGAGGTTCAGACTGATGTTTTATTTGGTGTTAAAAAGATTCACAATGATGTCAACGCATTTGATTTTTTATTATGTTTTTGTTTTTTTTTAAAAAACATTCATTACCCTGTCAGTTGACTTGCATTATGTGTTTTTGACATTTTGGCCTTGTTCAGCTGCTTTATGGTGAATAGTTGTGATACTAAGGATCGTTTGAATTGATTGACAACTTGTTTGCTTGCATGCTTTGCCCGTTTGCTTCCCGCTCTTGGCTCAGTTGTTCTTTGTCCCTTTTCATCTATAAGCTGAGTGACTGTAAATCAGCACCTGGGTGAAGAAAAACAGAAGACGGCTGAATTTGAAAATGTTAACATAACTGCTTTTGATTCTGTGTTTGTTCAGCCCAGATTGAAGTTATCCCATGCAAGATCTGTGGAGATAAGTCCTCTGGAGTGCATTATGGAGTCATCACTTGCGAGGGCTGCAAGGTGAAATGCAACAGCAGTAGATACTGCACACACACACATATGATTTTATAAGGTTGACACCACTCTCATGTCCGTCCGCCCAATATGAAGCTTCAGCCAATCAGCTTAGCTCAGCCTAAAGACGGGAAACCAGGGGAAACAGCTAGCCTGGCTTTGTCTAGATAAATAATATTCGGCCATCTAAAGCTAACACATTGTATCTAATTGGAGTCTAAACTGAGCGGTTTAATGGAGGGTAATGTGTTGGACTTCTTTGCTGGGTGCAAATATTTCTTGGAGCCTTCACTGGTTGCCAGAGCCAGGCTAGCTAGCTAAGATGGTAAGCCAGGCTATCTGCTGGCTCCAGCCTCATGTTGAACAGAGAGAGAATGGTATCTATCTTTCATCTAACTCTCAGCAAGAAAGCAAATTTCTTTAACCATTAGAGCTAGACCAATATCAACAGATTTTATCAGCAGACATTTCTGTTTTGGTATCTCATAAGTAACGAGACGTGACAGAAACAGAGTTGTCAAAGATATGTCTGCTGTAACTTATAAACAGTGTTGCAACAGTTTGTTCATTAGAGAGCGCTGGCAGGTTTCGACTGCAAAATGTCCTGCTCACTACATATCTTGATCACAAGAAACTGACATACCATTATAGACTTTTGTAACTCAAATATCCACATATCTGCCTCAAAACCCTGTTTCTGTTGTACTGTTAACCATGTGTTATCCACCCCTCAGGGATTTTTCCGGCGCAGCCAGCTGCCCACTGTGTCATACTCCTGCTCCAGGCAGAGTAACTGTCAGATTGACCGGGCCAGCCGCAACCGCTGCCAACACTGCCGTCTGAAGAAGTGCTTGGCACAGGGCATGAGCAGAGACGGTGAGGCACAAACACACCCACACTGATGCAAAGACAGACCCACTCTATTCCGGATTCACAACATGTTCTTATTTTTGATCTTCCTCAGCTGTGAAGTTTGGACGGATGTCCAAACGTCAACGGGATTCTCTGATTGCTGAAGTAGAGAGGCACAGACAGCAGCAGCAACAACAGCAGCAGCAGCAGCAGCTTCAGGGAGATGGTCAGTCTGTGTTGTCTTACCCCACCAAAGCCCGACAAGACCGCTCCCCCCAACTCCTTCAGCCCATGGCCCCAGCCTACTCCTTCACTAGTGAGGCTGAGCTGCTGTCCTACACCACTGATGTTCATCCTTACCTTGTGTGCTCCCCGAATGAGTCGCAGGTGTCGGGAATGATCTACCGAGGCTCTGGTGTCTCTCCCACATTGAGATCCCAGGGGAAGGGGGACAACAGCGGACACCCTGACATTAGAGGTTAGGCACTCATGAATGACACACTTCACTGTGTGTAGTTTCCTTTATCCTTCTCTCTCTGTTCCTAATTTGTCTCTATCCTTCATGCCAGGATTTGACTCCAGACAGCCATCTCATGACCTGATGGCAATTCACCCCTACAGCCCTCTGGAGGACCCTTACAGCATCTATCCTCACTCTTTGCGAAACATAGGTGGGCAAACAGCACAGTGGGCTAACATGTACATAAATGTGATGTGTTCTCAATATTCATGAGTGCTTCTACTTTTTTCAGATGAGCTGTGTGCCAGCATTGTGCGCTCCCACCGAGAGACCAGCCAGTACAGAGTGGAAGAGCTGCAGGCTCTCAGATGGAAACTGGTCAGCAGGGAGGAGGTCCAAGCCTACCAGAGCAAAGTATATCAACTATACTGTTTCCTCCTTTCATCTTGGGTTCTCAGACATTGCCTTGCATTTGTGTGACCTTATTCAGACAGTCTCAAAACAAAACATGCCATTTCAGAAGCTACTTTTCTGTTTGATGAATCAAACAGAAAACTGAGAGAATGTGTTTCATCATTTCCCCCTCCTCTGCTTTCTCTTTGATCACACAGAAAGTTTACGTTCAGTCTGAAGTTCATGATATTATAGCACATTATATTATAATATGTGCCATATATCTTATAATATTTGATTACAGTAAATGAAAAGAACAAAATTATAGACACAGAGCAGACTGAATGGTTGGGAGTGAGGGGGGAATTTGTGTAGGATCAAAGATAGACCATCTTTTTGGTTGATTGAAATGTTATGTTGTTAAAGTTTCTCTGAGAAATTAACTCATATTGCTACCATCCTTCTCCCTTCCATTTTTTTCTGTATCCCACTCTCAGTCAGTGGATGAGATGTGGCAGCACTGTGCCATTCGACTGACTGATGCCGTGCAGTACGTGGTGGAGTTCGCAAAACACATCCCAGGTTTCCGTATGCTCAGCCAGAACGACCAGATTGCGCTTCTCAAGACAGGTGAGACTACCTGTCACTTATAAGAACAAACCAACAGGTGTCATCACAATCTAAAATACTTACTCTCTCCTCTTCCCTATTTCCCTTTGTCACACAGGCTCCATGGAGGTAGTTCTGGTCAGGATGAGTCGCTTCTTCAACACAGAGAACAACACTGTCTTCTTTGATGGGAAATTTGCGGGAGCTGAAGTCTTCAAGTCTTTGGGTGAGGATTTCTCTACACATTGATCCTACCTGACGCACAAATGCAGACCTGAAACCACTCATGCAATGAGCACACTATATGAATGTGGTGGTTTATCATTGGTCTTTGGTGTCTTTTCCTGCAGTGTGTGGTGATTTGATCACAGCAGTGTTTGACTTTGCTCATGACATGTGTGCTCTAAAGCTCACTGAGCAGCAGGTCGCTCTCTTCAGTGCCCTGGTGCTGATCAATGCAGGTAAGCACCTGCCTCTCACTCATATTACATTTTATTCTGTACTTTTCAAGCATAAAAAGTTGGAAAACACTTTTATCTTTTGGTTTTTAAAAAAAAATATTGTCTAGTCTTAATTTGCCTATTTAGGGTGCATTTATTCATGCATGTGTTCCTACCTAGCACCCACACTTAACTGATGATATTATTTGCAGAAAGTCTTATTATTATATTGTTATTATTAACTAAAATAAGTTGTCTTTTCAACATTGTTTCAGTCACTTTGTTGATGGTTTCATTCCTTCCCACACAATCAGCCTCACTGCCCCCCCCCCAGTGGCTGTCAAAAGGCATGATAATATTTACAAATTGCACAGTGGACCATGACAAGTGCATCTTCGACAGTATGGCCTTGTTAAAAATCCTCATTTGCTTTTGTTTCTCTCTTCCTGTACAGACCGTCCATGTCTGGAGGATAGAGGCAGGGTTCAGCGGGTGCAAAGAAGCGTGGAGTTAGGACTCACACACATTCTACACCGAGACAACCAAGACAGTTTAATGCACAAGGTACATGTCTCAGTATAGAGCGCATACTTTCTGATTAAAAGGCAAGAATATTCATTCTTTCATCTACAGGAATGTGTACATGCTTAACTTTCCATGGTAGAAAGTGGACATCTAAAATGTGTCTGTGTCCTCCCTGAAGCTGTACCAGAGGATGGCAGTGTTGCGTTCGCTGTGCAGTCTTCACATGGAGAAGCTGCGCTGGTTCAGTCAGCGTTACCCGCTCACCGCACACTCTCTGTTCCCTCCACTCTACAAGGAGCTGTTCGCCTCTGAGGTGGACCTGCTGCCGGGGACCACTCACTGAAGATTTACTAGAATATGCAAAGACATATACGCTCACACACATAGACACACATTGTTTTATCACTTTCTGACAGAATCTATTTTTCTAATAATGAATATAAATGAGAAAAGCACAGTAATCGTAGTGGGTTAAGTATTATATGTCTTCCAGCAAAGCTCTTCATTGGTAGCTTAAGTTAAACATAAATTCCAATATTTTGATAGCTTCAAACTATTTTGATTATTCAGGGGAGACTTGCGTTTTGTTGTTCTTTGATGCTGCATTTTCAGTGGGGTACAGGATTCATTTTCTCTCAGGATGTGCAGGGATTCTGTCTAGGTACAGATGCTGTGTGTCACAGTGCTTTCAGACAGAGAGATTCAAAGAGGCAGGACAGTGGCAGCATTTTTAGTTGAAACTTAAAGTTGACCCGACCAAAATCTACCTTTAGAGAATAAAACACTTACCTTATTCCTGTTTGGACGTCATCAGTTGTAGTCAGCTTGGAGTCACAGCAGTTGCAATTTCAAGTTTAGAAACAAAAGATAAAATGGCAGGTAAAAACACAAAGAAGGAATAATACAGGAACAAGAAATGTGCTGGCTGAGCCAAAAAGCCAGGAAATGTACTATAGTTTTGCAATACAAATATGTATGTCGACCCAGTTTCACAACAGCTTTACACAATCCCCTCTGCTGTCAATTCATGTGCTCAATGTGTCATAAAAGTTCATATTCACGCCTAAATCTGGGTAAATTACGATACTGCATCTTTACTGCTCATGCACAGTCCTGTTACAGCTTGTTAGTAACCACCCTACGTTAGTTTGTGCAAAATAGATCCACCTGCCCATACTCAGTGTTTAAGCCTCAGGAGATTTAGGCTGCAGCATTGCTGTAATACAAACGTGGGAACCTTGTGGTAGAGTCTCAGGGAAGCGACAGTACAGGGGGGTAGGGGGTTAACTGAGAAAGTTTTCAAAATCATACTGTGAAACTACTTTCAGGAGCCTTGAGAGTTTGACTGGAATCAGTTCAGCATCATTGCTGCATTATAGTATTTCAGTAATGTCGGATATTTTAAGGTAAATATACCGTAAAACAAGTATTCCCCACAAAACGTGAAGAATTAGAAGAGATCAGATGTGCCACTTTTCTCTCCCTCACTCAGAAAACAACTGTCAAGTTATATCTGAATGTGTCAATGACATACTCATTGTTAAAATGCACCCAAAAAGCAATCAATAACTTGCCTCTTTGTATCTTTATGTCTTTAGAGAAGTGTTTCTCCTCAGGTTGATGTTGTCACAGTTTGACTAATAAGTCCTACAAAGCAGCAGTACCTCTATAACTTTTATCCTCTGTGTTTGAATAAATCCTTACAGCCTTTTATATATTTCAAGCTTTGAAAAGATGTTGCATTAAATGTAGAAAAAAATATTGAATTAAAAATGTGGAGATAATGTAGATGTCTCTTCCTCTGTGTGCAAACGTTTCCTTTTTTTTCAGATTAACTTGCATATATGTTTTGTTTTCTCTACATATCTTTGAATAAAGAAAAAGTAAAGAGAAGTTTCAGCATTAAGTACTGTATGTCCGGATGTAGTCCTGTCTGTTCCCAGAGCAGCTGAGATTATAATGAAGATAAGCCCATGTAAATCTTCTAATAAACTGCTGAGGCTGCGACACCAAGCAGAAGTGGTAACTTTATTTGTCTCTTTTTGAAAATGCAGCGTAATATAAACATTGTGTAAGATGGGAAGAAACAAAATGTATTTGGTTTTCGATGATTTGATAAGTTTATTCATAGTAGACTGAAGTGATAAGCATGATTTATCATTCTCAGTAGCATAAGGTCGTGCAGCCACACAAGTATAAGCACCATAATGTAGAGCTGCGACTGCAGAATTTACACAAAGGAAATATTAGTCATTGTGGATGACCATAGAGCAGACTCATTAGCTTGTGTTGTGATCATGTTGTCATAGACAAAAACTGTTGCTAACCAAGTTAAGAGGATTGAGAGGAAATTAAAAGACTATGAGTCAGTTTGATGAGGTAAATGTGACTTTCTCCTGCAGAAAGCCACAGAGCATGTAAGCTACCTCCACTCCCTCATGCTGCAAAGCTAGCTGTCTTTTTCTGTGTGTGGCTTTCTGGCTTGAGACAGAACTTTCTAAGCAACTTTCATGTACAGTGATGATTTACTTTCATATGTCAATTTAGTTTGGAAAGACATCAGGTAAACAATTCTTATAGTGATGTTCTTATTTATATTTATTTAACTGCCCATTATCCCACTGGTCAAAACTATTGTACCCACATTACTCCAATCTCCAATTCTCCTCCTTTTTGTTTCTTCTTTTCTTTCTTAAGCACTACAGTACTTTGGTTGCACAGAATCTCTAAAATCCACTTAAATGTGATTGTACAAATACACTAAATACACAATAAACTACTTTTTACTCCTAAAATTGGCAGTCTGCACAGTCAACCAGCCTTAAAGTAAGAAACAAGTGTTGCAGTCAATTGCCTCAATACTTTTATGACAAACTGCAAATGTCTTTTTCCTGTATGAGTATGACAGGGAGTCATTTCAGTCCTGTTTTGGTTTGTTTGTTAGTCTTTGCTGTCTGACCTCTCAGGGGAATTTTTACCCGAGAAAAATACTTCTGTACAGTTTCCAGACCCCCATCTCTCAACAACACTACAACCAAAGACAATAACTGAAAACTTTGATTAAAATGGGAAATAGCTGTGGGCAGAACACCAAAAGCAGGATTATCCTTCCACTTTAAGCAAACTACACAGTCTTGTGATGCACAGGGAGTGCGAGTGATTGTGTAAGCATCATAGCCAGTTTTCCAGATAACTCTGGACTCAAACTCAGTGTGAGATAACAAGGAATTTAAGGCTATTAATCTCATGTGAACAAACAACAAGTCACAAACATGGTGAGAGCAATGGACAAAATCAAAACTGAGGTAAAAAAATTTGATATAATACAGGTAAAAACACATTTCACTATTTTTTCAGTGTTTTATTAGAACAAAATCCCAGCAATCAAAAATATGTTCTCAGGTATTTAAAGGAGCACTCCACTGATTTTACCTATCACAGACAGCACTATGCAGCCTTTTTAAGGTGTGAAAAAAACCTAGTCTGGGTTAAAGACTACAATTTTTTAGCACAAAGCCTGCGCTACAAACACAGAGTTGGAAAGAAATGGGCATTGAGCAAGCAGGAAGTGCAGGAAGAAAATATGCAATGAAGTTAGCTTGTGGGAATTGTAGGACCCTGTCTTTTCTTGACCTCTATTGGGACAGGATATCTCTGGCTCTGCCACTTAAGTCTGTTTACAGTCCACCAGCCTCACAATAAAAAGACCTACACACTGTGACACAGTTTGGTAAGATCTACCTGTAACGATTATCTGTGTAGACAGGGAAATTGTGAAATCTGTTATGTTTTTCACGTATAAAAAACAATAATGAATTATATTGGTTTGAAGGCAAAGTAAATATCAAATTCTTGGTAAAGGGTGGACTTTTGATGGGTTTGACCCTGGAAAAAAGTTGCACAGAGTTCTCTACAACCTTGATAGGAAGGCAACATAAAATGACAGAAATTTTATTTTTTTAAGGGCAATTCCTCTGTTTGAATTATAAGGTTAAACAGTTTTACTGTTTTCAGATTTGAAAATGTAATGAATACTTGGCAGATGACAACTTTATAACAAATATTTTTCCTTACAAAATAATGACAGTAATTAGCCAATCATAATCTTGTGGCACCGACCCCGAAGCGTTTCAGCGAGAACAGCTGATTGGCTCAGCTCAGCCAACAGGTGATGATTAGCTGCTTGGTCTGATGGGATGGTGGAGAGATGAGTGACGAGTTCACTGTTTAGATGTAACATCCAGCATGAATTTAAAAAAAAAAAAAAAAAAAAAAGAGAATCATAAACAAGTTCAGGATTGTCGAGCTTTTACGGAAGAGATCAGGATTTGAACGGATCACATATGAGTCATGTTAAAAGACTTCCCTCCCTCCCTCTCTTTTTTCTCTCACTCCGCCCCCCCCCCCCACAACAACCATAAAATGTTGTGGGCTCCAGCTCACATAGACGGACAGCACCGCGGCCTCTGTTGGACCAATTAACGGGCCCGTCTGCGCGCTGCCCCGCTGAGCGTGTTTTCCTGGGCGGCCTCTGCTCTGCTCTGCTCCCTGTGCCCGGACAGACAGTCAGCAGGACCACGAACACCACGGGACAGACACGACTAAGTTTTGCAATGGGCTCGTCTTGGGCTTTAGTCTGCTCCACCGTGTTGGTGTTGGTTTTACTCAGCTCAGCATCTAGAGGTTGGTGCTTTACTTTTTCTCCCTGTCGTTGTTGATATCGTGCCAGGATTTGTTGTGTTTGCTGCTGGGCCATCAGGCCGGGCTCCATTTTTGTTCGTCTGAACTCCTCTTTATGCGTTCATCTCGCCTGTAAACACATTGTCATCAGTCCTGTAGCAAACAGACTCTGAAGTACTTTTAAGAACGAGTCTGTCCAGATGTCTGCAGTGGTGGAAAGTTACAAAGTGCAATTACACAAGTAGGATGCAGTATTCAGGTACTTGTACTTGACTTGAATACGACTACTTGAGCTTCATTACATTTCAGGGCTAAATATTTATTGCTACATTTATTTGATATCTAGGCTGTAACTACTTTGCAGATAAAGATTTTACTTATGAGGTCATAAAATATGATTGATAATTTTTAGAGTACACTAACAAATATGCAAGATTATAGGACTATAAATCCCTGTGTAGACATGGAAATTGTGAAATCTGTGATCTTTTTCATATATAAAACTTAAACCTGTACAACATTAAGATAAGTATATCTTATGTGTAATATTTGATAACGAAACACTGATAGGATCCTGGAGTATTTTGACTACTCCTTTAAGTAAGCAATCTGAATTCTTCTTCCATCACCGGCTGACGCTCAGTATATTTTGTACTTTATACTGAAAACACATTGGAGATTTACATAACTTTGTCTGGCTTTCTGTCTCTCTCTTTCCAGATGAGCACTTCATGGAGCAGCGTGAGGTCACTTTTGACCTTAACAATAAAGGTGTGTGTATTCACATACTAGTGCAGTATCTTTGCAAGGACCAGTTTGAATCTCAGACTTTCAGAGTGGCATTTGGTCAGCTCTCATTGCTTCAAGAGGCTATGTTAGGGTTAGGACTTGAGTTTGAGACTGAGGTTTAAGGACCACTCTGCTAATGACGTTCAATTTGCTTGTCCCAAGTAGAATTACTTAACCTCTAAAATCAGTTGTATAATGTCTTCTGTGGCTCTAAAGGGAGCTTTCCAGTTTGAAAAAATAACCCTGATGATACTGATTCAATAGAACCCCTTTGAGTTTGAAGTTGGGTAAAAGTTTTTTCTAGGTAATGCATAGAGTGTTTATTGGCAAACCTGTAGATGTACAATATATACATGGAGATGGGTGAGAAATTAAAGGAAAAACCAAGATAAAGTGTCTTAGTAAAGTGTTGGGCCACCATGTGCTGCCAACACAGCTTCAATGCTCTTTGGCACTGATTCTCCAAATCTCTGTACTCTGCTGGAGGCATGAGGACCATTCTTCCAAAAGATATTCCCTCATTTGGTGGCGCTATCTAACATGTCAGTCCAAATTCTCCCATAGGTGTTGAATTGGGTTGAGATCTGGTGACTGAAGGCCACAGCATATGATTCACATCATTTACATACTCACCAAACTGCTCAGTGGCCCCTTCTGCACTATAGATGGGGGCATTGTTATCCTGTTTGTCCACTCATTTTTTATACTTGTCACCCACCTGTATTTTTCTTTATGTCTGGTGCCTTAGGATATGCAGACAGTAGCATATCCTCCCTGTGAAGAATTGTTTTAAAAATCAACATGTATCTTTCAGAGATGGATGTGCCAGAGTCACTCATGTTGCAGAGAGAGGTGGACTGGACAGAGCTCTTCGATCCCCAGGGTACTGTTTGTCTTTGTAATCTTCTGTTATGACCTTGTTTTGACACATAACAACATAGCAGCGTGTTCCCTTGAAACATTTGACTCTTACTCATCTTGCTTGGCTCAGCTTTTTTTAGTAGCTTTTGTTGTTATATACATTTGTTTCTTGTTGTCTTTGTTTTCATAGAGTTCCCCATAGAACAGGTAATTGTGTCTCCACCGGAACAGTTTGATGCCCTGAGTGAGAGAGGTAAGCTGCTATCTATCTATCTATCTATCTATCTATCTATCTATCTATCTATCTATCTATCCATCCCTCCATCCCTTTCCTGTCTTATTCCACCAAACCTTGTCAATAAAGCCTCATTATATAAAGAAAACACTTGAGTGTTGAATAATACAACCTTTATTCCACCAGGGGGCTCCAGACCAGGAGTTTTGACACCAAGAGGACGTATGTATTTATTTTCCTGTCTTTCTTTGGAGTTTCCATTTACTCTGTACCACCTACTTCTTTAAAAGTATCAATTCATATTATGATTCCTGATCTTTCCTCTAAGATCCCCCAGGTATTGGGCCCCGTTCTTTTGGTGGCCTTCTCGTACCGAACTTCCCCGTTCAGTTTCCTCTCAGCCGTCCGACCGCTGACAATCTCCAGGCCATCTGCCTCTATGGAGACCTTCGTCCTCACTACCCACGCTCTTATTTTCCTGGCTCTGGCTTTGGTCAGCAGAAGCGTAGGGCCAATGCTGTCAATAACGCAGAGTCCTGGTTTAGCACATGCTGCAAAGGGAACCAAACATGGGGGAGAGAAGTGACACTGTGTTGCGCCACGCAGGCGGTAAGTTTTCACAACAGCCCTTGTGGCCAATTCAGCAATTTCTTACTCTGGGTAAACATAAAAATGACAATGTGGTGTCCTGTATCGTCTTGCTCTAATTCTGATTCTCTTGATTTATTTGACTTTGTTGATAATGTTTTTTACTTTCAGCATTTTATAGTCGTGTATTCTCATTAGTCTCTCCTTGCGCTCAAATAGCAATGTGACGTGATGAAAAACACAATATATGATGCTATGCACTGTGGATATAAAATTGGATTTCACACCAATATGATATCATATTAAAAACCAAGATATATTTAATGTAATCCACTATATCCCTTCTGTAGAAGAAGGCTGTTAATAGGTGTCATACTGTTGTCAACTTTTGTAACTTTGTATTCTTATTAACTTAATTCCTGAACCTGTATGTAATGGGCCTAGTGTTAGATATTCTTGCATACTGAACATAATGTCTTTTCTTTGCATGATTTTGTATTACCCCAGATATCTTTTTAAACAAGCATGAAACATTCTTCACATTGCAGAAATGATGGTGCTTACATTTTTTTTTAAACAAAGCTGAAGGCCTTGAGCGCTTCTAGTCGATAAGACTATTATATACAACCCTGCCAGACATAACAGACAGGCCTTGGCATGAGCACCAGTGGAGCTGTCTGAGGGCAAGCAACAAACCTCTCATTAAGCATTGCCTTAATCTTAACACCTTCCTCTTGCTTATTTTTTTTTTTTTTTTTTCATTTTTGGTTAGGTAGGCCTATGTCTTAGCGTACTCCATGTAATTGCGGGTGGTCCATTCATTCACTCAGCCTACGGCCTAAGGCACGCAGACTTTAAGTACGCATTAAAGGATTAATTCATACGCAATGAAAGTCTATGTTGTTTTGCGTTTTCTACTGCAGTGGGAGCTGTCGGTCAAATCCTTCTGTAAGGAGGACTCATCAGTGAAGGATCGTCTGTATGACTGCTGCAGACTAACAGGCACGGACATGCTGAACTGCTTCAACAGAGACGCTCCGAACCCAAACTACGAACCAACAGAGAAGAGCCCTGTGTCCCCGCTCCCCTCTACTGTCCCCTCTACTGCCAACTTCATCTTTGACTCCAGCACTTGCCAGGGGTATGCAAGGAAATAAATAAAATTAACACTCATATTTACGACCTAATTTAAGTAGCATCGCTACGTTGCTATAATATTTAGAATCAATGAAATACAAGAATAATAATGCTGGAGCAGCATTAAATATGCTGCACAGCTGCCAGCCACATCTTAAAGGATAAGCCTTGTGATATTCTATTATTTTTATTATTTTTTTCTTTCAAAACATCTCATAAAAAGACTAAAACCAACAATGAATTGCTTCAACACTACTCACACATGCTGCCTCTGTAGCCAGAGCCTTATATAGTTAAGAGTTAATTCCTCTGTGCTACTGATCTCCATTGTTGTCCAAAAACTGTGAGCCACATCATTACACCAGATTACATTACACCAATGTTCCTTCATTACAGCGAACACTCACAGCTTAGTTTATTTTGAGTTAACTCTACATAGAGTCCTTTTAACTGTTAATGCTCAGTAGAACCCCAAATGTGTAATAATCCACTGTTGAAAGTAATCCCCAACAAATGCGCTATTTACTTCTGTTTGAGTGACATTTGCTAAAATCTTCAGTGGCCTGCACACAAGGCAATCGCAATCCAGACTGTCCTCATCCGTGGATCCCTGATTGTGGAAAAAGCTAACAAATGCTATCGGAGCAGGGGATTCCCTCTCTTTTTTCAAGAATCTCTTGAAGACTCATCACTTCTGAGAGCACCTCCTCTCCTAACTCCTCTAACACCCCAACAGCTCAGCTTTTGTTTTTTTTGTTTTTTATTTTCCACTGCATTGAAACCCCCAATGCGTCAATGGAGTGGTTCCACTGCATTTTTCAAGCAGTGTTAGTCTGAAAGCAACACACATTGTTGGTGCTGGTCTTTTCATGTTATTTGATGACAATATAGCAAAAATACAGTATCACCAGCTTCCCTGAAAGGAAGTGATTTGTTTTAAATGCATCATAGAGGCTGAAGGAGGTCATATTTGGCACTGACCTTCCAGTATGCCTCATACTTTGCAGGACAGTGATGACTCCACATGGTGTCAGAGCAAACAGGGGAAAAAAGGAAAAGAAACCATCCACTTCCCAGCAAATTGAGATCAACTTTCCTCCTGGACGACCTACCGCAGATACCATTGAATCACTGTGTCGCAACCAAAACCAACGCCCCCTCTACAATGTCAAGTGCCTGCCAGATTTAGGCTATCAATGGCTGGCTCGTCAGGCAAAGACCATTAATCGTATTGAGAAGGGATTCAAGCAGTGCTGCAAAAAGAAGAAGAATGTGCTCAACTGTACTGATCGGAAGGTTAAACAAAGAAGAAACATAAATATTCATCCTTATATGTGTAAATTTAGCTTGAATTGAGTTATTTCTTATACCTGCTTATCTCCTTTTGTCATTTTTTTTTTATTTTAGTGGAGTGAGGAGCTTAACAGGTTCTGCTTAGTTAAGAATGCTGGACAGGAGGATTTCCTCTGTTGTTCGAGCGAGGGGGAAAATGAACGCTACAGCTGTTTCCAAAACATGTCTCCTGACCCTCACTATAATATGACTTCTGCCACTGAGGAGCTGTCACTTAACAATATCTGTGACACTCACAAGATCATCAAGAAGAAGTAAGACACTATTTTCTACATTTGTCCATAGATCTGGTTTTCTGTTTCCATCATCACAGATTCTGTTGTCATTTTTTCTATCACAAAGAATATGTGAATCTCAAGCTCCCTGATGTGCTGTAATCTCCAACACTGCTTTTTCTTTAGTAAATTCTGTGTTATGAATATTGTCATAAATCTAAACATATCTGCACATGTTAACGATGTGATTGCCTTTCAGGTTCCCTGTTGGTTTTCCTCTCAAAAGCTTTGTTGAGCAATGCTGCCCCCTGTCGGAACAAGACAAGACCGTTTGTTCTGTGCAGAAGGTGAGTTCAAAAAGCAAAAGTACAAAGTCTAACGTAATATTTTAAATGTAGTTGAAGAGCTTTTAACACACAATTCAGATTTTTGGATGCAATTTCTAATTTCCCTGGGCTTGCTATCTCCATGAAATCAGATTGAGGAAATGTCAGGGACCCTGTGTTCATCAGGGAAGCCTATTCCTCCAGCTGTCCGCCGCTGTTGCCGCCTGCCCTCACAAGAGACTCCGAGGTGTGTCACCAAAATTCTCATGGACGCCATCACCAAAGCGACCAATGTCTTACGTCAGAAGAAGAAGAAAAGGTGCCCTATCTCCTGAACCCCTATGACGTTTTGCTGCTGACCCTACTGGCATTCAGGGCCATCCAGGGAAATGGCAAACTAGCAGCAGATGCCGCCTCTCGTCACTCAACAGGAAAAATTATTGCAGCACTTATAGGTCTGTAAGATGAAAAGTATATACAATATGTGGACCAAATTCTAGCTTCATCTACCACATATTCTTGTCTGAGATCACATGGGAAGCATTGCTATCACAAGAGTACGTTTATGAATAAACAAATGTATTGTTAGATGCACAATTTATAAAACAGACTGGTGTTTTAGTCACTGTACCACTATTTTCGTAGCTGCTTTGTACACATTTGATAATGAATTACATGCATTTTCTTGATTCCTTTGGAGCTGCAAGATCAGCTCTCTTCTTTTTATATGGTTTTGTGGTTGAGATCATATCTACAACACTTCTAATAAAAACATTTTTTAAATGTGCCTTTTGTGTGGTTTACTGTATTCTTTCGTTTAACAGTGTAGTGTTATATTAAAAAAAATTTTCTTAACAACTTAACATAGGTTGATTTTCAAATTAGATTTTTAGGCAGACTTTTAACATTTGACCAGGGACACGATAAAAATTTGCTTTCTTTTGATGAATGAACATTGTCCCAAAAAAAAACCAAAAAAAAAAAAAAAAAAAACTAGCAATCTAAGGTACTTAATTTGATTAGATTTTATTCTGCCATTGACAACACACACAAATAACACAAATCCAACAAAGGACAAAGACATAAAATTAAATAAAAAATGAGCCAACAACAAACAAGTTGTTATGCTTAAACGGAACCATGACATTGAAAAAAAACAAACACTTTTTTGTCTTCACTGCAAAATATTCACATCAAAGAGACATTACAATATCATATCAAGAAATAAATGTAACATAAAACTATGTCTTCAATTCTGAATAAAACAAGACAAACAAAACAAACCCATATTCACATAAATGTCTTGTGCATTTTATAGCTCTTGTATTTTCTGAGGTCTTAACAGAGGTGAGGTACATGTCAGTATCTGTTAGAACACCTTCAGAGGAGGCTTTAGGCATCTCTTTTTATGTTATTTAAAAAAATATATACATTTCCAGAAATTACTCTGTATAATAGTCCACCAGGTAAAATTATTGATAAAGTGATTTTAAAATATCACTATCAATAATAATGTAAGTAATATATTAAAAGCCACTGGAAATAAAAAATGATTACCTATCCTAAGTTATATATTTTCAAACTTGTAAACCATTTTTAGTGTAACTGTAAAACTGAAACTGAAACTGTTCCCCTTCAGGCCGGTGGGGGCGCTGTGGTGCTGCTGCGACATGAGCATCAGAATTCAACTGTCGGCGCTGCCTGTGATGTGAACAGTCAAACCATAATGGCGACTGCTGGGACAGCAGACTCGGGATCAACAGCCCCGACAGGTACCTAGAGGCTAAACCTTCCTTCTTTGTTGTCTTCCAGCGATCAAACAAACAGACCTGTGTGACATTTTGTAGTGACGAAAATGGTGTGATACGTTGACTATGTCTTTATCATGTCCCGGTTAGCCTGTTAGCTAGCTAGCATCGAGGCTTTCAACCTAACAAATGAACCAAGCAGTGGCTAGCTTGTCTAGCTGCCTTGTTAATCACCCTTAGTAGCAGCAGCAGCAGCAGTAGTTGTTGTTGTTGTTGTTGTTAACAATCACACGGAGCTTTAGATGGCGGTCTAGTTGGCAGCACTGATACTGAGGTATCTACTTTAGTTCATAATACGAAATATTTTTGGGTCCACGTTGGCTAAATGGTGTGTTTTGTTATCAAGCCGGTTACATCGTTAACGGTGTTTTTCTGTGCTAATGAGTTTACTGGAAGCATGAGGTTTGGTAAATATCACTATTTTGTCGAGGAAATAAACGGGACATGTTCTGTGGTTGCTTTTTCAAACGGGTCTGTCCATCCAGGAGAAGTTAACGGTGGCCACACCGTTATCCCGTCGCCTTTCTCGCCCATTACACCCCTCCTTCTCCTCCTCCTCCTCCTCCTCCTCCTCCTCCTCTGTCTGTCTGTCTAGGTTTGCGGTAAAGTTAACTAGCAATCTCCATTTGGTATCTTCAACATTTACCCTCTTATCAGTTACTTCCCAAAGTTTCACAGTTGGGGTGATGTATTATCAAAAACAAATGTTAAGTTAATTGATTTCCTACATTCTTTAAACCATTGATACATGCCATTCGTTGTTATCTAGTTAACAACCAGGCTGCTTTCACTCTGCTGTCCTTGTACAGCTGATGAAAGGTTTGTCTAGGATCTCTGATTTCATATCTGGGCATGGTGAATTGCTTATGAACTGGACTTTTTCTGTTTTCAGAGGCTACACAGATAGACAAGGGTGGTGGGCAGCTCAAGTGCTTTCAGGAGTATTTTATTTTCTGAGGACAGAACAGATGATGGAGACGTTTCATCTTGGTAATCCATTTAGTTGTGCGTCACTTATTAGTTTCCCTGTGTATACAGGAGTTGCTCTTCCCTCAGTAGCCACCCAGTCTGAATCAGTGAATAAAAATAGTGACTTCAAAGCTCTCTTGTGGCCTCCAATTGGCTGACAGCCTGAGACTGTACAAATACAAGATACAGCATTCTGTCAAACACACACACACACTCACAGCCACTTGAGTGACAGTAACATAATGTTGTTTCCCGTATTAGTCCTTATCGGCCCTGTTTCCTAATCAGGCCAAGAACCAGTATATTTATGGAGTCTTCTCAGGCAGAAAATGATTTTAAGAGACTCTGCATGTCCCATATTATTTCCCCGTGCAAGCTGCAGGCTACATGGGAACAAGGTTGGCAGGGAGTTGTTTGGTATACAGGGAGGAACAGATGGTTTGCCTATTGTCGTAAGGCCTGTCACTAACAAGCTAAAGTCATTGTTAAGTAATTAGGTTAGTCTGGTTCTAACCCTGAATCTGCTGCACACTGTATGTTACTATCTAGTTCTACATTGACATTTTTCTGTAATGTGATGAAAACTAGGACTGCAACTAGTGATGATTTTCATTATTCATTAATTTTCCAATTATTATAGAAAAACATGGCCGTTATAATTTCCTAGAGTCCAAGGCATCGTCTTTTATTTATTTATTTTTTTAGACTTTCAGTCCAAAAGTCAAAGTCACTGTCTAATAACATGTATAGTAATAGAAAAGCAGCAAATTTAATTTAATCAAACTTATGAAGCCAGAACCAGAAAGTGTTTCAGTTTAGCTGGGGAAAATGACTGCAGCCATTCATCACTTATCAAAATAGTTGCTGATTGATTTTCCTTTTTAACTGCTCAATCGATCAATAGCTTCAGCACTACACTTCTCATACCTACACACAGTAACGTTGCTCGTTTACTAGGTTAAGCCATTTAGGCTGACCATGTCCTGCTCCACAGATATTAGGACTCAGTTCTGGAGGAGAGCATTGCAGCGAGGTACCCGCATGGGTGTGTGCGTGAGTGTTTCTGTGTGTGTGAGCAGAAACTGCATGAGTAGTGATGATGTATAGTGTGTTGTTTTACATAATGAGAGGAAATGTGGGAAGAATGATGCTCACTTTTTCCTGATGGATTGCAGTGTGTCCCTGTTAACTCAGAAGAGATGCATGGCATTTCAGTGATTCTCCTATATTATTAACGCTCCCATCTGTCTTGGGTTGAAATGTCCACTTACTGTGCATCGCCTGGATTGACACTGCTGGGCGTAAATTTTACACACAGCATTGTTACTACAGGTGTATAATCTTCCTAACATCTTTTTGTGTGTATATTGACCTGTGGCACTGCAGCATTGAAGTAGATGTTGCCATTGGTTACAGGCTAGAGGTGCTTGCAGAGTGGGCGAGATAGTAGGTTTAAACAGCAAGTTTATGTAAGGACAGAGGAAATCATGTGAAGTATTTGTTTTATTTCAGTTGTGTGCTTTTCCTACAGAACTGCTGTGTGCTGTTTTTTTGTGCTTATTAAAGAGCAAAGACCATTTGTCTGTGTCATATATTACAATTTTACTTCTTTGGTTATCAAGTCAGTAAATTTTGCACACATCCAGAGTTTGCGTCTGCCTACAAAATAGTACTCCTATGTTCATAAGATGAGCTTTTCAGATTTTCTAATTAAACAAATGTCATGTATTCATAACAATAGCATACTGGAGTTAATCAAGATGACAAAAAACAAAGTTACTATGAGACACAAAGTAGGCTGTGACACAAAAAAAAAAAAAACTAGAAATGTTTTTAAAGGAGTTGGTGACTGCAGACTCACATCCTCGGGGGCCAGATGAATCTGGAACAACCAGCTCAGGGGAGAAGTAGTTCCAGTTTGCAGAGAGCTGGTGGTATCAGGGGCAGAGTTAGTAACTGTGGCCACATTTAGGTCTGGGCTCATCATTGGCCTTATAGTCATCAGCCAGTGCTGGAAATATCCTGGCTAATTAACCAGCAGAGGGGTTCTCATACAGTCATTAACAGATTCTTCCATGCTAAAAGCTGCCAACTCAAAGTCTTAAAAATGATTTTAAGCATCGAGTTTACACTGACAGCATAGGTTGACATGTATATGGGTTTCATAAAGTCAAGTCTGTACCAGGGAAGTCTTCAGTGTTTTTTTTCATTCAGCTTCTTAAGAGTCATTGTCTCTCACATTGTAAAATCACAATTTTACTACGTTTTTCTGTCTTTAGGGACCAGCAGCATCCGAAAAATGGCCCCGTCAGAGGTAAGGATTTTATAAAATGCCTCACGTAATTGACAGAACAGCTCTGCATTATGCATAGCCCCAAGTAATATAAATGTTGATCCAGTCAACTCTGTGCAAGGAAGCAGAACAGGTTTAGAGAGTTCAAGTCTGCATTTAGACAGCCGTCATGAGTGACAACATATCATTATAAATGAAGCTTTGTGGTGTTACAGAGATACCCCGGCCTACAAATTATATCCTCCAGACGTAAGGGCACATTGCTGGTTCGATCCTAGCAAAAATCACATTGTCATCATTTTTATATTTTTTCAAAAATTACCAATCCCTCTAAAATAATGGCTCATTGCAATCAGAATATTTCTCAAAATAATGAAACCTGATTTTTCAGCAGTATCATTAAGCCCCAGTTGTGAGGTAGTTGATGTGTTACCACAGCATAAGATTTTCATGTGTGGTCTAAAGGTTACATACATGTAGCTCTTTGTTTTGTGTTCACAGGCATACACACACACACACACACACCAGGCCATGTTTAAATGTTTTTCTCTCTGTCCCTCTCATTAGATACCTGGCTCCTCAGGCACAACTCAGAGTATGAAGAAGACCATTGGACACCGGGGCGTGGAGACCACCACAGGGGAGACCACCTATAAAAAGGTTAGAACAGGGTGGGGGTCGGTGACACTGGTTTGTTGACACCCACTGCTCTGAGCAGCAGAGATGAAAAGTGGAAAAAAGACCAGTGTGTACACGCACATGTTTGGTGTTTATGTTCTAAAATTAGTCTGGGAATTCCTATTAGCAGACGCCTAAAATAGTGAGTGAAACAGCAGAAGTCAGATGGGGTAAAATGTCTAATGTCTAACTAGCACTTACTGTGCGCTTTTGGTGCACTTCCTTATACAATCTCCTTGCACTTATTAAATAGATGTTGTACTTATATTCTGAACACTTACACCAAGGTCTTCCACTGCACTGAAGCTTTACTGATGTCTTTCACTAAAAAGTGTCTGACAAATGAAAATTTAAGTGTAAAATGGTGTTGGTTCCGACGCTTACTCTCTCTGTTCCTCTCTGACCTCTAGACCACATCATCTGCCCTGAAAGGTGCAATCCAATTGGGCATTGCTCACACAGTTGGCAGCTTAAGCCAAAAGGCGGAGAGGGATGTTCTCATGCAGGACTTTGTGGTGGTCGAAAGCATCTTCTTCCCCAGGTTGGTAGTAGAAATTGCAGTTGAATGAACGTAGTGATTTGTTCTTTTTTTTTTTTTTTTAATTTTTTGTTTCATGGAGTTTAATGTTTCTGTCTCTCGTGTTTCCAGTGAAGGCAGTAACCTGACACCTGCTCATCACTACAGTGACTTTCGCTTTAAGACCTACGCTCCTATTGCCTTTCGTTACTTCAGAGAACTGTTTGGCATTCGACCAGATGACTATTTGGTCAGTACTCGCACTAAACACACACTACCATGTTTACAAAAAGTGTTCTTGTTTTGGCTTTTGTCACTGTCCTCATATTCATATGGGAGAGTGGTTTATTTCAGTGTTCATCTGTAGTTCCTCCCTCTTGAGCATGAAGAGAGTCACTTAAATTGAGGATTCCCTGTTTTGGCAGTCAGTGAGGTTTAATGAACAAGGCATGAGAGGCCTTCTCATTCACATGCTCCTTCCAATTAGAAATGACCCCACATCTATGTTATTGAGTTACTTCAATAAAGTAACTGTAGTCAGAAGTCAATGTCAGGAATCTATGTGTTTTTATCAAGTGGCCCAGAGGGTTCTGGATTTGCCAACATGTTTGCTCTGTTTTGACTGGATACTAATGCAGACTCCTCTTCCTCTTGAAGTATTCTCTGTGTAATGAGCCATTAATCGAGCTGTCTAATCCCGGAGCCAGCGGATCTCTCTTCTATGTCTCCAGTGATGATGAGTTCATCATCAAGACTGTGCAACACAAAGAGGCTGAGTTCCTCCAGAAACTCCTGCCTGGATACTTCATGGTGAGCCTGGATAGAGTGTGTTCAGTATGAGTAATTATTATTGCAAAAACTATACTTATCATGAGAGTAGGAGGCTTAAATGAGTGGGAGCAACAATTTCTTTCCAGTTTAACAGTGTAAAAATATCTAATTATTCCATGTTCCTCCTCCCATCTAGAACATAAACCAAAACAAGCGCACCCTGCTGCCCAAGTTCTATGGACTGTATTGTGTTCAGGCAGGGGGCAAGAATATCCGTATTGTAGTGATGAACAATCTTCTGCCTCGGATCATCCCCATGCACCTCAAATACGACTTGAAGGGCTCCACCTATAAGAGACGAGCCTCCCCTAAGGAGAGAGAAAAGGCTGTTCCCACTCACAAAGACCTGGACTTCATCCAGGACTTGCCTGACGGCCTGCTGCTAGAAGCGGACAACTACAACGCTCTGTGCAAGACTATACAGAGGGACTGCTTGGTGAGTCACAGAGAGATGTTTTTCATTGACTGATTGATTTTTATTCAAGTATCGTGCACTGTTGGTGTCCACATGGAATTACAGGATACATGTATATGCACTGTTACAATATGCAAGTGTATTTAAATCACACAACAAGCTCAGATAGTACACAAGCAGAATACATTATTGTTATAGCCTAACTAGAAAGACATATTTTTGCCAAATAGAGAATTCAACTTTCTGAACATCAAGTCTTTCACTATCATCTTGCAGAACAAATGTGCAGAAACATGAACACCAACACAGTTTTTCTGCTGTTAAACTTGCTGTTTTTACAGAGGTGTCTGTAATATGAGGCAGGTCACAGTTTGTTTGTTGCTTAAAGATGAGCTCCACCATTGCTGGTCGTGTCGTCAACAGGAGTCTAGTGTTAAAGAGATGACTCATGCTCACATGACGCTGCAAGTTAATACTCTGTTTACTTTTAGGGACGATCCCTTTTGAAATTAATGGAATAGACTTTCATTGTTAACACGGGATGTCAATATGTTTTGTTTAATTTTGGATCATTGGTCTTGGCAAAGACACGAAATTTACAGGACAGAGGCTGCATGTTATTTATTGACCAGAGTATCTCTTTCCATCAGAGGCCTTTGTCATCACTGTTGCTTTTCTTGATTATTCTGGTCCTAAATCCACGTATACATTATTGAGTTATCATCCTTTTATGTCTATATATTTTTATATTATCCTCTTTAGTAACTCAACCAGCATAGCCACTCAGTGAACTGATGTGGTGCTATCAATGGTTCCATCGTGCACGCTAATTGTTGTTGTCTGATTGTGTTTCTCATCACACTATCAACATTTTTGAATACATGCATGCACATGTTTTAGAGTTTTACTGTCCTCCACCATAAAATCTGAATTTACTTTAAATTTAAAAAAACATGATTTTGGAAAATATTTTTAAGTAATGGACGCTAGACAAAACACAAAGATTGCACACAAATGAAATGGATTCCAGCATCTCACAGAATATTGCGAATACTATTTTGAGTGCAAAGGTTTTTCTACAGCTGTACCTTTAAGGCAAATTCCTGCAAAAATATGTTGTCTGAGTCTGTGTGTCACGCCCATCAAACTGTATGAATGTTAAGACGAGGGGTTGTTCCTCACTGTGTCAACTGATTGATTGTATTTGTATGTTTTACGTAGCTTTTACAGAGTTTCAAGATCATGGATTACAGTCTGCTGATGGGCATCCACAACATGGACCAGGCCAGTCGAGAGCGGGAGCGTGCAGGGGGCAGTTCGGGGGACAGTGGTGGGTCAGAGGGAGCCGTGACTCCAGATCAGCGCCGGCCACAAGCCCAGAAAAGTCTGTATTGTACAGCCATGGAGTCCATCCAGGGGGAGGCTCGAGGGAAGGGAGCTTTAGATACAGAAGACCAGTGAGTCTTATTGCTTAGCTGACCACAAGCAGAGCTGAATTGGAGCTGGAGTGTTGATTTGTGGTGTGATCTGTGACGGCGACATGGCAATTAAATGATCTTTTCTTGCCTCTGGCCTTGTCCTTTCAGCATGGGTGGGATTCCAGGTCGTAATACTAAAGGAGAGAGGTTGCTGATCTACATTGGCATCATTGACATTCTCCAGTCCTACAGGTTGGTGTTTTACAGCAGCCAAATCAGTTTCTTAATTCATGAACAAGCGTCCATTACCCATTTAGAGAACTTGCAGTAATAGTAGTTTCAATTCTTTTGTCTTCATATTTAGGTTTATTAAGAAGTTGGAGCACTCCTGGAAGGCCTTGGTCCATGATGGGGTAAAAGCCTACACACTAAATGTTCTGTGAAAGATGAAGAAAAAAATGAATAAGCAGAGAAACTGAAGAGAAACTTGAATAAGTTTGTGTCTGTCAGGTTCTAATGGTTCTGTTTCTGTTTGAATACTTTAGGACACAGTTTCGGTTCACAGACCTGGCTTCTATGCAGAGCGTTTCCAGCAGTTCATGTGCAACACAGTGTTTAAGAAAATTCCACGTGAGTCTTCATATATGTTCTCACTGCTGTCAAGATCTTGACGCCTTGACAGCTTAGAGAATACACAATTGAAATGTCTTGGTGCCTGTATTGATCATTTCAACTTCAATGTCCTTTGTCTTCTTCAGTAAAGCCCTCACCATCTAAGAAGAGTCGTGGTGGAGGTCAGGGAGGGCTTAGAAGGGCCCCCACCCTAGGAGGTCCTACCCCGCTCTCCCATGCAACAGGACAGTCAGCTGTCGACTCCAGACTGGTGTACCACAGCCACTTTAAAAGCACAGAGTCAGAGGCTGACAGTGGTAAGAGCAGAGCCATCACAATGTTTATTTGTATCCACACCACAATTAATAGCTGTGCTGAAAGTATAGATATAGATGCTGATGTTGAAATTCGTAATAATGCTGTTCTCAGGCGTGCAGTCGGGCAGACCCGATCTTGTTCCAAGGACCCCTCCGCTGGTAGACAACCCTGCTGACTGTGAGGCCAACCTGTCCACCTCATCACTAGGCAGCACAGGAGTTGCGTCTACCTCTCCTCCCCTGCGGTAAAGATAATAACCTAAATACCTTTACTCTTCCATCTCACTTTCACACAGTTTTAATTTTCTTTGCTCTGACTTTTCTCTGCAGTTCTGTAGGAGTGGAAGTGCACAAATCAGCAAACACTGACCATGACCAGGGTGCTACACACAGGTACAGAAGACAGTGATAGGTCATAAAACAACATCCTCATCAAATTTGAATGAAGATATATTTTTCCCTCACATCTCATTAATTGTCTTTTTCTCTGTTCCAGTTTTGGGGCAGAAGGGGCTGCAGACAATTCAGGCAACCTGTCTGGAAGCGAAGATGTAGTTTCACTATCAGACATCGTCCCCGAGACCAACATCTGTTTTGTAAGTCTAAACAATGAATTTACACATCTCTGATTGAATATTATTTGCAGTTTTATTTGAGAAGCTGCCAGTAGTAGTTTCTTACACCCTTCATAATTCTTGAATTGTTTTGATCTTCACAGTAAAAAAAAAAAACAGACACAGTGCCATCAATGGTTGAGGCATTTCCGGATGATGTGAGGTGGGTGGAAGTAAGAATGAAGAGAGTGAAAGTCTGCACCACGGAATCCCCCCCCCCCCGTCGCACCTAGCTGTTTTCTCACCCTTACACATAGTATATACAGGGATAGCTGGAGGAAACAGCAAGATGCAATGGAGGTTGTGACAATGAGAAAAGCAATGATGGGAAGATCAAGAAGACAGTGTGCTTTAGGCCTTAGACCTTCTCAGCCATCAACAAAGTCACTGTGCACACACATTTTGTCCACACCTGTCCCAAATCCCCGATGTCTTTCATAAACACCTTGGGAAAAAAAGGTGTTGCATGACCCTGAATTGGCAACTCTTTAATAACCCCAGCCACATAACAACCAAATAATTAGTTGTATATTACAAAAAGTCACCAGTGCATGGTGAAGGCAGTCAAACACTTCATGAAGAGTCAGTCCTTGTGCCCACTTTTCACAGCATGAAGAGATGTGAGTGGGCACAGACAGCATCTCAGCAGGAACACACACACACACACACACACACACACACACACACACACACTTAAGAGCACATAAAGGGCATAGCCTGCATTTGTAGGAGTGAATACTTTCCTGTGTGCTCATGCACAGTCTAAGTGGGTTCACATTTGTGTGACTCACGCACTAGTGTTCCTGTTACAACACATCCATTTCCCCTCAGCACTCCTCACGATCAGTGGTCATTGTTCTAAATCAACACTCGCTGCTGACGACTCTGCAATCACGTCTGCATTGTGGATGTACAGTATTTGTTCGAAGTCAGATTTCTAAACGCTGAAGGGATGGGTTGAATCAGACATCTATGGTCGTTTTACTCCATGTTTGGTGACAAGTTATTCTGCTGGAAGCCACGGTGGTGCTGCAAAGGTCCAACTAGATCTTGCCACTGCAGAATGTACATTACAATGTTTTTCTTATGTGTCTTATTAACATGGCAGACCACATTTGTATAACCCGAAAATCTCCCCCTCTGATGTGACCATATGTGCTGAAATTTAAATGAATACAGAGAGAAGAGCTGTCAACAGCATTGCTGGCCAGTAGATGCTGTTCAGTGAAGTCATGGTATGAAGTTAATAGAACAGTAACATTCAAGCTACTGTCTGTCATGTCTGTGCCTTTACATGTTTCACCCACAACGTGACGTATAACTGACATTTTTTTTTTACAGGTTAGTCTTGTTGTCATACAGACAATCACTACCTGCCTTATCACTACAGCTGAAATCGTCAAACTGCCATTTCTATGTCTGGACCAACCAATCAGTTGTCAGGTTTAAAAGGATTTCAGATTTTAATACAAACACTAGTACAATCCCTTTTGGTTACATTCTTGTCAAGTGTGCAGTCACCTTAATTCATCAGCTCAGCTAAACCTTGTAACTCCTCTGACATCAGATGGAACGGTCATCTGTCCATCAGTATTCATTTCTGCTGGTTACAGAAATGATACCCACCCACATCCACTCTTGGACCAATATTACTAAACATGTAAAATAATTTTTTGTAAATTGTTGTTTTTTTTTTTGGTATGTATGTAGTCTTATTAATCTTTTTGCCCGGCGGTTCATGAAAATGAAGCTGTGTTTCCACAAAATATTGTATGTTTATCTTATTGTTTAGGGCACTAAACAAGTCACAGATGTTGCTTGGCTGAAAGTTTTTCCCCCACAAGATATTTCTGATATAGAAATTTAAATCACTACCAGGTTGAAGTGTAGCAGAACTCAATATCCAAGACGTCATCTCATTTATTGAATTACTGTTTATGTTTGTTGAGCACATGTGGTCTGTGCAGCAGAGAGGGAGAAGGGGAAATGTGAGTTATGGATGTAGAAAGAAGGAAGATTACTCATGTTCATCAATGCACAGTTGAGGATTCAGGACTGGGCCTTTTGTATTATATGCCAGTCGCAGCACCAAAGAAAAGAGATGGGAGTTCCTGTGAATGTTCAGGATCCAGTATAGTTGATATTAAAATGAAATGAAACACTCCTGGACACCTGCATGGACTGTTGTATATGGTAATAACACTGGGCTGACCTGTGTTTTAAGAATCTATTATTAAACTGGATGTTTTTTGCTAAATAATTTCATGTCTGATAGGCTGTATCTGACATAAACCTAGTCCCTGTAAAGATTTATTTTTCTTCATCAAACAATTATTTTACTTTGGTCTGGCCTGAGACATTTCAAGGGGTAACTCCACATTCCTGTGAAATCCTGTGAAAAAATTAATTTACTGCAATTGTGGTAGCTCATAGAACCCACTATTTACCACCTTTGTGTAGTTGGAAAAATGTACTTGAAATTGATCACTTCTGATATTATGCTGAAATGTAACATACTGATTATCTCAAACAGATCAGTTTAAAGTTGTATTTATTTTCTTGAGAGTCAAACAGCCACCAAAGAAAAAACACTCCAAGAAAATCAGATTTGAAAAAAATCTAGATTTTTTTTTTATGACCGTTTGATTTGGATGTTTTATGTTGTAACTTTTTTTTTTTTAATGGGTGGTACAAAGTGATTGCTGGATACAAACCAGTTGTGTTGCAGTTGTTATGTACTACACCCATGGCACAAGAAAAACATCATCCTACGGTGCTTAAATGGCGGTGCACTCAGTGTAGACACTACAATACATTTGAAGTAATGCAATATGAACCACAATCTGTCACCTTTCAGCTCTAAGAAGTATATTTATTAATATGATTGTTTGCTGTCGGCTGAAATGATAAAGTTGTATTATGTACCTTAGATGATTGTACGTATACTGTAAACTGACAGAAGGATGTCTGAAAACTTTATAGTGTGTATTGCCTATGAAGGGGGACTATTTGACAATTTCACTTTTTATATTTCATGTTTAGATTGTGATATGATAGATATATTCTCTCCATGATGATTCTGGGTTGTTAAGCTCCCATGCTTTTTCTACATGAATGTTTCACACGGCTTACGAGCCAATGTTGCTGGTTGTCCTATATGCTTCAATTACTATATTTTTACTGTGTATAAAATGTGTATATGTACATAGGAGTCACGGAAATGCCTTCTCATGCAATATGTGCTGCCTGTCCCTCCTGCCATGTTTTCAGTTATGTGGTGGTGATGTTTTCATGTCTGATTTTAAAGGATTAAACATATTTTCTAAATCTTGGTTTTGGTCCCTATCTGCTGTTACTAGTGTGAATTTAAAAAAGAAGTACAACCATCTTTTAAGTATCTGAAGAGCTTTTAATGATCTCGAGAGAACAATATCATTCACGATACAGTGAATGATAGTGAACAAATGTGACTAGTTATTAATTTACTGTTTTACACCCTGTTACACAACTTCTGGTTCCTCATTCACCAGAAATTGCCCTGTGATTTCATATTCCAGGGAATTTCAGATGAACATATTGGCTGGGGTGAAGTGTTTGTCATAGATACAGCGTTTGAGCTGAGTGGCAGAGACCATGTTGTCCCACATGTGGACTTTAGAAATCATAGCAATAAAAGACTGGTTTACACTTAAACCCCCACCATAGGTGCCAATCTCTTGGCCCAGGATTGTGATAGGCATTCTGCCAATGGGTGGCCCAGATTGGATGTATCTCTTGGTGGTTGGCTTGCCATCCACCCACACCATCCACCTGAGCGAACCCATTGTCAGAGCACCAGGTGGTACACATGGAGTGCCAGGTGTTTGAAGGAAATGACAGCGAGAGGAAGTGCGTCCTCTTGTCCTGGGTAAACATCCTAATGACATGCTGTGAATGGATCTTAAAGACTGCAAAGTCATTTCTGTGCTCTGCAGTGGATAAAGAGAAGGGCCCATAGTTTCTCATGAGATCTGTGAAGAATCTGAACAGATGTGGCAGCTGTGAAAAACCGGGGCAAACAGCTCTTCAAACATTACCAGGAAGCAGACGTTTTCTGATTACACTACCTGAGATAGATGATGACACTGTTGAAACTGGATCTGCATGTCTGTCCTTGGGGAAGACAAACACTTTGCCTGACAGATCTGTACAAGTGGAAAATTAAACCAACAGTCTTTCAGAGGAGGACAATGAGTAAGAATACTGACTACAATAACAAAATTGTTATGTTATTGAAATAAACTGAAGAATTCCAGTTACAGTAAATCATTCAAAACCTGCTGTTTGTACTCTGTAAACAAAGCTTGTTGCTTGTTAATAGAATAGAGGATGACATACCTTTGGGTTGGACTCTTTCCCAATTCTAAAATAAATAGGGGGCATACTAAATTCTAACTTGCAGGATTCATTTTTGCCCTAACGTCACAAGGAAGGCACTTTTTTTCTGTCACAGGGAATCTGTATCCTGAGGTGTATGAGGCAGGGCCCCTACAGAAGTACCTGATAAATCTCACTGAACAACATAAACTTCTTAAAATGTCAGCTATTGCCATGATACATGCACAACCCAGAGCCCTTAAAGATGCTCCCTTTTACAGTATTGCCTCTGGCCATTTGAAAGTCTTTGCACACCACTGATGTTCTAGCTGTGAACTTCACAGAGCAAGAAAAGTAGAAGTTAATATTATTGTAGTTGTTTACTTGAGCATAGATTTAACTGTACTTTTGAAACCCAATGTATACCACCATTATTAACAGATGTTAATCATCGTAACATTGTATGAAATTCACAGTGCTTTTCCACATTTTTTTCTCCTTTAATGGAAAACTTCATTACCCACAAACCACCACGATGACGTAGTAACCACAGACGTCAAGATGGTGCTTGAAAGTACTATGGTCTGGTAAGGAATTAGAAATACGCTTAGATTTAAAACTAAGAAGGCTAACTTTACTCAAAGTAAGCTGTTACTTGATAAACTAAGTTTGCATCTTTTGGTGTCGTTTGTCTGGAACATTCGTGGTGGTTTACTTGTTATATTTTGGATGTAAATGCTCGGACTATTCCCTGAGTCACCTAGCTAACGTTAGCCAGAAGCAGCCTCCAATACACAACTAACCACTAGCTTTTTAGTCAAGTAACGGTCATATAACAAGTTATGTCTCTACTAAAGCTACTCAGTGTAGCGTTGCTTCCTAACGTTTGTCGATTTCAACTGTGGGATCCAAACGGAACCTAAAGCTGAATAAAAATGCCGTTTTTTTAAAGCACGTTAGCATTAGCTAGCTAACAAAATCGATTGTCATTGTCAAAACATACAACTGCTTTCCTGTTTCTACTATTGTTGCCTTTAATAGAGCCGCCTAACAAAACAAGCTAATATGTTATCTCGTTGTATCGTTATACTTATCACTGACATGAGCCCTCTTTAAATTGTGGATGCATTCAGAGGCAGTACACAATATGGAGAACATGTTTTGTTAAAAAATATTACGGTTTTTATAAGGTAACACTGTCCTGCAGGGGTATCACATGAGTTTCTATTTTGTTTTTGTGTTCACTGGGGCTGCATCAATTATTTTCAGAATTATTTAAGCCATAGATTATTGCTTTCATTGACTGTGTTTTTCAGTTGAATGACAGGAAATAATTAGAAATGCATACATTTTTCTAAAGCCGAAAGTGATGCCTTACTATTGATTGATTTGTCCAGCCACCAGTCCCAGACTCTAAAATCTAAAATTCACAACAATATTAAACAACCAAAAACTGAAAATCTTTGCTTTTGAGAAACTGAAATCAGGAAATGTTTGGCATTACTGCTTGATAAATTAAGTAGGTGATTAATCATTTAACAAAACTGTTGCCAATTAAATCTCTGTTAACCCCCATTTACATGTTAGACACTATTCTCTTCAGAGGTGTACATGTATATTTAATGTCATGTTGATATTGGTATATCCCAGCATCCAAAGTTTATACAATCTCTGTAATTTACATTTTTTGATAGAACTAGTAATTTAGTGCCTTGAGCAAGGCACCTAAAACCTATCTGCTTCCTGCATGCCACACTGTGGGTGTGTGTGCCTACTGGTCCAAATGTGTGTGTTCACTACTTTTGGATGTGTTACATGTAGAGGTCCTGTGTGCGTGTAAATATATGCTTGGATAATAAAGAATTCTTGTTCTTAACACTGCTGCTGATTTTTCTTAGTGTGGACAACAGTGAGTACATGCGAAATGGAGACTTTCTGCCCACCAGGCTGCAGGCTCAGCAGGATGCAGTTAATATTGTTTGTCACTCTAAGACCCGCAGCAACCCTGAAAACAACGTGGGCCTCATCACCATGGCAAAGTAAGAGGCAAGGTGTTTGAAATCACTTAGTGACATTTAAAATATGATAATCTAACAACAAAAGTGTTATGTCTCTGCAGCAACTGTGAGGTGCTGACCACACTGACTCCAGACACGGGTAGAATACTGTCCAAGCTGCATGCTGTGCAGCCTCGTGGAAACATCAGCTTCTGCACTGGCATCAGGGTGGCACATGTGAGTTTGTGATTTTCACTAGTGGTAAAGTGCAGTGTGTGTTAAGTACAGTAAACCGTTCCAGTGAGCTGGAGTTTGCTCACCTAAATGTAATGCATTCTTCATTAATTTTCTTTTCTTTTTTGTTGCTGATCTTATTATTCTATTATGTTTGACATGTGAATGCATATTGTTAATTCATATGGACTTTTTTTAAAAGCTGTGTTTCTCTCTGTAGTTGGCGCTGAAGCACAGACAGGGCAAAAACCACAAGATGCGCATTATTGCATTTGTTGGTAGCCCAGTGGAGGACAACGAAAAAGAAGTGAGTTAAGTTCTAACATCAGTCAGTGTGTTTTGCATGTTGTTAGTTATCCTGTATTACTGGGGATGAGCCTTTCTACAACATCAGACTATAATGATCCTTTTTGATGTGATGGTAGACAATAATTATGATAGTTACATAATGCACTTTGAACAATGCTTTATGTATACACAAAAGCAGTAAGTCTACTCCCAGGGTTACATAAAGAAATGACAAACTCAGCAGTAAAGGTCAATATCTTTTAAGAAGTTAAACACAATTTACTACTAGTATAATGTTTTTTCTGCAAATTATACCATTGCATTATCAGTGCAGACAGCAGAGGCCTCCCTCACAAAAAAGGATTAAATTAACATAATCAAGGTAACTTTAGTTAATAACATGCTCCCTTAGTAATGCTTATTCATGAAATGAGCACCTGTTCTTCTGCATCTGTCAGATTCCTAATATAAAATGTTTTGTCATGAGTTGGTGCCAGCTTAAGTATTTCTCTTTTCCTGTAGCTGGTCAAAATGGCAAAGCGACTCAAGAAAGAAAAAGTCAATGTGGATGTCATTAACTTTGGAGAGGAGGTATTTTTTCATCAAAGTCCCACACACACGCAGCTTCTTGAATAACTACTGTGCTCTTGTGTATATTTTATCACCTCTCTACATTGTTTTCTGGTCCACGTGCCGACCCTCAGTCTGTTTCTCCTCTGCAGGAGATGAACACAGAGAAGCTGACGGCCTTCATCAACACACTGAATGGCAAAGAGGGTGCAGGCTCCCACCTGGTCACAGTGCCTCCAGGCCCCAGTCTGGCTGATGCCCTGCTGTCCTCACCCATCCTGGCTGGAGAGGGAGGTGCAGTGTTGGGCCTGGGTGCCAGTGACTTTGAGTTTGGAGTGGATCCCAGTGCAGACCCAGAGCTGGCCTTGGTAAGAGAGCAGGGGATATTACATTATGGTTCTTTATAGTAAGTACAGTTCACTAAAATCACAATTATTCTTGTCTTTTGACTCTAAAAATCTCCAGATTTTTCAACAACTACTCTTGAAACCACAGTTTCTTTCTGAATTTTACATCGTATTTATTGTAATATTTTTGTTACAGCATACTCTGTGGTGTCATGCTATGTGCTGTATTGCCAATATTTAGAGTAATGTCTGCCTGTCAGTTGGATTTGATTTGTTTTCTGGGCCATTTTACTGCACAGTTGAAATAAGATCAAATGTTTTTAAGGACAACTTGGAAAGAGCCCATGTTTAGACAATTTAATTCATTTTTGATTGTTTCCTTCCTCTCTCCCTCCTCTCTACAGGCTCTGCGGGTGTCTATGGAGGAGCAGAGACAACGACAGGAGGATGAAGCTCGCAGAGCTGCTGTTGCATCAGCGGCTGAAGCTGGCATTTCCTCCCCTGCCGCAGATGGTGGGAAAATGTCCACCAACTCGATTTGCCCATTTCCCTTCAGTATTGCAGACAGATGGGTTGTAGCTTTCAGCAGGAGTGTGTTCACACGGCATATTTTTCTTTCTGTTTCAGAGTCTGAGGATGCCCTGTTGAAGATGTCTGTTCCACATACGGACTCTGCCACACCTGCTTTACCAGACTTCAGTCGCATGACAGAGGATGAACAGATCGCCTATGCTCTGCAGATGTCCATGCAGGGACCAGGAGCAGGTTAAACATGGATTTTGAGTTTTCTGAATTTCTCTGACCAAGAGAATTAATAGCCTATAATACAAACTGGGATATAAATAGGAACTGCAATTTGTTTAAAGTAAAAGAAAAACGATGATTGAACAATTTATTCGAGTTATGTAATATTTCATTCTGTATTATTATTAAGGCGCTTCCTTATTTACTTTGCTGTTAGAGGAAGCAGACAAACCATTTTTTTTTGGCTTCAACTTAGAAGTGTTTTGTATGTGTTTTACTTGTATCATTGGTATCATGAAATGAAACAACCCTCCACTTAATTATATTGTTGTGTTGTTAAAATGTAAATGGATAAAACTGCCATTTGAGCCTGTCAGTCTACACTCAGTGACCCACAATGGTAAAGTGATATTTTTAGATTTTTGGGGAAATTTATTAAAATCAAAAACTGAAGTCTGAAAGGGTCTAAATACTCTCTTAACCCACTGTATGTACCTTTTATTAGGTGTGATTGATTATAGCAGTATGAATATGGTTTGGTTGAGAATGAAGGTGAAGGATATGGAGCCTGGAAAACTTTTCCACATATCCTATGTTTTAGTCTTTGGTCTATGTTCACTTGGTGTCCTATATCTAACCAATGCAACATGAGAGTGCACTTGTGGTATAAATCTTGTCACTACCTTCTTCTGCAATATTGTAAGTTTTTGGCAATAGCTATTCAGACATTAGATGCAGTCAAAAGGCTGTGTTTTAATCAAGCAGTGGATTTAACTGTTGATTGTGTGTGTTGTTTGCAGCACCACTCTATCTAGGAACATATAGGCCAGGTTCAAAAATTAGCATAATTGTCAGCCAACTCCATTTTTCCTGCTCAAACAACAAATCTGTTCCGTTTTTCCTGCAGATTTTGGTGCTGAGGACATGGACACTGGAGCTGACATGGACTCCAGTGAGGCAAAGGTAAGCACAAGTCTTTACAAGCTCTCATTTGTCATTTTGATAGGACTGAAAGGTGCTTGTTAAAGATGAGTTACAAAATATTATCTTTGTCTAGGATGAAGAGGACTACGATGTTATGCAGGATCCAGAGTTCCTTCAGAGTGTCCTGGAAAACCTTCCTGGAGTTGACCCCAACAATGAGGCCATCCGTAATGCCATGGGCTCTCTGTCTTCCCAGACAGGCTCTAAACCTGATGCCAAGAAGGATGAGGAGAAAAAGAAATAAACATTCAAAGAGGAACTGAATATATGATAAATAAAAAAAGACCTGAGAATTGCACTGCATGTGTTATTCACAGTAACTGTATTACTCTCTTTGATACAGGAAATGTTTTGTTCACCTATGTTTATGTAGCTGTGTAAACTGTAAACAACTTTTGGCTTTTTTTTTCAACTTTAGGTTAAAGGACTATTCTGATTTCAGTTATTTTGTGTTCAACACATATGCTTTCCTTGGACCTTTTTGTAATATAACTACTCAGCAACTTGGGCAGGTTTCAACCCTTAATAAATTTACAGAATACAAGGTGGTACTTCATCTGAGTCTTGAAATTTATTTACAGTCGTGATAACTGCAACTGTTTGATCTCTACCTTCCTACTTTTCCTATGATATTAATGAATGTTGCGTTGAAACTTAAGTACTTTTACTAGTACTACACAGCTAGTGTCATATTCATGACCCAGTTAAAAAGCTAAAATGGCAAGATATTTTGTTTGTATTTATTTATGATCTCTTCCAATGTTTTTTTTATTAAATACCACTAATATAAGAGACAATTAATATAAAAAAAATTAGGTAGATACATATGGACATAACTTTAAACTTTTTCTTATTATGCAAATAGGAGACAATATTAGTGTTTACAGTCATGTAACCTATAAAAGGCAATAGCAAACATGTTTTATGAGAACAGCAAGTTTAGCAGCAAGAATTTTTTTTAAATTACATAAATCTTTCCAGATTGAGTAGATGCCAAATGCCACATACAAAACACACGTCACATTACCAAGTCTCTGTAAATAGAAGATCATCGTAGAAGAAAAGATAGGAAGAAATTATTTTTTTTAATATATAAAAAAAATAAATTGTATTTCAGGGATATAGTTTCAAGTGTAACATCTAATTTAATTAATTCAGTTTTAACAATACTGTAAACTGGAAATGTGAATATATGGGAGGCTCTTGGGAAGTCACTGTCGCATTATTAGGTGACGGAAAAGTTCTGCGTCCGGGAGGCAGGTCAGGAACCAACTGTAAACTAGCAGGTAACTAAAATTAAATACAAGCGTGGGCTAATGTTGAACTTGTGCAAACATAACGCGTATTAAACATAATGTATTAGGGCCACATTAGCTGAGTGTTAGGCTGAGCTAATTATAGTTTTTAACCTGTTGAGGAAAGTTGGCCGGTTGACGTTAGCGAGGCCAGCTAGCAGGTGAATGCTAAATGTAGCTAGCTGTTAGCAGAAGCTCCCACTTGTTGCAGCATGATAGATGAGTTTGGCATGATAAACTGTTTTTTTACACATGCTTGTTTTTCGCCAGTAAAGTTTAGAGCAGAGTAGCATCAAACCACGTACTTTCTTTGCTTTGGCCAAACATGTCGGAGCCTCCTGTGAGAACAGCTGTTCTCGTTTCTCGTTCTAGTTTTAACTTTCGTAGCTCAGCTCTGTCAACGTGTCCTGATTAAATGAATGTTATACCACTTATTCTGATTACATATACTTTTTTACCTCCATAGGTTTTGAGCCTTGTGCTAGCAATGGGGGACATGAAGACCCCAGACTTTGATGATTTGCTGGCGGCTTTTGATATTCCTGACATTGATGCTAAAGAGGCCATTCAGTCAAGTCCAGAGGAGGAACGGGATGAAGTCAGGACTGTTGCAGAAGGGGGAGAGAGTGGGTCTCCTTCATGCTTTCCCTGCTCTCCTACCTCACACAGTGACCGACCTGTGGTCAGTGTAATTGTGAAAAACACAGTGCGGTCTGAATCTTTTGAAGAGGAGGAGAAGTCCATCAGCGATAAAACAGACAATCTGTCAAGTTGTGACCTAGCCCCTCAGGTTCAGGTCAAGTTGGGTGACCTCACCTCACAGCTCGATCCCAAACTGCCTGCTGATGTTGCTGTGGAACCCCAGATTGCTAATGGCTTTGAAGGATCTGTCCCCAGGGAGCAGGGAGCATGCAACACAGAGCCATGGTCCCTGCATTCACCACTGAGTTCCACGCTGAACGATGAAGAGGGTGAAAGTGCTGAGGCTGGATCAATCCAGCATACAACTGATGTCATGAACAGTTTGAAGCCCCTCCTTTTCCCCCATTCTCTGACCAGTGCTGGTCCCAACTCCTCAACTTCTCCCTCTCCCTCTCCACACTCTGTCAGCCCTCACCTTTCTCCACACTCCCCTAAGAAAGAAGAAGCTTTTCTTCTTGGTAACACATCCTCCTCCTCTTTACCACAAAATGGGAGTATTGAAGCTGGAATTAAGCATGTTATGCACTCAGAAGATGAAGACTCAGAACCAGACTTAGGAAGCCCACTGGTCATCCAAGAAAGCCCAGAATCTCTAATGTCCTCTCCTCCCAAATTTAAACTACGGTCTGTGCTGCTTGGGTCTCCTGAAACCACTTCTTTTGATAAGTCTCATCTTCCTCATCTATCCTTTTCTCTGGCATCTGCAAAACCAAAACCCCTTCTTGAGGACGAGGGGCATCCTACCACCCCCAGTTCTCCCTCTGGAGCTCCTCAGTCACAGAGCCCCAAGGGCTGCCTCCCCTCTGTCAGCACAGGCTCTGCATCAGTCCAAGAGGAGAAATACCCAGAGCATGTGATTGATGAGAGGGACTCACCTGAGAGTCCACCACCCAGTGAGACAGGTCTTTTGGTCTGTAACAGAAGCAGCAGCCCGGGTCTTGCAGTGAACCACAAGGAATTTTGTAACCAAGAGGAGCTCATGGAAAGTGAGCCCAGTAAAAAGGACAGGCAAGGTGACACCGAGGAGCTGAGTGAAAAGATGACAGGAGAAGGGGAAAACTTAAACGAGGAGAACAGTGGTTCTGGCACATCATCTGTGGTGCTGGCACACGAGTCTGCCAGTGCTGCAGAGACAGATTCATCTCCATTGCGTCCCCTCAAAGTTAAAATCAAAATGTCTACAGGGAGTATTACAAGAACTGTGACTGGGGTGGCACCTAAAAGAAGTGCAAGAGCAACTTCCAGAGCTGTTATTAGTTCAAAACCTTCACTAGTGCGTCACAACACAAAATCCAAGAAGGAGTTATCACAACAATCCCAGTTGCCTGCAGTAGTGATGCTCCAGGATGCTTGTGCTGCAACACTGGAAGGTGCCAGTACAGTTAAACAGAAAACTGCAGTGAACACCAAACCTAAAGTTTCCCCCACAGCTGTCAGCATCACAAAAACTGCAGCCCTGCCATCTGTCTCTTCCCCCAAAGTCAGCCCAGGAGGGATCAACCTGCGTAGCCTGGGCCAGAAGACTCTCAACAGTGGGACACTTCCCACACTTTCACCTCAAAGTGGCAGCAGACCAGCATCCATAGTCAACAGCACTGGGGCAATTATATCCAAGAGTCAGACCAATCTGGTAGAAGCTTTCAACAAAATCCTCAACAACAAGAACCTTCTGCCCAGTTATAAACCAGACCTGAGTGCACCTCTTCCCGCAGAGTGGGGCATTCCTCTGCCTGCACAGGTAAACTTTCCTTGTGTATAGCACTATATTGATAATCCATAATCATTTCAGTTCTTTTCCAAAAAGGCCAAGCATTAACCGATTCCAGCTGCTCATATGTGAGGATTTGCTGCTTGTGTTTGTCATATATGATACCTAACTGAATATTTTTGGTGTTTGAACTATGAACTGTGTGACAGACAAAACAAGCAATTTAAATACATCACCTTAGGCTCTGGGAAATTTTAGTCGTTTTCATTATTTTTTGACATTTCAAAGACAACAAAACAAATTGATTGTATATTAATTGTGAAGTAAATAACTGTTAGTTGCAGCACTAAATGTGTAAACTGCAACTAGGGACCTCTGCCACAAACCCACTACAGATTATCAGGTTGATCTAGCTGTTTGTTTGCTAGCCTGATAATCACAAGCACTTCAGCTTTATCAAAGATAGAAAATCAGCTTGGTTTTTATTTATGTAAGTAGAAATATGCAGGAAGAGGACGTGTGCTGTACAACTCATCTGATATCACACCCTAAGCACAGAAAGTCTGGGGTCAAAGTTTTCACATGACATGTAATGTTCCTGCTCTGCTGAGTTCCTTCAACAAGAGCATATAACCAGTCATGCATAATTAGTCCTGTTAATCATAATTTCATGACAAGCTCACAACATTGTTTTACATTTCTCTAGTTCATATTAATTCATCAGTGTCTAATAGCATGAATGTTTGATCCTCTGCAGGGTTACCGCTGTTTGGAGTGCGGTGATGCCTTTGCGCTGGAGCAGAGTTTGGCACGACACTATGATCGGCGCTCGCTGAGGATTGAAGTGACATGTAATCACTGTGCCAAACGCTTGGCCTTCTTCAACAAGTGTAGCCTGCTTTTACATGCCAGGGAGCACAAGGAGAGAGGCCTGATCATGCAGTGTTCACACCTGGTCATGAAACCTGTACCCATGGAGCAGATGATTGGCCAGCAGGAACCCAAGGCAATTGGTTAGTGGGAATTATTTTTGTCTCTGATTCATGTGTGTGATTATATTGCTTTTTGTATGGTCCTCATGTGTGCTCTTACTGTCTCTCCTGTCATCCTCTTCAGCACCGTCATTATCCTCTTCAGGGTCAGTCACGCCAAACCCAACAACCCAGTCACATCACGCAGTACCTAAGAAGAAAGTAGAAGTGCAGTACTTCAGTAACAAATGTCCTGAGTGTCTGGCTGAGTTTAGCAGCAAAGAAGAGGTGGCTGAGCACTTTCAAGAAATCAAACCAGCACACACAACTGTAAGTCTTGCGTGTGTGTTTGAGGAGAAAAAAAAGAGCAAGGATTTGAATTTGTTTTCTCATGATATTCAAAATGTGCTCTAACGTAATTCCTACCTTTTATCACTGTTGTCCTGCAGCCCTGCACAGACTGTTCTCCTCCCATGCTCCTGCCCAACAGCTGCAGTGCAGCAGCTCATCAACGCATTCACCAAAGCCTTCCACCACATGTGTGCCCTGAGTGTGGGGGCACGGCCAAGCAGCCACAATTTCAAACACACCTGGACGAGACCTGTTTGCACTTTGCCCGGCGTATTGGATACAGGTGCGACATCTGTCCACACTGTTGTTAAATTAAACTGAAGTATATAGTGCTATTTCTTATGCCCATCACGTTTCTCTTTATCTGTATTTTCACATTTCTCCCTCTCTCTCTGCAGATGTTCCAGTTGCATGGTGGTATTTGGAGGGCTGAACTCTGTGAAGTCTCACATCCAGCAGGCTCATTGTGATATGTTCCACAAATGTCCCAGTTGTCCCATGGCTTTCAAATCTGCCCCCAGCATACAGAGCCACATCACTGCCCAGCATCCAACAGTCACGGAAGGACAAACGATGTATTGATTACACACAAACACACACACAGATTTGAAGCTGTGTCTTTTTACACGAAAATATAACTCTCTCTTATAATTAAGTCACCAAGTTTTTATTCCTTTACAGGTTGATCTATAAATGTGTCATGTGTGACACTGTTTTTACCCACAAGCCCCTGTTGTACGTCCACTTTGACACTCATTTAACCAATCAAAAGGTGCAAGTGTTTAAATGCCCCGAGTGCACCAAGCTGTTTTCTCAAAGGAATTCCCTACTGGACCATTTCAAGGTATAGCTATTTTTATGTACTTGGTCTATATACCTAACTAAATGTTCAGGCAAAGTCAGCCTTACAATTTACTTACTATTTTCTTTTGCCCTGTTCCATCTGTTCCTCAGACCCACAAGACTCCTGCGTTAAAACAAGAGTTGCCTTCACCTCCAGCTGCTTCCTCTCGCTCACGGCCCTCAGTGAAGTTGGAGAACCCAGATGGGGAGGAGTGGATGGATAAAGACAAAGAAGAGAAAGTAAAGACAGAGCGGATAAAGACCCCCTCAGGCTGGAAGTGTGCACCTTGCCATGCACGCTACACAGACCGGGAAGACTACATTACCCATATGGCTGACCAGCATAGCAAGGTAATTTGAATGAATTCATTTTGTTTTCAGATGCATCTGTAAATTATTAGATATATTTATAGACATGTATATGCTTGTGTTGTGTAGATTCTTAAGAAGTTTCCTTGTAACAAGTGTGAGAGCTCCTTCACCACAACTTCCAGCCTGCGACGTCACATCAGAGACAAACACAAAGTCATGAATCGAAGCTTCCGCTGCCAGTGAGTATCCCACACACTGCATGAAACTCCTAGCAAGAGGGTTGTTGTTGTGAACATTCAAACTCTTCAGGAATTGCTCTCTATCTCTCTAAATCTACAGCTAACTCTATGAAGCTTACTGAAGTAAAACTCCTGCAACTAGTGATGTTAATATTCCCTTTATTTCTCCAGTAGAATATCAGAACCCAGTATATCTGTAAATTAGAGTGGTGTGTGCATTCTGTTGAAAGCAGAATGTGATCAAACGTAACAACAGTTCTTTCATTGAGAGTTTCAAGATAGTTTTAAATTTCAAAACAGATTACTTCTTTACCTCCCACATAATTCTACCAGGGGTGCGACACACTTAAATAAGAAATTTAATTGTATGTTTGTGTGTGTGTATTTGTGTAGGTTCTGTGCTGAGGGTAAGAAAACATTCAGTAGCAGAGCGATGTTGGAGAAGCATGTTCAGCTGAGACACAGCATGGAAACTGTGAGCCAGGACACACTGATGGTAACCCTGTCTTGTATTTATTTATTCATTTTGTCAAGAAAACTCAGACTTCAAGAGCTATTTGCTAAGATGTGATTACAGCAGTTGTTTTGATTTCCTCTGGTCACAGGGAGGCGGAGACGAGGCCGATTGTTCCTCAGAACAGGAAAGTGGTTTGGGGGCTCGTCGGAGACGGAGAGGAGCTGTAAAGATGGAGCATGATGATGAGTCCAACGATGGGATGAGTCCTGTGAAGAAGTTGAGGTCGTCCCCCTCTGCATCTGCTCCATACTCGCTCCCTGACTCTGGGTTTCGCTGTGCTCCCTGCGGCTTCACCACAGAGGACCAGACATCATTCCTGGAGCACATCAGCCAGCACAGACGAGGAGGGACAGAGGGTGGTGGTCTGCAGTGTTTACAGTGCGGCGCCTGCTTCACATCAATCTCCTCCCTATCACGCCATCGCTTCATCACACACAAAGTGAGAGATGCATTCACTGACAACCAGCAAGCCATCAGCATGCACGCAGCACCATCCCCTGGTAATGAAAGGAACCATGCTGATAAGATGAGTTCTCTGGATTGTTCTGCACCAGCATCACCCTCCTCTCAACCCTCCATAGCTCACGGGAAGGAAGAGGATGGCACACTGGCCTGTAAGGTATGCGGTAAACATTTTGAAAAGGCAACGGATCTGAACACACACTTCAGAACTCACGGTATGGCTTTTATCAGCGCAAGGAACGCAGGAAAAACTACCTAAGATGGCAGATGCAAGGACAAGATCAGGGTCGGTAGGTGATATAATTTGCAAGTGCCTTTTTTAAGTGTTGGTTAGTACATCTATGCACTAATGTAACCAAAGATTGCTAGAACAGAGTTTTTATGTGAATAGATTGTAAAACAATCAGTTGTGATTCTCACTGGTGGAGACCAGCCTTAACCTTCTGACGTTCAGGATCTAATGCCACATTTCTGTCTTCAGTAATGATACTAACGAGATTAGAGCTACTTCCTGGTCAGTGGGCAGTTAGTCTGACTTGTTCACTGCTGTGACCACATTCACATGATTATGTGCCAGTAGAGAGCTGTGAATGTTGTAACTAAATCCTACTGTGATTGTGACAGCTGTTCAAGTGAATGTTGACAGACAGCGACGGAATGTGTCTGTTTTTTATTTTTTTTAATAATTTCATCCTACTGAAGAGATTGTTGAATGCGAACCCAGGTGTTTTTCTGTAAAGTCATGTCTTTGTTTTTGTTTTTTTTTTCCATACTTTAGGCTGGACCACGACAGCAGGGTGTTTAATGCAGTGTTGCCAACTTAGTGCATTTGTTGCTTGATTTACCAGCTATTCAGACCCATTTAGTGACCTTTTTTTCATAAATGCATCTAGCCACAAATCCGGAAACAAACCATAGCTACTGTCTATAGTAGAGAACCGTCAGTAATGCCCCTCGAGCGAGAGGCAGACCTTGTGGGGCAGAGAGGTGGAGCAGCATTTTGTTACCCAGATAAAGGCTGTACATTGCATTAGAGACGAAATAAGAAATATATTTGGTGGCTTCTAACTTTCTCTCACTCTCTCTCTCTCAGTGATAATTCTACAAGTAAATATTGTCAAAATCACAGTACAGCCATTGTCTTTAACTTATGTGTTTGGTGATTTTGTCAGATCAATGTTGGGGTTAGAAAATCAGGATTCTAGCAGAAGGTGACAGCTGGTTAACATGTAGTCTTGATGGGCCCAGTTTCACTCTCTATTTCATTTTCAGCTATATTAAAATACTGTATATGTGAGAATGAGAAAGTAGAAGAGAGGCAAACAGATAAAGCGCTGAAACCAGCTGACACTGGCAGAATGTAAATTGTCTATGACGCGGTCCAGCCACACATTAGGTTTTGACAGAGTTTTGTTAGAGAATCATTGTGGTGGTTTAGAATATGTTAGCTCACTTACTGTTAAGTGTGAATACTTTTAACTCATTGACAGCCATTTTCTAGAGCACACAACAACATTACATATTGAGTCCCAATTTTAAAGGCAGCCACAGGCTTCCACATGTTTTGATGCGTTTATGAGATATGTGAGATAGGTAATCAAATTACCTCTATATACTAATACAAAGACGGTACTTTGTACTATAAAGACTGTAACTTTGGAAGATAACAACTTAGATAGTCCTACTCAGGCTTCTGAAACTTTTTATTAGCTTCAGCTGAACTTTGGGGAATATTTTTGCACAGAACCAGTAGACTGTAGATTTTGTCCCCATTAACTCTCAGTGAAACCATCTTGAAAAGGGATCTCTTCACTGTCTGTGTGGGCAGAAGGAGTAATTGCAGTGACCAATAACTCTTACAATGCACATTAGATGTACAGTATGTCTGTATTGTTTTTAAGACACATGAAAAAATGTGCAACTATTGCTATTAAATGATTACTGTTATTGATAACCTTTCTTAATGAGGTAAAAGTCCCTGTACGTTGTATATTCATATTGTTCCTCAATCAATGTGGACCAATAACTTTCTGGAAGACAGGAAGTGAATCTAAAAACTTTCACTATGATTTGGAAAATCCTCAGCAACAATCTCACATGTACACACTTTGTAGTTATTGGCCTGCAACTTTCAAAACCATCGGCATTAACATTTAAACCTTTGAAAATGGAATTTACTGTATTTACATGAGATGAACTGATTTATTTCTTCTCTGTGAACAAGAGTTGGAATTCTGTATTATGGCTTCTTGGTATGCAGCATTTATGAGATTACTGTAAACAAAAGATCAGTGTATATGTGATTATGTCTGTTCCTCATGCTTTCCTAAGAGCAGGAGGAGATGTTGAACTTTGCATTTGATGAGAATTTCTTCAGTCTTTGGCACTGCTAAAAAATAAATAAAATAAAAAAAAAAAAAAAAAAAGGACTTAAGCTGTGGTAAAGGAGCTGAATATAATTAGATTTTCCAGCTTTGCTTAGCAGGGATCAGGTTGTGTTATTGATGAACAGGTGTCAACTGAACTGTTTCATGATACAAATGGTCTGAGAGGAGAAAGTGGTGAATTCAGTAGAGATACTGCGTTATGTTGTAGGGCCTTAAAAGAATTTTGAGTGAGATTGTGTTTTCATCTAATTTCTTTTAAACTGTCTTGCTAGCTGCTGGTTCCCTGAAATGTCTCATACCACAGAATCCATTGACTGAGTTTATATCCATGCATCAATGTCACTGAGTTTAAAAACAAACAAAAAATTATTCCTTTAATGTGCTGTAGTCACCCATTATGGAATGCATTCTAGATCAATATTTCATAAATAAATACATAAATGAATAAATGCAGCTATCAAATAAATCCTGAAATAAATAAATTAGGTAATACATGTAGAAATATATAAATAAATGTTAATATAAATATATGAGGGAGTAAACGAACAAATAGCTATACAAATAAATAAATACATAAGTAACGTTTTATTTTAAATATGACCTTTTTATTTATTTCAGGGTACTTTTATTTTATAATGTCCGGTTTATTTATTTCTGGATAATTTTGTTATTTAGTTAGTTAAGAGAATAAAAACATGCCCTAATCACTGAATCATTGTAGTAGATTACTTCAACTAGTTCCATGTTGACAGTAACACAGAAATTTTCGGGGGGGGGTTGTTTCAGTATGTGATTCAGTGCTGTTCTGGTGCTGCTGCTTTGGTCTGAATCTGTGAGATAACCACGTGTATTTACATTTACATTTATCATACATATCTACATTTATTACCTAATTTATTTATTTCAGGATTTATTTTAAAGATGTATTTATTTGTTTATTTAATATTGATTTAGATGGCATTCCATAACCAGTGACCTGTGTGTTTTTGTGTTTATTTTCTCAGGAGATTATCCAATGCTTTAACACACATTGTCCTATTTAACTTTTTCTGTTTTTGCATTGACAAATTTTTAACCAAATGTTTCTTTAAAAAAAAAAAAAAAAAAGGAATTAAAAACTGGCATGTTGTCCTCCTTTTAAGCTGTTTTGTCTCCAACTACCACAGTAACTTAAGTATATTATTAATCTTTATTGATTTGAATTATTTTTCATCCTTCATTTTGTCACTACAGTGTCACCTAGGAGAGCACACTGAGAGCACAGACCTCTGCCTAGGCAAATGTCAAACAGCATACACCAGACCAGAAAAAAAATTCAAATTAATAGTAGATAATAAGCATCTGTCCCAAAATTTTACAGATTCTTCCCTGGCCCTTGGCCCTTGCCCCACGCCTCCACCAAGTTCAGTGCAAAACGGATCATTACTGATTATGTAATCCTGCAGACTAACAAACAAACCAACGAACGGACAAGGGTGAAAACAAAACCTCCTTGGCAGAGGTAAATATGCATATTGGGAGATTTCAAGACATAGGCCTATAGAGGACATCAGACACAAACATGAAATATTCCTCTTCATTCTATTAAAATATACTTTCTCATAAATATATATATCTAGAGAGAATATTTAAAATTGACCTTGATAAAAAAGTACTAGTAGAGAATTCTTACACATCTTACCAGGTCATTTGATTATGCTGTGTTTTGTACACTCCTAGGCTTACATTTAAATTCTCTCAGATGGTCAGTCTATTAGAAACCTGTCTTAATCACAGACAAGATTAATTTGAATAATAAATACATGATGTCACCAGTGCTCTATAATGAAAAATAACATGATGTAACATATATGTTAGTTAGTGTCATGTAACATATAATAGATATAATAAAAATAACAGAAATGAGGATGCACGTATGTGGTTAGCTAAAGCTCCTGTAGGTTTTGCAGTTGGATGTGGTGACTCTGGTCTCACAACAGCAGGAACCCCATGAGGAGAAACAGAAGGGGCTTCACGAAAGCTGAGATCCCCTCGACGCTCAGCGAAGGAGCTCCTGGACAAGAGAGTGACATCAAGACTGAATGCAAAGATTTCTTTTATGAGAACCCTTAAAAAAAATGATGACAATCTTTTTCCTTAATAACTACTGTGAATAATTAGGTCTTACAGTAGCCCAATTTTCTTCCAGGGTTAGAACAGTTTTACATGGAAGATTCATGTGTTTGTCTCTTCCTCTGGGCTCATCTGTGGGTTTATCACTTGGAGTGACCCCTTTTACACCATCATCTGATCCATTGTTAATATAGAAATATTAGTTATAGCTGTATTTTCTGTAACATTAGGTATTGTTTAACACGTTGAACCTCAGAATCCGCTTCATCAGGATTCAGGGTGTGGTTCTCATCAGATTTGATTTAACTATAACTTGAAACTTGATAGTTTTCATGGACTTTAACAAGCCAAGTTTCCACAGCAGCTGTTAAGAATAATAGAAATTAAATTTTAACACTGAAGAATTTGTGAATTTACAGGCGTGTACATGTGTCTTCGAACCTGATTTGTCAGTTTTTGGTGTTTGCTCACGAGACCCAGTCAGAGCCCTTTCAAGAGCGGCCCTTTGCTCGTCGCTGAGCGCAGCTCGCTGTGCATTGGTTACCATGGCAGCGTTGTCAGGACCAAGAACCTCAAGCTGAGCAACAGAGAGTGCCTGGAGGAAAAAACAGTAATTGACACAGAGGTGAGAGCACTGGAGGAAGTATTCAGAGCCTTCACATGAGTAATAAGACAATGTATAAATACTGTATTACAAGTAAATGCTCTGCATTTCAATTCTTTTTTGAGTAAAATTAACACAAGTGTTATCAGTAAAATGTCATTAAACCAACAAAAATAGGTGTACTCATGCCAAAAAATTCCTGTACATCATATGTAGATACATATATGATATAATGTTTATATATTTTCACTGATGCATAATTACTGAATGTGACCAGTATTTTTGTTGTATTATGTCAATGTGGAACTGGTTTGAGCTGTTTCACTTACTGCAGAAATCTGCAAAAACCTTATTTTTTATTGAAGTAACAATATTTCTACCTGTTTTAATTTCAAACCACCAAGGTTTTCTTGAGATGAATGAAACATGCTATTTGTATAGCACATTTTATACACAAGGTCAATACTCCAGTACATTTCAAAGAACAATGTTTCCCTTTTAAATATACTGGAATTTTAGTGTAAAGAAAGATACCTGGAATTGCTTTTGGAAAGTACGAGTACCATAGAGCTGAACTTTATGTAAATGAACTTAGCCATTTTAAACTGCTGGATTTGACTTTCTACTGAAAGATGATGGACAGAAAGATAAAAAGGTTAGAGAAAGGTACTTACAGCAAAGTTGCCTGGTGGTATAAACGGGATGCTGGTGCTGCTGAGAAATGAGAAGAGAGATGGGTCCAAAGAAGCCAGCTCAGTTGCATCCAACCCAGCTGAGGGAGACGGAACAGAAAGTCAGTATTTGGAAGATGCTGCTGAGCAAAGGCACAGCATGAGAAGTAAAGCTGCAGTACTTTTGAGAAATATAAAAGTGGAGTTTGGATTCCTGCAGAGACACACAGGAAGTGATCTCACCAATGATGTTGCCTAAGTCAGACGCTTGTGCTACAGTCCAGGTGCTGGGGTCTCCAAACGCTGACACAGCAAGATTTTTCAACTCCCGTGTAACGTTCAAGGAGCACTGAACACCATCCAGTGAGCCCACAGCATCGCTGTGACACACACACACACACACACATGCACATTATGTAGTTGTAACGCTGCTTCACTGCAGCTGATAACAAAACATTTGATTCTGCTCTGGAGAACTATTCTCTGTGAAAATCTCTCTTGATTGTGAAATTAGATTTGCTACAAAACTATTCAAGCAGAATGATTTATTACCCCTGTATATAAATCGGACTGTGAGACCAGAGATTAAACATAGGGGGGGAAAGGCCCTGGCAATCTTGCATAGAAAGTTGAGGTTAAAGAGACAGACAGAATTTTATTTTTTTTTAAATGCCTGCTGTAATATATGTTGAAACTTGTAGGCAATAAGTTTTTGGCAAACCACTGTTTTTTTTTCTTCCTATCTTGATAGATCAAAAATTACTGGTAGTGCCGGTGCTTTTGTGAGGCTACACCTCCTTTTTTATTAGTTGGCATGACAAGTTAATTGGATATAAAACTAATTTATGAATATACCAAGCAGAGGGAAAGTGATATAAGGAAAACCACAAGTGAGTCTGTATGTTGCACAAACTTGAAAGCTTCCTTGTTGAGCTGTTTGATCTCTCCTGTGTTGAGGCCGCAGATGAACCGATTCAGTGATACCATCTCTGCAGCTCCTAGCTGCTGCGCTGTCAGGTTGTTATATTTGGCAGCACCCTTCCACAGCGGCTCCATCTATTGAGACAGCATGATTGAGACTCATCATGATGAGGGAACATGAGATCATGAGTATAATCAGTATAACAGTCATCAACATGTGAAGCTGTTTCTGTACTTCACCTGTGAGTCATTCCAGCCACAGTGGGCAATTTTCTCCACAGTGTCCAGAGAGAAGGGGAGCCTCTCCAGGTCTGCGTCAGGGAAGCCCTGAGTTATACATCCCATCTGCATCACCACGCTCTCAGTCATCTGTGACACTGGGCCAAAGGCCTGCCAAATCACAAAAAAAAAAAAAAATCATTCAAACAAATCTGACTCCCTTAGAGGCGACTGCTCATAAATTGATTGTGATGAACATAAAATGTAGAATTTCGACATTGATCACCCAGTTACAACCTTAAAAAGATTTGACCTTGGATTTGGATACATGGTAGTCATCAGAATGGTGTATTTCACTTAGGGACTGTACAAAAACAACTCAGGGGAGAGAGGGGGTCTGAACAGGGGGTGGGTTAAACATTCTTTATTTCTGCTGAAGGGAGCGTAGTGGAAAATGTTTGGAAGAGCGTCTTTTAAACTTTTAACACCCCAGAGGTACATTGTCTTTCAGCCCTCTCTCAGTTTCATTCAGTTACTTTAGACAATGTCACTGACTGTTCAGTTTGTGGCTCCTGGTTCAAAATAAAGCAGCTAAAATGTTTGAGATGCATTTTTTTATGTTTGCCAAAATTTTGGATGAGAAATTTATTATGAAAATCATTGTTCTGTTTAAATATTAGCTTTTAAATGGAACTTCATTTTAAATCTTTTGTGCACTTAAATTATGATTAAATGAGTATAACCATTCAACAATGTCATGTTAGTTGTGGAGGGTGGTGCAGTTTTTTTCTCTGTTGATAGGAGGGTTCATTTAAAATTTTAACAAAACAGAAAGGTCTTTCTTTGTTAAACAGTGAAGCGTAAAGTTCAGCTGTGTTTTACCTCAGTTGCTTTTTTACTGAGCACAGCCAGTTGGTCTGCACTGTAGCCAGAGGTGGCACCAAGAATTTCTACAGTAGCGAGGAAGGTCTCATTTGACATCTTTCCCAGCTGGGCGGCTGACCAGTAGACGTTGTCCATTCCCAGCTGTTCAATCATCTCCACAGTGGGTGTTTGATCACTGTTAGTGGCAGTGTTACTGTTAGCTGAGAGAAACCGAAGCAAGGACACACAGAGCACGTGAGAAATAGAGACATACTAGAGAATCATGCATCACCAATTTTTTTTTTTAATGTGGTATCACTACAAAATTAACAGCACACACAAGATGTCTCTTCCTCACCCTCTCTCTTTCTACGTCCTTCATTTGATGTGGTGGTGGTGGTGGTGAGATCGAAGAATTTCTTTCTCAGGGCGCCTGAGACATGGGACAGACGTGGCCTGAGAAAGTAGAGAACGTCCCTCATCCAAGGCTAACAGAGACAGAGAGGGGAAATAAACATGAAGATACCATGAAAAATACATGCAGGAGTCACAGCAACTAAAAGAGTGCTACACTCCCTCTTAATTTCGAGTTACTTATTGATAAATATGTGGAAAGGCAAACAAAGAATATCATGAACCACATCACTGTCCTGGTGACTATTCACATGAAAGAGAAGACAAAGATACACACCTTATTGGGCAGAGCAGAAGTGACATTATCATCCAAAAGGAGAAGAGGACCCAGTGTTTCCATAGTCTCGGCGGACCAATCAGATGGATTCCTGCAAAAGATTAAAACAAAAAAATGCATCAGACTCCTTTCAGCTTTCTCTGCCTTTCTCTGTACTAACTCCAGCGTCCACAGGGAGAACATCCTACCCAAAAGTCCGGTTGACCAGCTGAATTAGATCTGCCCTGTGGCCTTGAGGAATGTGCAGGCAGGAAGCCATGGACTGGAGGGTGGAGTTGATGACATCAGGGGCCATGAGCCGCAGCTGGGAGGCCGACAGCTCGCACAAGAGCTGTCCGAGCGTGGACATGTTCTCAGAGGTCAGTTTGGATAAATCTGTCCCCTGCAAATGTGAAGTAAAAATCTCAGGCTGTTGTTGCATCTGTGCAGCCCAACACTAGCTAGGTATCTAAGTAACACTGGTAGGTATAGAGCTGGTGACAAATTACAGGGAAAACAGTCATAAATATGTAGAGAAACACAAGCAATGCTGATGACTCCATACTTTCCTGACTGGTTTGATGAGTATATTATATGGCTTCACAGTCATAAGATCTTAACCCAAATAAACACCTATAGTAGATTTTGGGCTGAAGTGCTACACCACACTCTCCACCACCATCATCAAAATACTAAGTGTATGTGTCCTTGTGTGTACATTGGCCAGGCAGTGCAGAGCCTTCTTGGTGAGTGCGGGGCGAGATGGAGCACGAAGAGGTAATGAGCTCAGGTTGGCCACTTCCATCTTGTCGAGGAAGACCGGACACACAGAGTCAGGCAAATCCTTCACCTCGGCAGGCCTGGGATGGTATGAATAGATAGATAGAAAGCTGTGACATTTTATTGTGGGAAAACATTAACAAGAACATGATTAAATAAGATATAGAGAGAGTGTTTGCTTACGGCAGGTGGAGAAGTAAGAAGGCAGGAATCTTTTCCAGCTCCTCCCATGTGATGGTTTTGAAATAGTCAGTTTTCTCTTTCCCCAAAGTCGCAAACAGCTTTCGGGCAGCACATCCTGCCTGAAAACATGTATTTGTTATCAATAGGTATACTCTACACGTTTTATTCACAGATAAGCTATTGTATGTGTGAGTAGATATATACCTGCACTTTGGAGAGCCACTGTTGAGTCTCTGTTATGGCCTGAGCCATGTCCTGTGTTTCACTGTCAGCAACTTTGTCGATCATCTTACAGGTAACGCCCTGGAGGACTGAACGCAGCCTCCTGTCTCAGCCAATCGTATTTCCAATGTAAGCAAAGCAACGACAGAAATCCACATACAGTAACAAGAACATGCAGATAATGGAAACAACTCAATTGTCATAATTCCTGTCTTGTTAAAGGCCCTAAAAATGATTTTCTCAAGCATCTTCTGACTGTGATGTGGTCATACATGAACACATTGTTTTCTGCCAAATTTAGAACATTTTCTTTGAGCTTTAACAGTAGTAATAATTTAATATATAATAATCAAAGATGTTTTAGAAGATGAAGGATGCTACTTGCTTACATAGTGACAATTACAGAGATATACATATAATTTGAAACGTTTTCAAGTGCTTTAATAAATCAAAATTAACACAAGAAAAACCGTTTTAGTCTTGTTTTTTTATTGCAAGGTATTTGTATTGTCGTGTTTTGAATAGGGTTTGTGTTATTTTGTTTACTGCTTGATATCTTACCTATACTGAAGCTGCTTTAGGTCTTCCATCTTTTCTGCCAGGTATGCTGCCTGAGGAAGACAACAGAGGGAGACATGATAAAGCTGCTTGTAAATACAGCTCATTATATTATTAAATGAACAGTACTGTAATCCTGATTAATTTATAGTGGGTCATCAAGATCAGCAATTGTTAGCATCAAAACAACAATCTCTGATAATTCAAAGTAGGTTCAAAATGTTTAACACATTAAAATGGGTTGTTGGTAGAGAGGAGGTATTCAGGGGTGTTACCTGTGGCCGACTCCATGTTTTATTCTCCACTTGGTCCAAGGAGGTGATGTTTGCTTTTTTCAGGTTGTTTAGAGAAATGCTGCGAAGCAGAGGGCCAGACAACTTCTGCGCCAGCTCTAAGGGATCTGCATCCCCACGCAGCTGCAGAGAAGCATTTCATTCTTTCTAAAATGATGTTTACAGTGTACAGAAATATAGCTAATTACTTTTTATTTGACATACGATCCATGTGTTGTTCTCTTTGGATTTATTGCATTCTCTCAGTTTTTCCCAAAAGGCAGCAGTCATCAGAGTCATACTTTATCCTCTATTCCCTGCCTCTCTCTCCTTACTCACCCCCTGCAGCATGGCCTTCAGCTGGCCCTTCCTCATCCTCTTGGAGATATTCCTCAGAGCCTCTCTATTGTCCAGGATCACCCGGGCTTTGACGTGCTTGAGCATGCAGCTTGGCAAACCTTCTGCAACGGACTGAAGGGCCACCAGCTCCTCACCTGACACCTCTTTACACTTAAGAAGAGAAGAGTGAGATCAGTAGCAATTCAGAGGGAAGATCATGTGGGAGACAAGCTGCCAACCTTACAGGCTTACCCTCTTATCACCCAGCTGTTTCTTGAGCAGAGCGCGCTGCTGGCCTTGTGTCCACTGAACTGTGGGTCCCAGATTTTTGAGAACCTCTTTGAGATCAGTGCCAGAGAGTGTGGACAGTTGTTTGGGAGACAACAAAGTAACACTACTGCCCAGCTCACGTAGTGCTTGAACAGAGCTTGAGTTTGAGATCAAAGACTGGACAAGGCGCTTCTTCAGCTGGAGTCAAGATAAGACATAACAATAAGAAAGAGATTGATGACGTTTGTTACCTCTGACCTGGCCAAAGGGGGACATGTGAAAAGTCTGGGTAAAGGCAGTGATACCTGTTTGATTCTGGGCTCGTCACAGTCGTCAAGCTGAGAGAGGAGTTTCTTGCTGAGGTCAGGAGTCAAATCTGGAGTGTTATAATAATAACAAGCCAGAGTGCCGAGCCTGAGGAGGTCCAAAAGCATGATTGTATTTTTTTTTTCTCAATGAGTAAGTGTCTGTAATGATGCGCTCTCGCTTTCTCTCTCTCTCATTGGTATATCTTGTTTTTCTCCCAGCAAAACCCAAAAACTGTTGTACTCAACAGCAGAGCAGCGTCAGGGTACACAGTGAGTAGAAACCACTGAGACAACAAGAGTATGTTCAACTGTTTTGTCAGGGCTTGTCCTGGGTGGAAATCAACGATGTTCTGTGATCCAAACAACTTAAATGCAGTGATGTACACACATTCATGCACAACTACATACTTGTCCACATGCGCTGCAAACTCCGTCTGCCCACTGAAGCACTCCTGAACTCTCTGGAGGAACTTCCTGCCCAAGCTGGGGTTCATCCTGGTCGCCCTGCTCAAGGTGGATCTGAACAGAGCTGAGCGGAAAAATTCACACAGCTGGAGGAGAAAGTGAAAAGGAAACAAAACAACAGATTAAAACCTTAGTATTTGCTGCTTCCAGTTTTATTATCCTTCTTTGCACATCCCCCCCTCCCTGACCTTTTCTTTGGGAGAAGAATCGACATCCTGTGGTGCTAAATCGGAGAGGTACGGCCCCATCATGGTCATGGCTTCCAAGTTCATCCACTTCAGTGAAGGTTTGCAGCGCTCCAGATTTCCTACAGGATACAAGATTGTTGTTCTGTGATTGTTGTTTAATGACATGATTTTTCACTTGAATTAGGGGGTTAGGCATTATCTTCATTAGAGAAGCTGCTTTTTACTCATATGGCTCACACTCTTCCTCCAAGTTAATTTCAACCGCTTCAATTATTTTCTTCTTTTGTCTTCTTTTCTGCATCCATGTTTAGTCACTTTTCCTTTAGAGGGAGTTTAGAAGAGTTTTCGTTTCTTCTTTCTCCTCCACCTTATCCTGTCTATCATTTCTAGCCTTTCTGCCCTCCTTTCTTTCCTTTCTTTCTTCTTTCCTATGAATTTATCAGATTTTCTTATAAACAGTTGAAGGTGAATATATCAGAAGGTGTGTCTAGATTTCATTGTTGAAACCGAATCCTGACTTGTTGGATTGAACTAATTTCTTACTTGATCTTGAGTCAGATGGCGGCATCATTGTGCAGTTGAAGTAATTCTGAGTGATCTGGTCTTTTGCCCATTGGACCACCTGAGTTCTTTGATTCTTAGACATGGGATCATACACCTCCTGCAGCATCTTCATCCTGCAACCAACAGCAATTTTACAATTCTGAGAAAAGTTGATGAGAGACAGTGGAGGAATTATGGTAAGTGCATCTAAACACACACATATTTTTCATGTTTTGGCCCTTTGCGTTGGTAGGAAGGTTTATTCTTGAAGAAGGTATGTCCTGCAGTGCAGGTTTGGATGCCCACAGCAGTGTGTCATAATCGTCTGAGTCCATGTTGTTTTCACTCTGCGTGGTCAAAGTTGTCCAGGACACAGGGGCGAAAAATGCTCGCATGTAACATGCGGATGACTCCTGTGGAGAGATGGCAGGTATGATTAGACTACCAGAGAGCAGCAGCAATTCATTCATGGATCATGTTTCTTTTGTTGTTAAGATCGTGGTATTAGTGCACTGACAGAAGAGTTCCTCATCAGCCTGATCATGCGGGTAAGATAGGTGCAGTTCCACATCTTGTTTGTCTAAAAAAAGAGAGAAGAGACAACTGATGTGTACAAGCTGGGCTCAGCACTTGAACAAATATAAATAAGAGAACTGACAATCATCGTTTGACTCCTCCAAATAATCAGCTACCCAGAGTAATACATAAACAAAATGGTTTACAAGTTTGATGTGAACACATCAATAGATATGGTTCAAGTGTATGACAGTGAATGTATATGTGTGTACGTGCATCTTCACACCATTTTGTCTGACTCATCCATGGGAACTCTGCTAATCACTGGATCTTTGTTTGGGCCCACAGTGGCTGAATTCAGGACATCAAGAAAAGTGGAAAGGAGGTTGTTGGATGAGTCAGCGTTTCTGTCCTCTATAGGTAAATTACTGAAATGTGGAGCAGAGACAAGAGCTGGTGAGTAGAGCTGGTTTGAAAAAACACTTGTGGTGTTTTATGTGATTCATGCTATCATTTGATTATCCAGACAAATTCAACCAAGATCATTTGTACTTTTTCAGCAGCACTTTGCTTCAAAGGCTGAGGAAAGCAGAGGAAGGCAAATTTATTTGTATAGCACATTATCATACACAGAGGTCATTTGATGTGCTAAACAGAAATAAAGAAAGGATATAAAAATAGAAGTAAAAAGAAGACAACAATTAACCAAACACACAACAGAGACAAAGAATTACCTATTATTGAAAACAGTGGTCAGCAGCTTCTGCTCAGGCACCTGGTATCCTGTAACAAAGCAACTCTCCAAATTAATAAAACGTGCAACTGCTGTTTATTAGTTGTGACATGTCGTGTTACAGAGGGCATTCATAATGCATGCAAACGTCTCTCTCCTTTTTCTTTCTTTCTTTCTTTCTTTCTTTCTTTCTTTCTTTCTTTCTTTCTTTCTTTCTTTCTTTCTTTCTTTCACACACACAAACTCATTTCACTGAAAAGAGTCTCAAGATTCTTCTCACCCTTATTCCTGCACTTCATCATCTGAAAAACAACAAAAAGCAACAACAAAAAAACAGACACATCATCATCAGAAATATACAAATCAGATATGTTGCTGCGGCATTAGGAGTGTTTTTATATACTATATATACAGCATATGTCCAAGAAAAAAATCTTGACGTGTTTCAGATTACTAAATCTATGGTAACAGTGTCAAACATGATATGGGGCCCAGTCATGACAGCATGGTGTACAGCAGGAAGTAGCTACTGGCATGAAGCTCTGATATTTTCTAAAAACAAAACAGTGCAAAGAACAGAGGATGGGTATGAGCTGAAGATACAAGGTACTATTTTATTCTCAGTGAAAAATGTAAATAAAAGCGTTTTAATCTTATGTTTTTTCTTGAACTTAATGAGTTTTAACATAAAAAGATGGTTTAAACATAAAAAAATCAAATACCATAATTTTCTTTAAGGATCTCATGACATTTTAATAACTTTTATGGCAAAAACCCAACTTAGAAAACCAGGTTGGAACAATGATCCCTCTCTCTCTCCCTGATGATTTTTCTCCAGATCCAAGACATAATTTTTGCACCATTTTCAGACCATCTACCCTCTCTGGACATAAAACAACAAGACGTGATTTCCAGTGCAATTACTGCTAATGAATACAATTTGATTTCTATGAGACTGCCACCACATACTCATCACTCTCCTACATAAAACTGTAATCTTTTCAAAATCTCAGTGTGATGATGGCAAAATATGGTGATTGAAAACTAAACTGTAATGAACTCAGATGTCTTTGAAAACTGTGAACTGTGACTGGGACTTGAAAATCAAAAAGTTGTTTTACATACTACCTCCAGGTGAAAATCTCCTGCTAGTGACATACCAGTTTTTTGGCCATGTCCTTGAAGTCACGTTCTCCAGGCTTGGGGTGCATAGCTGAGCAGGTAGACACAAAACACATAAACAACATGCATGCATATTGTCAATTATGAGCTGACATGATGCACATTATGGCGTTGCTGCTTACCCAAGACTCCACAGGCCACAATGAGCAGAAAGAAAAATGTTCCTCCTTTTGGATCCATGGTGAAAAGAGCTTCCTGCCTGTTTGATGAACATGATGACACAATATCAGAATCAGAATCAGAGGTTCCTCTTGGAGGTTCTTGTAAACTACAGGTTTACACAGTTTTAGTTTCTGCCTGTATGTGGGAATCAGGTGGACCATGACATGGTCAGAGTGGCCCAGTGCAGCCATATGTGCATTAATATCAACACATATTACAAGTAAGATCAACATACATTTTCAGATTTTGCCTTTTTAATTTAGATTTCTTCTTGGATTTTATGCTCCATGACCTGAAAAGTAATAGGATGCGAGGATTTTGTTATCAGGTCTCCAGTTGTCATGGAACCTGTCTCCATGCGAACCACCTCCACTTTTCTGACATACATCCTCCTCAGAGAATTTGTGATCATCCCTCCCTAGTTACCATCCCTGTTACCCATCCTGTGGGAGACTCTGTGGACCTGCAGCATAACATGCTGAGAAAAACAGGTTTGGTGATGTACATGATGTACTGCTGAACAACATTTTGTCTCTCTTTTTTTCCACCATCACTTCAGTACACAGTTTTAAATTCCATGTTTGCATTTGCATGCAGATTTACATGTTGCTAGTTTGCCTTCATTTAAATAGTTTGATTTCCATAAATTTGACTTCTCGTTGAAATATACCTGATGATTATCAGAAATTAAGTAAAAAAATAAGAAATAAAAAAAGGAATAATAATGTAAGAATAATAATGAGACCCTGTATGGTCTCTTATAAGTTTTTACTGCAAAATTATATATTTGCTTGTTATTTAAATCACAAACAATGATATCACAGGGAACCATCACTCATAGAATTATTATTATTATATAATTATTTACATAAAAAATATTCAATAATGTATACTAAATACACATATATCATATCAGTATGTGTTAACAATGTTAATTATGTTTCAACATAAATACATAAAACTGCAACAGAAAACAAAGAACTTGCTGATTTATATACTTTAGTTTTTACTTACAGAATCTTTGTCTGGTCCCTGGTAGAGATAAAAAAAAAAAAAACAATTAAGTTTAAAATTGGTGTACAGACAAACTGAAAATCTACGTGTTCTTCCTCCGCCTTTCTCTCACTTATGATGTGAGCTGGGTGGTTACCTGTCTGACCTAACTTAGTCAAAGCTCGTGGGTGGTATTATAACAATACTGTTTGTGTGCATGTGTGTGTGTGTGTGTGTGTGTGTGAGAGAGAGAGAGAGAGAGAGAGAGAGAGAAAGAAAGGGAGAAAGGGACAGATGTAAGTTGTGAATTATTTGAGATATTCATTTTAATTGATGAATTCTCATGTCAATCATGAAGTTAATTCATTGGTAGACAAAGGTGAGATGATCCTTCAAAAGGTTTTCAAAAGCTCATCATATACATTCAGTGATAAAGGATTATGTGAACCCTCTGGAATGTTTCTGCATTAACTGGTCATATATGTGACCTGATCTTCTTTTAAGTCACAAATGTAGACAAACACTGTTTCCCTACACTAACATTACACAAACAAATATGAGCTTTTTTGTCTTTATTGAACACACCCATTAAACATTCACACTGCTTTAATAACTGGTCAAACCACTAACCTCAAACAAGCTCCTCCACTAGCAGCTGGTCAGACCTGCTCAATGTTCTTTTTTTTAATTTTTTTTATTAAAAGATATTTTTTGGGGCATTTTTTTGCCAGGACAGTAGAGAATGACAGGAAAGCTGCAGAGAGAGGGGGAATGACATGCAGGAAAGAGTCAGGACAGTGGGAGTCGAACTGGCACTCGCCTGCAAATAGCATCTGCGTGGTAGGTGCCCTAACCACTCGGCTATCGGGTTGCCCCCAGAACCTGCACAATGTCTAGGAGGAACTGGACCATTATTCCTTATAGAACCGCTTCAGCTCAACCATATTCTTAGGATGTGTGGTATGAGTGGCTCTATTCAGGTCGGTCCATAGCATCTCGACTGGATTAAGGTCTGGGCTCTGACTGGGCCACTCCAACAGGTGGATTTTCTTAGTTTGGAGTCATTCTGTCATCTGAATTGGCTGATAAAACCCAAGCACAATAATCAAATACAGCACTGCATTGTCCATACAGAATTACATAATAACCAACACACCAACAATCAAAGCAGAATACTAAATGGTAATGACCATGATGAATAAAAAAAAGAGACCTTTTAAAATAGTTTTATCATTTAATAAATGAGTGATGTGAACATTTAATCTGGACTGGTGTGAACCTTTCTGACTCTTCATAAACTGTGTTTTAAATAATCCAAATAGTTGAGGGGACACAGCCCATCAGATGAATGCAGATTACAGTATGTGAACTCAGCTTCGGTACATGGGACACAATTAACTCTTCAATATGTCCCAACATAATCATGTGGGTGATGTGACAAACAGCGTGTAATGCCCACAGGACATCCTGTTCTCATCAACCCTTAATTACACTCATTAGAAACAACTGTTACCATCTTCCTAGTTAGCTGGCTTCCTGCATGTGTATGATAGCAATCTGACAATGAAGCGATCAACTGACCAGTTTTGTAGACAGTCACAAACTAGCATTACTCAGTTGTTACTGAATTTGGTTCCACATATGTGTTGCTCTGTACAGAGGAAGACACCAAGGAGAAGCTTGCAGAGCCATGACTGTTGTATTTCACTCAATGACACTGTTTCCCTCCATTTGTGAGCCAATAGTTGCATGAAGGTTGGGGTTTGTGAAGTGATCTGAAAAAGACCATAGACACTGGTTAATAGGATGCTTGTGTGTGTAAACAGTAATGTTTATATTTATCCCAATCACTTATTGATTCAGTAGCAACTACTCATCATGGGGTCTATTTAAGGGATAAAGCTGACGTTATTCTACATTTTTATAACTGTCAACAAATCACACATAAAAACAAAATCCAAATAAAAACAACAACTTTTACATTTAGACTATATAAAGTTAATAATACATTTAGCACAACAACCAATACAATGGAATAACATCAAAACCCAACATGTGACAGACAATATTAAAATGAAGTGGCCACATACAGTGTGTGTGTATGTGTGTGTGGCACAACTCACCTGCAGCAAATTCACGGATGTCAGCAGGCCTTTTAAGAAGCACATCTCTGTTAGAAGACAGGAAATGTGAAACAGTAACTATGCAACCAGAGGAATAACACAGTCAATTACACAGATTGAGTATTTTAATGTTATCTAAAAGTTCACATTAAAAGGTAATAAACTGCACATATTCCTCAAATGCATTCACTTTCTGAGGCTACAGAGGTTGTTTTTACAAAAAGCCACACATCAGCTTGAAAAGCATTAACAGCTCAGGCCACATAACACAATGTATAGTGAGATGTTTATTCAAAATGTTGTATATAATGAAATAGGTCACATACAGGGCAAAATATGTTTTTAAAAGTTCGGTTAGTAGCTACTAACAAACCATTTAACAGGTTTTCTCACAAATGCAGGCATCGTTTTTTCATCCTTAAAAATAAGTGGTTTGATTTTACTGTATATAAAGTTCACCTGCGGACACAGCGGACGAGATTAGCTTTTCAAAACCAAAGAAGACGAACTAGCTAACCTCAGAAAGTCGCCTATCATTAGCTCCACCTCTGGATGCGACTTCAAATATTTCTCGTTGTCGATTCTCGTCTTGATCTGAAATCGAAGGAAAACGCATTTCACTGACTAGACTTGCAAATAACCAACAAACAAATCAAACTTCAGATAAACGTAACACACTAGCTTCTTAGCGTTGTAAAACTCATTCATGAAGTAACCTTGAACTGTCGCAGTTTCTCCTGCTGCTCAGGGCTTAAAACACCGACGTCCAGTTTCACCAAGCCGCCTTTCCCCGCCATCATTTCTCTACAGATGTTGGTCTAATTCCTTTTTTTCTATAAACTACGACTGAGAAACCTTAGTTTAGTGTAGTTTATATTAAGCACGACACAACACCTGTTACTGACACAGTTGCTAGGTACGCTTGACAACACCTGTTGCTATAGGAACGGTCTCTACAATTAGTCCGCGAGGGGGCAGCATAGGCCAGAATAAAAAGAAACACCAGTACAACTACAACTCCCAGTGCTACTCCTCTCAACTCAGCTTTATTTATACAGGAGCTTTCATACAAACATGTAACCCAAAGTGCTTCACATAGCAGAAATTAAAACAACACACAGAAACAAAACAAAACAAAACAAAACTACAGCTTTTGGACCATTGTGTCATATACAAAAACAGTAAACCGCCTTAAGTAGTTTTATCACTGACTTAATTCATCAACTTTTATATTTAACACACACGTCATAGTCCATATATGAACACAATAATCCCAGTGGACATTTTTCCCCTTTGTGAAGCCACTATTGACAGCAACTTTTGTCACATCTTGCAGGCATTGCAGAAAATAAGTGGGGACTTAGCAGGATGTTAGTGATATATATCTAATAAATCTTAAGAAGAACATGAGGTAGATGCAGGCCTGTACAATGATTGGACCCACATCCAATCTGCAGTTTATCAACATATGTTAAACTGGCACAAACATAGGAGAGAGTAGTTCAATGCTGCTCTTTAGACAAATACAACAACAAAAAAGTATTTTCAGAGGTATCTTAGGCATGAGATAGAGTTAGAGAGATAGCAACTGTTCCTGAGTTTGCTTCCAAAATAAGTTCATAGAAGAACCATTAAGATTTTAGGTCCATTATCCTTTTGTCGTCTGTGACATTAGTCCTGAAGTGAAAACCCAGTTCAGTCGTAGTTAGTATGTTAAAATGTCCCAGCTAGTTTCAGCCCCCTCTTGAATGGCCATCACTCCCTCCGGATAAAGAAATAACTTGTGTTGTTGAAGTGCATGGCTTCTATCCTGTCCTTCACCCTCTGTTCTTCCTTATTTGCTCCTTCCTCTTCTACTCCTTCCTTCGCTGAGGGTTCTTTGAAATGAGGGGGGGTAAAGGTCACCAGGGCCTGTTCCTCTTGGGCTGTTGGGGTGGCGGGTGGAAGTTCAGATGAGTCAAGCGGCTGGATGATGACACTCATACAGTGGAGTTTAGACATTAATCTGTCCTTGTGTCTGAAAAAAGAAGAGAGGTTAAAATGAAGACATGGACTCTGCCGGAATCTGAAATATAAGATGGAAATGTTGTAATCGTAACCATTTTTATTGCATCAACGTACAGCATGTGCAACTGTCATATATTAGAGTAAATTCAAATTTTAGAGATGTACACACACATATACCTCACTATACCTGTATATGTAGGCAGCCACAATGACTGACAAGAGAACAAATGACCCAGCGATCCACAGGACGTGTGACAGCTCCACTGATCCAGGAGAATGACTGTTTCCTAGTTCAGGAACTAGTAGAAAGAGAGTGGGACACTGAGAAATCATCCTGGAGCAGGGATGATGGATCAGAATAAAATCCATGCAAGTATACGTTTGAGTGTGACGATGTGTGTGTGTCTGTTTGTGTGATAGGTGTGTTGAGCCATGTTTCCTGTAGCTTGTTTCGTTGTTAAGCCTCAGTTATTATGATGACATGGTTTCCTGCTAAAACCCAGTGGGGCAGAGGGGGTTTTCAGCATTAACTACATTTAAGAGTTCCTTCTTTCTTGCTCTTTTCCTCCCGTCTCTCACTCTCAAACACAAACCTGATTAACCATAATAACCATAATATTTAACTGTCTGACGGCTCTCATACCATCAGGCGTGTTGTCGTCTCTAGCAGATCCTTCATCCTCTTCGTATACTGGAAACTGTAGATTAAAGATAGTAACATTAGAGACGGTGTGAGTTCCTGCAGGAAAATGAAAGGGAGCTCAAGCATAAATGATTTTCTGATAAATGAATGACACATCTGATTGACACTTCAGACTCTTACCGACGTGGTAATCAGATCATCAATGAGCACAGGAGCTGGGGAGAGAAACGTCCACACAGAAAACATGTTACCAACAACCCTGACAAGAGGGAAGTTTCTAACAGTGTTCATCTAGACACTGACAAGTAAGCACATATTACAGATAGTGAACGATCTTGAGGAAGAAAAGGGGAAACAATCTATTTCTGCTTCACAAAACTATGTTTATGATTGAAGAGCAAGCAGATTTGTACAAAAAATAATCCAGAAACATTATTATACATTTAAAGCAACAATTCCTAATCCAAAATTAAACTAAGGGCCTTTAAATTGTAGGAATATGTTTAACATAAACCAGAGGAGCTAATATAAATTTTCAGAGGTTCGTTTCTGCCTTAATTTTAATAACAGAGAGGAGACTGAAAATCAGAACTTAAATTCTGAGGCCACCAGGAAACTACTTAAAGGAATGGTCTGACATTTTGGGAAACAGTCTTATTTGCCTTCTTGTTGAGTGAAAATCAATACCACTCTCATGTCACAATAATTCTATCAACAATACTTCAAATAATTCACAACCAATGTGAAACGACATGTTATATCTAGTTTATTTAACTATCTTACAAGTCAATTTACAAGTCAAACTATTCCTTTCACTGGAAAACAGTTTCAGTTTTATGTAGAGGCAGAGATATGAAGAATTTCAAGGGAATGTTAAAAAAATGTGCTGTCTTAAAGAGCGCAGAGGGATATTTTAATGTTTTCCTGAAAAAAGGTTTCACTTTCATGTCAAAATTTGCAACAGCTTGATGATGCATTCATTAACCTTTTCTAAATATTCTCCTAACCACTCTAGGAGCATGTATCCAGAATACTGCACGTACACTTAGCACAATAAGTAAACTGATTAAAAACTAATTTAAAAAAAAGTATGTGTAAGAGGATGTTTATATGGACATTGTCTTTGGAAAATCCAATGTCAGGGGAAGGAAACACGAGCCCTGCTTCCTCAGGTTGTTATGACAACTTTTTTCTGTGTCCAGGATGGATTGTGCATTACTTGATTGCTATTTGATTGAGTTCCAGGATTTACAGGTCCTCTTAATTTACGTCACTTCAGTGTCTCTAAAACCAGGTAGGTACATTTTCTGGCTGTTGTCCCGTGTGCAAGAAAAACTACTCATTTGAGTTTTGACATGGACACAACCACTTACTATTATAATTTGAACTTTGAAGCTTGATTTGAAACCTATTTTACTGAATATGTGTATGCATATTTGCATGTGTGTATACCTGTCCAGCTGCTGCCATTGATAGGTGTACTCCAGTCACTCCAAAGGCCGTCATATTCGTCCTTGGCTCTGAGCTGTATCAGGTACTGAACACCAGGTATGGCATCGGTGATAGTGTAGGAGCGTGCGTCCTTAATCATCATTACCTAAATAAACACAGACAGACAGACAAGCAGTTTATCACACTGTCATCAACTGATAACAGCAGCGTGTAATTGTTTCAGGCCTGAAAAGTCAACAGTGCACTGGAGTACTGTGGAGTCCTGGGAAGAGTAAACACACACATCAACAGTGTATGTATGGCACACATGTTCAAAAAACTGACACACCCAACTGTTTGTCTGTTGGTCTGCCAGAACACACCTGATCATTATAAAATGAGGACTTGAGAGGCCGGTATTTGACCTCGTACTTTAGTTCATAATATCTGTCTTGAAGCTTCCAGGACTTCGGGAAATACCAGGTGACCTTTATCCACGTCTCATGTCCCTCGAACTGTATGACTCTCACATCTGATGGAGGGTCTGGCTTTACTGTGGGGACAGGAAGGAATGTAGTGAGTGCTTTCATGAATTTTACATAAGGACAAAAACCACACGCTCACAGGGACACACCCACTTACAAATGTTTAGAGGTGTGAATTGCAGCAGGTTGCTGGTGGCATTGCCTGCGATGCTCGTAACGCACAGGAAGGCCGAATAAAGTGTTCTCTGCTCGTCCTCATCATGCTTCAGAGCACACCAACAGTGGGAGAGCCGAGATGAGTATGAGCACGGCAAATGAATGAATGTCTCCGACGGACTGCGAGAAGGCGGAAGAAAAGACAACAGAAAGAGGAAACTCACTCAATCAGAGATGGTAACAATGTAATGACAAGAGAAATAAACTTCAACTGATGTTTCAAATTCTTTCATCACTTTTATTTTAAGTAATATTTACACTTCAGGTTAAATGTGTCTCAAAATTGTTGTGCACTGTTAGCACCATAAGCATTGTGGTGCTACAGGGACGCCCCAGTCTACAAATCGTGTTCTCTCTATATGTATCTACTGTCACACATCACAAGGTTTCAGAGGAGATCAACCAAAACACAAGACACTTATGATAGTTTGGTTAATTGGCGACTTTATATTGCCCGTAGGTGTGACTGTGAGAGCGCATGTTTGTTTATCGCTATATGTCAGCCCTGTGTTAGACTGGTGGCCTGTGCAGGGTGTACCCCATCTCTCGCCCAATGTCAGCTGGGATTGGCTCCAGTCCCCCGTGACGCTCATCGGATAAGCGGTATAGCTAACGGATGGAATGACATTCACGAGTTTCTAAAAAGAGCAAAAAACTCTTTCAAAGGTAGTAATGTTGCCAAAGGTTTGTAGTATTTCTAAACATCTAAATTCTGATTTGGTGAGAAATATTTTCCATCTGTGACTTGAACTCATTAGTTATTCTGTATTATTTTTAATACACTTCACACAGTCACATGGCCAAAATATAAGTGATTGGGCCTTTCAAACACATCTGCATATGATACAGTGTTATTAAGTACGTTATTTCCTGACCTACTTTCACATCATGTATGAATTACTCATAGGGTGGTGTGTAGTGCCAGAATCTGTCCGTACCTTTTATTCAGTAGGAGGTAACAGTCTGGTGGTCTAGTCACAGGCTTCTGAGGTGCCCACTGACAGCGAATCTTACTGCTGGGTGACTTTTTGTAGCAGGACAGGCTGGGATCCTCAGGAGGATCTAACCGGCAAAGATGGCATGCAAGCATACTGTATATTAATTCAGTTAGTCTGTTATTTGTTGTCTTTCCTACATTAACTACCGACACTGCTGATCGTGTCACATTTACATTCATCACTTTATTCATCAAAAATGTTGTTTAGTATTTTTCTGTCACTAGGCCTTTTTCATTGCAGACATTTTAACATGTTGCTGCTGCTGCTGCTGCTGATTTTATGTAATATAAATAAAAATAAATAAATTTAAAAAAGAAAGAAACCAATTATAACAATGTTCAAAAAGGAGTGGGAAGAAGTATAGCCCACACTTACATATTCCTACCCCTATCTCACTACTAATTCATGTAGAATTTATGAACAACTATCCCAATCTTAAGTCTAACCCAAATATACATTTGACACATATTTTTGAACTGATTTATATTTGGACGTTATTTTAACTTCATCCAGACCGTTCCACAATTCGCCCCTCAGACCGAAATACACAAACAAAATGGTTTTTTTTTTAAACTCTCCTTTTTTTTAAACTCTCCTCTTAAATTACAATCCCCCTCTCTGTTGCACAACATTTTTTGCATATTGCCCTGAGGTAAACTATTTCTTGGTTTAAACATCAGTTGTGCAGTCTTAAATTCTACCAGGTCCATGAGCTTCAAAGTAAGTGATTTTAAAAACAGTGTGTTCCTGTTTCCTACATTATTTACTATGCTAATCCTAATTTAGTTGTAGTATGCATAATGGTTGTAAGTTGCTTTTGTAGGTATTACCCCATACTGCTACACAGTAATTCAGATACAGAGCATCTGGAAAGTATTCACAGCGCTTCACTTTTTCCACATTTGGTTATGTTACAGCCTTATTCCAAAATGGATTCAATTCAATTTTTACCTCAAAATTCTACACACAATACCCCATAATGACAAGGTGAAAAAAAACTGCTTGAAATTTTTGCAAATAGATTAAAAAAAAAAAAAAAAAAATCACATGTACATAAGTATTCACAGCCTTTGCTCAATACTTGGTTGAAGCGCCTTTGGCAGCAATTACAGCCTCAAGTCTTTTTGAGTATGATGCTACAAGCTTGACACACCTATTTTTGGGCAGTTTCTTCTTCTTTGCAGAACCTCTCGAGCTCCATCAGGTTGGATGGGGAGCGTCGGTGCACAGCCATTTCCACATCTCTCCAGAGATATTCAATCAGGTTCAAGTCTGGGCTCTGGCTGGGCCACTCAAGGACATTCACAGAGTTGTCCTGAAGCCACTTCTTTGTTATCTTGGCTGTGTGCTTAGGGTCGTTGTCCTGTTGGAAGATGAACCTTCGCCCCAGTCTGAGGTCCAGAGCACTCTGGAGCTGGTTATTATCAAGGATGTCTCTGTACATTGCTGCATTTCCCTCGACCCTGACTAGTCTCCCAGTTCCTGCTGCCGAAAAACATCCCCACAGCATGATGCTGCCACCACCGTGCTTCACTGTAGGGATGGTATTGGCCAGGTGATGATGGTTTCCTCCAGACATGACGCTTGGCATTCAGGCCAAAGAGTTCAATCTTTGTTTCATCAGACCAGAGTCCTTCAGGTGCCTTTTGGCAAACTCCAGGTGGGCTGTCATGTGCCTTTTACTGAGGAGTGGCTCCGTCTGGCCCCTCTACCATACAGGCCTGATTGGTGGAGTGCTGCAGGAATGGTTGTCCTTCTGGAAGGTTCTCCTCTCTCCACAGAGCAACGCTGGAGCACTGTCAGAGTGACCATGGGGTTCTTGATAACCTCCCTAAGGCCCTTCTGCCCCGATCGCTCAGATTGGCCGGGCGGCCAGCTCTAGGAAGAGTCCTGGTGGTTCCAAACTTCTTCCATTTACGGATGATGGAGGCCACTGTGCTCATTGGGCCTTTCAATGCTGCAGGAATTTTTCTGTACCCTTCCCCAGATCTGTGCCTCGATACAATCCTGTCTCGGAGATCTACAGACAATTCCTTGGACTTCATGGCTTGGTTTGTGCACTGACATGCACTGTCAACTATGGGACCTTATATAGACAGGTGTGTGCCTTTCCAAATCAAGTCCAATCAACTGAATTTACCACAGGTGGACTCCAATCAAGTTGTAGAAACATCTGAAGGATGATCAGTGGAAACAGGAAGCACCTGAGCTCAATTTTGAGTGTGATGGCAAAGGCTGTGAATACTTATGTACATGTGATTTTTTTGTTTTTTATTTTTTATATATTTGCAAAAATTTCAATCAGTTTTTTTTCACCTTGTCATTATGGGGTATTGTGTGTAGAATTTTGAGGTAAAAAATGAATTGAATCCATTTTGGAATAAGGCTGTAACATAACAAAATGTGGAAAAAGTAAAGCGCTGTGAATACTTTCTGGATTCACTGTATAGAGAATATGTAAGTATATAAAACATGTTTTCTAACTGACATGTATTTTTCAGTAAAAACAGGTTACACTGAGCAAGATCCTTTGGCTAAAATTGACTCATCATTTCTAACTTCACTCTTGCTTTATGAATTCATTGCTCTGGTGGCTCACCTGCAACAGTTACTTTTAAGGAGAACCTCTCTCTCCCTCTGTGATGACATGTGTACTTCCCAGAGTCTGTCACTCTCATTGGGGACAGAGACAGTGTGGCCCCTCCCCGCTCAAATGTGACTTCTCCCAAATCTCTCTTTCCACTTCCCACAGTCTTTCCATTCCACATCCATTGAGGCCTTGATTTTATGCCCCTTGTTACCCTGTTCCCTCCCTCCCCCTCCTCCTCATTTTCCTCATAATCATCTTCACTATCCACCTCCTCATCCTCCCAGTCTGATTCCCCTTCAAGAAGTCTGCCAGCACTGGTTGGTTGGACCATATGAGTAGTGGGAGAAGCTGTGTATGCTGTATCCGTATATCTGCGGCTTCTGTTTTCTTTCATCACAGCATTGACTTCTGCCTCAGGGTGAGAGTGGTGTCCCTCATTTTCAGTACTGTCCACAGTATGTTTGCCATTTGTAACGTTTCCAGCGTTTGTGGGCGCAAGTGAAGAACTCCCTCTTCTGTTGGTGTTTGAGCTGATTCTGGCAATGATGACCTTTACTCCGTCCACCGTCACATGACCTCTGCACGTCAGAACCAACTTACTGCCTGGAGATACAACCAACACACCAGGGGGAGGGTCTGCAAACAAACAGCAAACCATGGTTTCTAGAATCAATAAAAAAAACAGTGGCTGTGTTTGTTATCTTGTGTGTGTGTGTGTGTGTGTGTGTGTGTATTCATACAGTATTTTGTAAAAGTGACAAGATCTTTTGCCTTGAATATTGGTTACGTTTGACAAGGCACTGCACAGAAAAGATGCAGCGTTGCATAACCAAAATTACCAACTCCTTATGAACTTCCTCTTTTAATGTGTCTGTCCTCTTCACTGTTTCTTTTTCTGTCCTTTATGTCCATCATGTCCCCTTTATCATTTCCTCATTTATATACATCTCTAATAGTCCCTCTAATAGGTGTCCAGATTGCACTCACAACACACACAGCACATTATGGTTTGAGTCTTAGATTTGTACTTGTAAAGCCTCCTGCTTTGATTTGACATGAGAAGTCCATAGCCCTTGTGGGTTTTTCCCGGTTTCCACCTTGGAATCTATGGAAAATTAAGAGTCAACAGATAAGAGAGGCCAGAACAGCACAGCTTTACTTTTTTTGAATTGAACTCACTCACCTTATAAATAATATGAGTAATTTAAGTGCAGGGTTTTTGACATCAGAGTAGATGGAGGTGTCTCAAAGCCCCAGTTTTAGTCCAGTACAACAAACATGACCAAGGTTAAAATTACAATAGAAGCTGATTGGCAAGAAGAGAGCTGTGGGACCATGTACAAACAGAGTCGCTACTTATCCTGAGTAAGTTATAGAAAAAGTAATGCATGGTCCTGCTGAATTTAACTGAAAACATCAAAAAAAAAAACTTCATGCCAGAACAGAAGAGAAGTTGCAGACATGCTTTATCTGACTAAAACTGTAAATATAGGCTCTAGTTGTTTTTGGGAGTGTTTACAAAACAGCATTTACAGTGTGAAACTACACAAAATGACAATACCGATCATGTGAAATATAATCTGTGAGGAGCTCATTAATGAAATTGAGTTACATTGTGACTGTTAGCTGTGATTTATCTCATCTCAGGTCCAGTCAAAAAAAAAAGAATGTGAATCACTCCTCTGAGTGGGTATAGCCTATTGACCAATAAGCCAACAAAAACACCTTGTAACACACTGTTACTTTTTTTTTTTTAAGTCAAAACCAAAAGTTTAGTAAGACACTGAGTTAATTTACTATACTCAGAAAGATGCATATCTGTTGGCTATGTTTTTGACATAACGTCATATTGTCAATGACCTGGCAGAACAAATGACATTTCCTCTGGGAGCTTTTACCTTGTCTGGGACAGGCTCCGTCGAAAATACAGTGGACCCGAGCGGCGTACAGAACTGACAGCAAAGGGAGAAAAATCCGCATTTTTGCTCATGAATCTCCCTTTAACGAGTCTTCACACCATCGCTTCCACGCAAACAGCATCAAGTGGAGATTGCTGTGACTCCCATCAAACTTTTCCCACCGTCAGAGTTTGTCCAACAACTGACAGTCAACCAGCACAGGCAGGAGTCTCAGCTCTGGTTGTGGCAGTCTGCTGTCCATAAGACCCGTTATTGTGAAATCCCAGCTCTCTTCCCCTTGTTCAGCGCCGTTACACAGAGGAAATCCTCCTCAGCGTCAAAATAAAACCCCCAAAGCTGAATACAGGCCTGAATTATAATATTACTTATTCAAATCTGCCAGACTCAGCAAGTACAGGCTATATATAAACCCCCTCTCACCCCTCCTGAGGTGGTGGGTGTTCCTCAAGCTCGGGTCCTCTACCAGGGGCCTGAGAGAGTTTGAGAGAGAGAGAGAGGGAGAGAGATAATCAAACATGTCATAGACAGATCTATCTATCTATCTATCTATCTATCTATCTATCTATCTATCTATCTATCTATATATATATATATATATATATATTCTCTAGCCTACTCTTATTGTAGTATCCCGATCATTTCCACTTATATAGCCTTGTGTGTAAAGTTGCTTTTTAAATGTTTATATAGTAATAAAATGTTGCATTTTTATTTGTATTTTATTCCAAAGTAAGAAACAATCTCACTGCTTTTTGATATGCACACAACTCAAAATATCTCTTTCTGTTGTCTCTACATTTTTTCACCTCGGCCTATAGAAAGTGGTGGCCAAGATATGGTAGAGGACTAAAGGGTGCTTTTGCCACAAAAAGTTTTTGTGGTTTTAAAAAAAAAAAAAAAAATCTCATGTCAGTTCTCTTTCACTTTACACAATTTCACGCTCCATCAATTCTCGCAGCACAGTCATTTCTACCTTAAACTTTGAATGCTATATGAAATGACATTTGCATGGACACAGTATGTGCTCTCTCTCTCTCATGTGAAAGAGAGACTACATATTTATTGACCACCCTTCAACAGCTCCACATTTCACCCAAGAAATGACCCAAGCTTGAACAATTCATGTGGCCAGACACAGTGCAGTACATTCATTTCCATACATTTTTACCTTATTGTTGCAGAGCATGTCAGCATTGTGGTTTGTCAGCTGCTTTGTTGGTGACTGCAGTACAGGGAGAGATCCGATAGTAGATTTATATTATTCATCTGGTAATCCTACTTAATGATTATCTCATCCCAGTCTGGGTCAAATGGGACGCTATGCTTGACTGATGATCAGGAATCAGAACAGAAAGGCTAGAGGACCAAAAGTTTGGCATTGTTAAGGCATGATTATCCCCAAACACCTTCCCTTCATTCAAATAAAGATTAAAAACAAAAACTTGACACACTTTACTGAGGTGTATGTATACAGTATGAATCCACACTGTTCACACAAAAAATAACAACATGTATGATTCAGACCACTTCTAAATAAAGTAACTGTCTCTTGATTTTCACAGAGTTTCTTCGCACTGTGCCGAGGTCCAACCTAAAAGAAACCAGTGGCACTTTGTCTTTTCGTTCTGTTCTTCAGACTGTGGTGTATATTGGCGAGACATTACATCAGACATACATTCACACGATCTGGGCCTTTGTCAGACCAAAAAAGGCCTAACGTGCAAATAGGAGAAAAAAGCAGTGAGAGCTTGCTTTAAGGTGTAACTCAACTAGGCCATTATAAAACACATCAATATGATGCAAGAAAAGAAAAGAAAACATGTGGAGTCGATGTAAGATGAGTAGGAAAACAAAAAGGAACACCAGTCTTGCAAGAGTCTTGCAATGTTCTGTAACGTAAGGTACCGTTCTCACTGAGAACTATAGTGAACACAGAGACAAAAACACTTTTACAGATAATGTCTGCACCTCACTGGTTGAAAATCATACTGCTCATTCATTCAACTCGCTGTTGAGTTTGAGAAATACTGTGTTACTTGGCTGTGAATGAGGTTAATCTTTGTGAAAGTGGAAACAATCTTTTATATAATCAATTATAAGTTATCCCGAAATTCCCTATCTGGACCTGCTGCTGTCTCTTAGCTACATACTGTAAATCTCACAATGTTCTGTCAGCCATTCGTGAACAGTCACAGTCATTGTATTCTGTGAGAGGAAAGTGAGAAATTCCAATTTATAGTTGGCAAAGTCCACGTCTTCAGGAAGTGCTACTTCCTCCTGCGATTCAGATGTAAATGATTTATTTTGAGACATATCAGCAGGGAAGCAGAGAGGAGAGCACTACATGTTTCTATAACAGTCTATGTGCCCTTGCTATCTCAGTATCTCTCCAGAAAAGCACACCCTGAATTTGTGTGCAAACATCTGATGGACAGTAGCAAACAAGTGACTCCTCCATTTGTTATGAATGTATCACTCAATCTGCCGGGTTTCCTTGGCAACGGAGGGTGGGCCTGGACTGCTGGACGCACTGGTGCGAGCCGTGATACTCTTCCAACCAAACAGAGCTTCCTTTTGGAGAGAGTAAGAATTAATACAGGATGTATGATTTTATATGTGTTGTAACTGTTTTGTTAATAGATACATGGGTAGGAAATAACAGCAGCTTACCTGCACAGTGCCCAGAGTGAGTGTCCACCCTCCAGGTGATTCTCCCCCCTGGCACCTCACTGCCGATGAGCTGAGGGAGCCAGCATTGAGGGCCTGAGCTGGACCCTGAGGTGCAGCTGAATCTGAATCGGGCGCTGACTCTGGCGGGGGCTGTGTGGATGAAGCAGGAACAGCCTGTGTATTTTGGTGTTGGGGTGCTGAGCCAGTTTCCTCCTCGATGGGTGTATCTTGTGAGCCACCCAGAACAGATGAGGAGTTTGAGAGTGGTGGAACTGACCCAGAGACACAACTGGGTGCTGGACTACTCTCTCCCGAGGCGCTGGGGGGAGTGTGAGAGTGAGCGTGTTTCTTTCTGCGGAGCGTGTCGATCCAACTGGAGCTGTGTCTGGAGGCAAAGGTGGCCAGGGCCAGAGAGGAGAGCCTCATGTTCTTCCCTGAGGTGATCAGCTCTCCAAAGCCCTCCTGGTGGGCAAAGGCATAGCCTGACCTCCTAGAGCCACCCCGAGCCCCCAGACGACCCTCTGACATGCTGCCTACGCCACGCCATGCACCCCCCACACTGCGACCTACTGGCTTCCGCTTCTTCTGCCGCACTAACTGAGTGTAGCGCACCTGGAGCACAAACAGAAGAGAGGAAGGGGTACAAAATGTCTATATTTAGTGATATGCCATGGTTAGTTCATCGCAGTCTACTTGATCATTAAAAGCTACATGGAAACACAAAAAACATACAATTCATCTACAGGATGATTCAAATTATCTATAAGCACTTTACAGCCTCATATTTAATCCTAAATTTTTTGAAATACTGGGTCTAATAGTCAAGGTTTCTCAATTATCATATTTTTCATTGACGACTCTCTTGATTGCTCCTCTGCCACTTGTGTGCTGTGCATTTTTTCCATGCTGAACTGTGAACTCCAATAGTTGATCAAACTACCTTTTACACTGACGTTGACATCAAACTCAAAACTTTTTGGACTTTGCACACAAACAAATTAAAAAAGGAACACAACATGATGTCACTGGCTTTGGTTGGATACCCAGCTGGCTCAAGACACAGTGACTGAGAAGGCCACACACTCAGCTTATACACATGTACTAAAATCAGCTTGTATCATTACCACTGTGCACTGTTCAAGTCAATATTTGCAGGGTATTTGAAGTGCATGAGGCCAGTGACGGGAAGCATGAACTTATCAAGCAGCATCACACACGCACACACACTAAGATGAACTGTTTGTATGTGTGCAGTTAATCATTGGCTGAGCCCAGTATCCACCTGACATGATGGAAGACAAGATAGTGACATATGTGGCAATGAAGAAGATGGAGACATCTGTGTTAGAAACATTGTGTTTTTGTGTGTTTTCTCACCGTGTCTGAGAGCTGAGGTTTAAGGTCCAGCTTGAGGAAGCGAAATGCCAAAACTGGAACTATGCATATTGCTGTTGCCAGTGCAATAGTTAACCACACGACTGGTTGCAATAATGTGCTCTGGGCAGTACCTGTAGTTACAAATATACACATGGGCACACAAACATGAATAAATGTGTTTTAGAAATTTATAGAATTTCAAAAACACTGCATACATATGAATATTAGACATCTTTACTTAATGATCTGCCTGCAGGAGTGAAATGATTTCAAGAGGAGACTAGAGTGAACATCAATACCTGATTTAAGTGTGGGTAAATATTACGTATTTACAAATTTGTCCTTATGCTGAGCAGGTGATACAGCCTGAACAATATATTCATATCCTGATATTATCAGTAGACATAGGCTTATGACATGTATAAGATAGGCTTTTTTTTGTGTTATGCATCCGACCTGATTTTTCCTGATTCAGTTTTAATATATTTCCGCTAGATTTGCTTTTAATTTTGCATTATTGTTCATACTTATTATGTGTAATAAAATATATGCTAACGTGTCATTATTTCTGAAATATCTATGTTGACATCTGCCACAAAAATCCAGCACTGATGGATGTGTGTGTGACAGACAAGTAAACAGAACGAGAGGACTGACCTACGAAGTGGAACTGATTGGGAAAGATCCTGAAGAGGGTCTCACTGTGCAGAGCGAACATGATGGTGAAGTAGGAGCCCAGAGAGCCCCACACAAACACATGGTTGATGACTGTCCAGAAGCCTGTGTCAAGAGCGATCTACACACACAGAACCACATGCAAAAAAACAGCTGAGGTGCACAGTTAATACACAACGATGGAACAAACAGTAGTTAAATATAGAGGTTCCCAGATGTAAGGAAAGCTAACACCACTCTGGGCTCAATCACCTGTACGCTGACCACAATGACCAGGGCTGTTGCCGTGGTGACAGCAAAGGTCTGGTAGTCGGCGAGGGGCACTCCGTTGCTCTGAGTGGCATCAGACAGGATAGCGTAAGGGACAAAAAACAGCACCACTGATGTGTAGATGCCCTGGGTGATGCAGATGAAGAACTCTTTCTTGTTGAAGAGGAGGTTGAGCTGCCCAGGCTCGTACAGCTTAGGATACTCCAGACTCCTTTGGTCAGGAACATCCTACAATAGGACAGAAAGTGAGGGACTGATGAAAACAAGCCTAACCTGCTATGTTGCAGTATATAAAAGTAACCAGTATATAAAATAATTACCACTAGTTTACCTCTTAAATACATGACTAAGAGTCTATAGCCGTGCTAGCAACTATGTGAGGTTGAACTCACTGTGAGGTGCTTTGAGCTAAATGCTAATGCTAGCATCCTAACCTGCTTGCAATCACAATATTAATTAATATTATACAGATGTTTAACAGGTATAGTGTTTACCTTAAGCACATTAGCATGCTAACATTTTTGGATTCAATTAGGAGTACACACAGACTACAGCTGCAGCTGTCATTACTTGGTAAGAAACAAAGTACTGGGCAAACAAAAGCTTGATCTGATGATGGCACTGAATGAAAAGTTAAGGGATCATCAAAGTTATTGCAATTTATCTTGAGGGGAACACTAATATTTGCACATAAAGTCAGGGCAGACCAACTAATAGTTGTTGAACAGTCTCATACTAAAATACTAAAGACGTGAACCTCATGATGGCGCTAGAGGGACGGACCAAACTCTTTAGTGAGGTTTATAAGGACCATGAAAGTCTACACTTTCATTGCAATTTATCCAATAGTTGCTGCAGCCAATAGTTGGACCAAAGCTGGTTGATTGACCAACAGAGCTACACTGCTAATATGGCTAAAAATATCTTTACTCTTCCTGTTGTCATGGCTGATAAAGATTAAAACAGGGACAGAGAATACGTCAACATTCATGTGGTTCTTCTGTTTCATGGAAAGAGTACAGCATATGCAGCGTTCATGAAATCTCAATACATAGTAATAGTTTGACAGACCTGGTCAAATATCCCCATGGCCAGCACAGGGAGGGAGGTGTAGACAATGTTGTAGAGCGTGATGAAGTACTGATCATACACAGTCTACATGAGAGAGATTAAACAGACACATAAACACACTGTTAAAATCATGACTGTGATTTGTGATTGTTTTTGTCCCCATGACCTCTACTCCCTGACCTGAGCAGAGAAGCCACAAAAGAAGCCGAACCAGAAGTGCACCATGGTGAAGGCAAAATTCTTGTAGAAGAAGTAGCAGAGGAAACGGCACATGCGCAGGTATGACCAGCGGCCGTGGACCAACAGGAGGCGCTGAAGGAAGCGGAACTGGGAGAAGGAGTAGTCACTGGCCAGCACGGCCTGGATCCCCTCCTGACCTGAGATACCAACTCCTATATGAGCACCTGGAGGAGTGGAGAGACCGACAGAGACAGAGAGAGAAAGAAATGTAGGTCATGTAAAGTTGTCTCTCAGTCTGTAGGGTTTTTGATATGGAACTATCTTCATACATACATCAAAGATAATTGTGGTATGTATACATCATTTTTAAGGTTTTTTTTACAACCCTGCTTCAAGTCTAGAACTGTAAATGTTAATAAGTTGTTAATACATGAATTTCAGTTTATATACACAGCAGCCCTTTTCCACAAGGTAACTGGTTGAAGAGGGTGTTTTTCCTGAAAAATTAAAGAGCTAAAAATGTTTTCACAACCTGGCAGACCAAGGTTGTTCTTTTTAATGACTTGGAAATGATCTCTAAATCACTAGTTAAGCTATTAATCCCAACTATACCCTTTAGTAACTAAGAAAGCCCAATTAAACTGTAGTACAGACACAAATGTCTCAAAGGTTAAGATCACAGATCACAGGATGTGAACCAACCCCACCCAACACTGCTGCACTGACTGCATTTCTGCTTTGTACTTGCATAAATTCATTTGACGAAACATGCACCAATTCGTGTAGACATGATGTACATATACAGATAAACATGGAGGGTGATGCAACACTTACAAAACACAGACTATTACAAACACACTTAGAGAATCAAAACTTGGGGTTGTTGGGTTGACCTTGTCACTTTAACTTACCTCCTTTTAATCCCATTAATCAGCATAAGGTTAGAAAACTTCTTCAACACTGACTGACATTATCATTATCTGCCACACAAGTTAGAAGCTGTATACACTCAGTGAAATATTCAAACTCCATCCCATCAAATGCACTATGCATTACTCTAGATGTCTTCATCATTTTACCCACATTTCCTCAAAGTTCAGCTCAACATATTTGGAAACATTAGGATTTCACAGAGTTCTTTGGGTTTGCAGCCTTCGTCTGCACAGCATGAGTTTGTTATGACTGGCCAATCTGCACGTTAGTAGGGTTTAAAAGGACACGCAAGACACTGAAGATGCTGAGAAACCAGTTCTTGACTTGATGAGGACATTGCACCTACTGCAACACACATTTCCCCACAGCCTCTATCACTACTAGTAACACCATCTATATAAACATCTTGTACTACCAAACTTAGAATTACTGAGAATTTCCCTAGCCAATCACATGGCAAAACCCCACTTCTCTCTTTCCTCTCCCTCTCACCAATAATCCAGTTACACTTCCTCCTTTCCTCTCTGTCATCCTTCATGTATATACGATCCTCCCGCCATAACTCACTTTTTATCATGCTAACGTCATTAGCGCCATCTCCTATAGCCAGGGTGACAGCCTTCTTGTGTTTCTTGATGAGCTCCACCACCTGAGCTTTTTGCAGTGGGGTAACTCTGCAGCAGATCACTGCTTTGCACGCACACGCCGTCGACACAAACTCCGTCTCCATGTCTGCTTCTAGAGCATGGGCCTGTCAGAGAGCAGGAAAGAGAGAGTTGAGAAGTTTAAGGTTAAATGTACAGTAAGGGGTCAGAGTTGTAGCTTTGGAAAAAAATACTAATGGTTTGTCGATAACACATTTCTGGCAGCTAGCAGTTTCCTGACAATTGACAGTTTCTTCACAGCCCTTGCTGGTTTTTCATATATGTATGTAGCAGGAGAGTGTGTGTGTGTGTGCGTGTACGTGTGTGTGTGTGTGTGTGTGTGGGGGGGGGGGGGGGGGGGGTGTTATTCATACCAGACTGTGACCGTTGATTACAAGGGCAAACTCTCCAGAGATGTTCTCCATGAGGTTGGAGGGAGGTGGAGGAGGAGTTGAGCACTGCAGCTGTTTCCCTCCTCCTCCTCCTTCTCCTTCTGCTTCTGGTCCTTCTCTGAGCCCATTACCCATGAAACATGCCTCTCCCCATCCCTCCATCCCTGCCTCCTTCCCTCCATCTCTGGTTCGTGACAGCTCAATCATCCTTTCCCTCGCCCTCCTGCAAAAGAAGACAAGCAATCTCCTCATCAACAGGGCTTGTGCGTGCCACAAAGACAGCACCAAAACACAGCAGGCTATATGAAGGAGATAACAGAAGAGATGAACGAGGGATAGGATAGAAAGAAAACACAGCTGAGTAAGCAAATCAAAGTAGAGATAAAAATAGCAAGGGAGCAAAAAAAAGGGCAGGTGAATGTCAGGAAGGAGACTAACTGTGATGAGTTGTGCCCAGATCCTAATGTTATTGCTGATGTGTCAGTTCCTACTGACCTCCATGTATCAGGTGGTCAGGAGCACCTGAACCATTGCATTAAGATGCATTAAGATAATTATATATGTTCTTTCCTATGAGCTCACCAGGGCAACTTCATAACAACTTTCCTTGTGATGCCAGTAAAGTTAACTGAGCTAAACTCAGTTACAAGTTACAGGAACTGTTGTATGCAATCTTTAGATCATGCAAACTTTTGAGAACTGCACATTAGGGAAACACAGTGTGTGCTCATACGTGACATAAGTATATAGGCAGTCACAGGAGCATCAATTAACACTGTGAGAAATTTAAATATGCTATTGAGTCAATCATATTGTTTCAATGGTTTCTTAAAGAAGACAGGATTGTGGCAATCTATTTATTTTTTTCACTTAAAAAAGCAAAAAAAACAAAAACAAAACAACTTTAGCAGTGAGAAAATTTATAAATTTGTCGTACACTTGTAAGACTGGCTGTGCGTGCAGAAACACATGCAGATACTACTAAGTATCTGCATGTGGTTTTAAGCAGTGGATATTGTTCAGTGACTCATACAGTTGCTGGAACACTGCGCTACCACACCTACTTACTCCAATCATGCATACACTTCTTCATTTCTTTTTGACCATCACTGTACACTACAGTGCACATGCAGCCGTCCACCCAAATAAACAGACTGACCTGAGCTCCTGCCGTACGCTCTGGACAGTGTGCCCGCTGATGATGAACACCTCAGTCATATCATCTGTCAGCATCTTGCAGGAGTAACCTATGTTGACAGCCGTCTCTGTGTGTGTGAGAGAGTGAGAAAGCATTTCATGATTTAAAAAAAAAAAAAAAAAACAGGTGCCAGAAAAATATTTCAGATAGATTAAAAGCTGAGAATCTTTATACCAAATGGAGAAAAGTGATACTTTGTCTTGCAAAGTTACTGACACCACAAGTTTAAAGCAAATTAATATCTTATATATTAAGGTGTCATAGTAGAGTTGAACAAGATTGCGATTGCAATATGATTCATAATTATAGTGGAAAAGATCATGTTCGCATTTCACTTCCTCAAAAATATAAAAATTATGATAATGGGATTTCTGCTTTCAGATTTCTGTTGTACCAAACAAGCATGTTCTCTTACATCTGAGGAATATGATTTGAAGGCTGGAGCATCTCTGTAGCAACACAATGCTTCATTTATAGTATGTTGTGACACATTTTACCTTTATAAAAAAAATAGCAGCTCCTGCGACTTGGCCATAGTGCGATTGTGATAAAATTTTGATTAATTGTTCAGCCCTGTGTCATAAGCACACTGATCAAGACTAGCAAATACTGGCAATCCTTTTTATTTATCCTTGCAGTTTTGTTTCAATCTAGAGTTTTAGCCCATTCACTGCTCATCACATTAGGCTGCTTCATGCTCTTTGTGTCACTCTATATGCCACAAACTTCTATAATTACATTGTGGCTGCTGTAATGCTGACCCAGCACGTCTCTCCAGCGTTGAAACATTACAGCCGTGCTTAGTGCCTGCAGTTCTCTGTTGATGACTGACTCCTGGTCTGTGTGATCTGTGTTTCTCAATTGCTGACATTTTGGAGGTGATTTACGGGAAACCCCTCCAGATGTATGCGGCTGGATAGACTTTTGTAATTTGAATTTTTTTGTGTAGGGAACTGTCATGTTTACCTAGTTTTATGTTAAACCTCCGGATGACTTTCTGGTGCGCTTGCAGTAGATTTGTGTGGCAGAGTGTAATGGCAACAGGGGCGCTGCAGTATGTACACATTAATGGTTAAAGACAGCACACACACAGGCACATAGCAGATGGCCACAGTGATAATACTGACCTCACCAGTACAAAACTCACCACAAAGATGTGTGCAAACTGCTCATAAAAGTTGTTGCAAAAGCGTGTGTGTGTGTGTGTGTGTGTGTGTGTGTGTGTGTGTGTGTGTGTGTGTGTCTGTGTCTGTGTCTGTGTGTGTGTCTCACCCTGCTTGTCTCCAGTGAGAACCCAGATTTTAATGTTGGCCAGAGAGAGGACAGCGATGGTCTCTGGTACACCTTCCTGCAGCTTGTCCTCTATAGCTGTGGCCCCCAGGAGCTGGACATGCAGGCATCATACAAGCATAAAATTTCAGAGGGACAAAAAAGTGATTTTTAAATGAGTTGAATAATGCAGTGGAAAACAAGTTACCACTAATCTTACTTGTTCAATCAACTTTTAATTCAATAATGCCTTGCAACATGATGAGCTGACAATTTTGTCCAGCTACTGTAAAAAAAGGAAATTCCCCTCATTAATTAACTGAGTTCCCTTTTTTATTTAGTTTGCGGAAAGTACGGCATATGTTGTGTGAGACACAAATGGTTTAATGCTTCACATAAAAAAATGAAAGTCACACTGCTACTGACAGAACACCCCCTAAATATAAACCGCACACACATGCAAACTCTCAGTCCGAGTCACCAACCATCATATCTTGCTCAATCTGTTCGTAAGCGGCTGCCAGTCGGTCCTCTCTGTAGTCAGTGGCCTTGTCAGCGCAGCGGTGGCTCTCTGACCATGCCTCCCACTCATCCTCTGACAGGTCCCTGTAGGCCAGGGCCAGGGTCCGCAGCCCATCTGCTGCATACTCCTGACAGACATGTACAAACACAAACATAAACAACATACACACAGTCTGACACGAAGATACACACAGTTGAGTTGATGGTACTTTATTCCTCTAGTATTAGATTTTTAGGGCAAAGCAATGTCTGGGTCTGTCTCATGTCATGGTGATACACATCAGGAAAAAGTCAAAGCAAAGACAGTGCTACAGCTGCCTTGGAGAGAGCAGACACTAGATGGCAGTACACCGCCGTCATCGAGCTGAAGCACTTGTTTGTTCACTCACGTTGAGGTGGTCTGAGGTGATGTTCATCAGTTCCTGGTTACAGGGGTGGAGTCTCTCCAGCAGCACAGTATCAGCTCCTTTACAGTACAGACGGATCCTGCCCTCTGGGTTACGCACTGAAAATGAACAACAGTGTAATGAAGACAAAATACTCCAAGGGATCCATGCAAGTCTTCCATCACCTTCAAATAACCGTAACCAGCTGCTCCTCCTACATCACACAGGCTGTCTATCTTAATATTGTTTAGTGATGATGCACGTGTGTATGCTCAGACCCTTGTGGTCTCACTGCTCTGTTGCTAGACCAAAAGCTGTTGCTAAGGCAAGAGTGATTTATGACCAGTGACTTCTGGGCAGTTTTCCAGCGGCTTACAAGAGGACAAATTGCAGAAACACACGGTGACAATCCATTGAGGGTTAAAATGTAAAAAGCTCTAAAAGCTCAACTCCTGTCAGCTTATAGAAATAAATATTTGTGATTTAAACATGAAAAGCTCACTGGTGCTATACATCCAATCTCATCCAGTCTCTTGTGTATATAGTGTTGAAACTAGAAGAGTGTGAAGACACCAAGAGTCCAACGTGGGACAGACTTTTCCTCCTCCTGAATAAATCTAACTCACAATGGTGCAGGAGCATAAAGACCAAGGCTTATTGATTATGATTTTCACCATAGATAGCAAGTTTAAGCTTAAGCTTATTTTAACTTTTTAGGTTTTTTTGCATGCATGCATCCAAAGTTGGTGTGTTCATAGCTGAATGAAGGTGCTGATTGCTACAGTAAATAAGATAAAATGTGATGAAAACCCAGAGGAATTTTTTTAAACTGCAGGTTTTAAATGCTGCATATAGTATTTTAAAAATCTAATTTCATCCTTATTGTTCTCATAAGGTTTTTCATATGATTTTCACCAACCGTCATATTAAAAATCACTAGAGATACATTTCCAGTTTTTTTTCTTGAAATGATAAAACCTGCGCACCTATAACAGACATCCTTTTGCGTATGTTGTTAAAGTCCAGGATGGCAAGCAGAGTGTAGGTGACAGGTCGTCCCATCTCTGTTGTGGTGATCGTCCCAGGCGTTCGGGAGCGAAACAGAAAGCCGAAGTTTCGAGCAGCGGTCACTAAAGCGCCCTCATCTGGAGACTGAGCCTTATAAACCAGCTCTCCTGGGTGGACAGACAAGATAATAATAAATAATGGACAATAAATAATGGAAAGGTTGTGTGTTGGTGTCAATGTTTGCTGTCTTTAAACCTCCCACATTAACCTCTCCCCTTGTGCTTCTCACCCTCACTCTTCTCCTCACTCATGACAGTGTGACAGAGGGAGAGCAGGCGGAAAAACTCGTGAGTGTGTGAGTCTCCCACTTTCACTGATTCCAGCAGCGTGTCGTCATAGAAACAGAAGTCCGGGTCTGCCAGGGGATTGAAGGGAGTAAAGTCCAGTCTCTGAAGATAAATAGAGAGTCATGAACTCTGATAATATGCCATAGAGCAGTAGAAAAGATGTATACATGTTTATGTAAATGTGTCTTTTAGTAAAGAATAGATTATTCTAGGTTGCTTACCTTTGGCTGAGGTCCAAGTGGATCTGTAACTTCACCTGAAAACAACACAAACACCAGATGTGTAAGACTTTGTTGTGTATATCCAGCTAATTTCCTAAAAAATGACTCAAAATTTCCTAAAAATTAGCTGGGATCTAGCTGTTAATTACGAGGATATTCTAAGTACGTGGAGAATGTGTTTGTTGCTATGGTCATTAAATACCTGCTCATTCTATTTGCTAAGTAAAAAATAGGAAATTAAGCAGTAGATAAAGTAGAAAAGTAGTTCATTAACAGACATCAATATCCATCTCAGTTTCCTATGGGACCTATAAAACACCTGTATGTCTTGTATATGTGTGTGTGCACAGTGATTCAGCACAAGTATATATATGTGTGTTTACTTGCTTACCTAATGTGTGCACTTACCGTAAGTCTGTCCATTGATGGAGCACTTGTTGAAGCTCATGATGTTCTGAGTGAGAGTTCCAGTCTTGTCACTGAAGATGTACTCCACCTAAATATAAATTTAAATGGCAACAGTAAGTCAGAAGTTACAACAAAGTAACTGTCAAATTGATCTAAAACACAAGGTTAGAATAAGGTTTTAAAAACACTGTATTCAGAATTTTGAAAACATCCTTACAACGGGTTTATATTCTGGAATTTATGACAGCTTATACTGACCACTAATTATAGGCTGAGAAAATGAAACAGTTTAACTGTAGAACTCATAGTTTTTTTTTTATTAATAGAAATGGTAAATTAATCAACAAAGCATTAGAAGCATCACAAAAGCAAGAGAAACTAGGATGAATGGGCAGAACATGCATGAAATATCAATATCACACACACACACACACACACACACACACACACACTGTATTTTCTGTCCAAGTGTGGATGCCCACCTGGCCCAGCTCCTCGTTCAGAGTGGTGGTCCTGGCCTCAGCTGCTGTATTACATTGAGAGCAGAACATCTGCTGGTCCCAGTTGATGAAATAGCTATGACCCAGCCTGATCACCTCCACACTGGTACACAAACAGAAGAGAGAGAGACAGGCTAAACCTGGCAGTATTATCAATCATGTACATTTGTTTTTTTCTTATGTAACAAATGCGTAACTTGTATTTATTGTCTGCATGGTACGCGTTGTTTGCAGCTTGTTTATACATTTTGTATTGTGCAGAGGTGCAGGTGTGAGAAGCTGTGGTTTCAGCCTACAGCGTTTTGGTCACTGCTGAGATCTGTTTTGCCATGAATTCATTATTTTCATTTGTACAGATGATACAATCAGTGTGGTCACAAACCACCCCTGACTACCTGCAGCGGTGGTTTGGGCAATCTGTCTTCACTGTATATTTGGTCCATTTACATTTGCATTTTTATGTTGCCAGCCACTGTATAATCTGATCGCCTAATGCCCTGTGAACATGCAGTGATGTGTGAAGCTTTACACGCGACAAAATTGATGTCAACAACCGTCTACTAAGATATCAATATAACATAAGCATTATTAAACCCTCTCTTCGTGGTTTGTGTTTTATATTTGTTCTTCATCACTCTTACATACACCCTTTTTTTCACAATATGTCCCTTAGTCATAAACGTCTCCTCACCTGACATACAGAGAGATAGGCACCACGGTGTTGAGAATGATGACGTAGGACCAGAAGGAGAGGAAAGCGTTAAACAGAAAGTTGTCCACAGGAGGGTTCCAGGGCAGGTAGCTCTGAAACAAGGACCCCACCTCTCTCTCCCACACTGCATTACCAACAGCCAAGATCACACCCATACACACTAGGAAGCCAAAGATCTGACAGAGACACACAGATGGAAAAACAATGAGGGAGAGAGAGTATGAGAGCATGATGTCTAAATCTACAATTAGATATCTTACATTTGGATCTTTGAACTCAAATTGGTATAGAATATATTATTAGGGAGGATATATGAAACTAAATCTTTTCTTGAAACAGTTATGAGCTATGAAAGTGAGAGGTTTGGGGTTTCCTACCCACAGGACCAGGGTGTTCATCAGGCGATCGATGCTTGTACGCTTAAACTTAGTGCGACCGCTGTTCTGCATTAGCTTGGTATCAGGGCCTGTGATAAAAACAGGGAAAGTGAGACCTGATATATGCATCACACACATGCATGCCAAACGCAAATAAACGCAGACACACCAACCTGCGAAGATGACCAGGCCATAGCAGGCTTCAGTGTTACGGAGGACACAACCTCGTAGCAGCATATTCTGGTTGGTTAGGGTGTATTTCTTTTCTCTCCAGTACAGAGTCCCACAGAAACGATCCAGCTTGTTGTTTGGGGGCTCACACACCACCTCACCTTAACACACAGAAGAGTATGGGCATACAACCCAAATACAAACACACAAATGTAAATTAAAAGCTATATCACAGAGGTCCACAAAATCCAATTATGGCACTTTCCTAGCTGTATGATGTAGTGATGAATTAATTATCCTCATGACATCATGACATTGTCACACACACAGAGGTTGACACACACACCTTTTGTAAGCTGATATAAGGCAAAGTGTGGGTAGATTTGCTGCAGTAATGCATTTTTCTGAGCAGGAGAGGAGTGTGTGGGTGCGCTGTGCTGACACGAAACTCTTTCGTTTGGTGCGCTGGTGGGCGGGTGATGCTGGCAGGGGAGGCCAGTGTGTGTGTGTGTGTGTGTGTGTGTGTTGTTTTGTTCATGTGCAAGAGTGTGAGGGTGGATAGCACTTGTGTCAAACATATGAAACAGACTGAAAACCATTGACCTTTATATTACTGAGAAAGGAAGTTGAACCAAACAAGAAGCCAAGAAAAAAAGATGGTATTGTTTTCAAATCTCACCGTTGAATGAGGCTAAGTTGTTTGGGTCTCCAAGTTCAGATGTCACTGACACAGACTGACGTACCTTCATATTGGTCTCTCTGCAAGATGATACAACACACAGCGATTTAGATATAGTGTCCTGTTGCCCATGCAGATTATGAGGTACTATGAGTCAATAGTGAGGTGTTCTCTGACCCGTCCAACTCGGCTGTCTCGATGTAACAGAGCCCGTGAGGTTCACTGCTGGACAACAGGAGCAGGTCAGCCTGAAAATAGATATGTTAGCTGAGGTTAGCATCCACCGCACAGCACAGGAGCATGGATTAGAAAAGCACTGATGCAGTGATGATAGCTTCCATCTACTCCCAAAGCAAAAAATGAGTAATTGCATCTGCAAGCAAGTCAGTAATTAAGTACAGTAATAAGTGTCCTCTAATTAAGCACATCTACTGAAATTCATTGATCATTATGGTCCATAATACAATATAAATAGCCATCATGATCACATGCAGATTAGGGAATACTGAACAGTTCAGTGCTACTGTAGGTTGTAATAAAGCAGTCTTAATTAAAATGGGCCCTGCAGGACTACAGATCACTGTGTCTGTGTGTGTGTGTGTGTGTGTGTGTGTGTGGTGATGAACTCACTGTGTTGGACACTTACTGCCACAAACTGGTTGTTCTCCAGTTTAATGATATCACCCACTCTTACATTCATCCACTTTTCATTCTGAAGACTGCAGCAGCAAAACCAAGAGAAATAGTAAAGAGAAATAAAGTTACAGTAACTGTGGAAATGTTGTCATTCAACCCTGATAAACTGACTTGAATTATGGATTCTATAAATAAAAGATTCAATTTGAAAGTAAAGGGAATATTCTATTAAAAAGACAAAACAGCAAACTCACGAGCCACGGATGAGGACCTGAGACTGACGGTTATTTACTTGGTTGTCGCTCTTGTGACGAAACTGCAAGAAGCAAAGATCACCATGATCTTTTCAGGAGCTGAGTCAAGCTCACTATATTTACCAGAAGCCCCTTGTTTGCACGCTAATTCAAAGTACTGTCTGCTAGAAATCATCAGGAATCGTTGTACTATATTTCACTGTAATGTTATCCTGCCTCATGCAAGACTGCACAAGTGTGTGGTGCGTAAAATAGTTGCTCACATAGTCATCGGTGGCATCCTTTACTGCAGTGATGCTCAACACCAGAGCTAAAGGCACGATGGTAGTGAACCAGGAGAGCGAGGAGATCTGAGGTATCAACTAGACAGAGACAGAGAGGTTGATCTTCAGATTAGTTGGAACAGGGACACAAAGGCTGTGTGTGATACAGAGATAGCTCCATCTGACCATAGCCTCACAGCAGACCACTGAGTTCCCTATGAACCTGTTTGCATCTGTCTGTACCATATGTACTGCGTGCTCAGGTGCTTTTTTTTTTTTAAGTATTTGTTTGCTGATAGATTAATAATTTCCACGGGGTGCAAGAAAGAAAGTAAGTACTACCTTGTAATTTGATGTAGATGTGATGTTTGAAAATGGCTTGATAAGAACTAAGGACTGTACAATTTCCTGTTGTTTTGCAAGAATTTATTCCTAAACCAAAGTAGAGGACAAACTGTAATTTTTACCTGCTGGTGGTGCCACAGAAAAGATCCAGTAGTTGCTAAGTGGTGGACCGACACTGCCAACCCTTGAGTCATGCTGCTAGCCCGGTTAACTAGAATTACTGCCTCAAGCTTGTATGATTCTGCTAACCAGTCAAATTCGGTTTCTGCAGGTATTAAGCATATCAAATTTACTGAATTAAATTACATTGAGTTAAATTATCCTATATTTATATTAAAACAATTAAATATTTTAAATTAAATAAATTTACATTTTAAATTAATTAAATGTACACAATTAAATTAAATTGACTGGAAATTAGTTAAACTGTGTTACAACAAATCATTAAAACTATTTTAGTCAATTAAATTACTCTGAATTAAATAAATGAAATTAAATTTATTTGATTAAATTGAGGGAAATTACTTCAATCACATGAAATTGAACTTACTAAAATTGCATTTAATTAATCAGATCAATCATTCATGAGAATGGGAGGGAAGGACAGATGGACATACAACTTGAAAACATAATGACTATACTTTTTCTATCAGGTCCCTCAAGTGCAGGAAGCTATGGAGATTTTGAATATCTCCATCTCCCTATACGATCAACTATTCCTGTTCCAAGGTGAGGGGTTTTATAATTAATTTGTATTACCTATAAATATTTTTCAAATTTACATTTCTTAAACAATCACTTTCTGAGATATCTTTCTTTTTTCTGACAAGTAAACCAACAACTCTTTACTCTTGTAGACTCCATCTCCACACAAAAACACTTATGCACAGATCTTTCTCTCTCGTTCTGTCATGCTTACAACCCTCTTTTCCATCCCTCCTCCTCCTCCTCCTCCTCCGCTCCTCACCTGCAGTATAAGCAGGAAGAGGAAGTAGGTGTTTGCTACTTCCTGGAACTGCTCAAACAGGTTGACGGGCAGAAAGGTGATGATGTTGTACTTGGATGTCATGATGCAGTTACTCTGGATGATTGGAGAGAATAAAAGAAAATTATTTGAACCCGGATCATGTTTAGATTAATTGTTTCAAAGGAAACAACAGGAGACTCTCTTACCGCATACTGAAACTTTTCATTGTACTCTCTGTCATTGGCTCTGACCCTTCTCTCCTCCTCTGCAGAAACAGAAGACATGAAAAAGTCATAAAGGCTGATACAGTATGAAAACAAAAATATACAGAGAGCACCCAAACCGCTGCATGTGTGTCAAACTGCAAACTTGAAAAATGTCAACATCATTAATAATATCCTCTGGAGACCTGGAGAGAGACAGAGAGTGAAGGAGACAAACACAAAAAAGGATAATCCACGATATTTGTGATGTTTTGTGTAATTTGAAATCAATGAAGCTGGAGTGTTTGCTTGAATTTATTTGACGTTATCAAGGAAGACGGTGTTGGACACAATCATTCTGCCTCATGCGCACAAACAAGCACACTGGCACTTAAACCAACGAGTCACCTCTGATCTGTGATTAACTGCTGCCTCTGTCTCTTAATGACTGGATATGCAATCTGATGTGCACTGTATGAGTGTGTGTGTACATTTGCGTGAGTCAAAAGGAGTGCTGGGACTCATTACAGGTAGTCACAGATGAACACAGATGGAAACCTATTACACAACATTATACTAGACTCTTAAATCTACAGAGATTAAAAGTGAAGCAGTGAAATGTCTTCATCTTTGTCTCAAGCTCTTGTAACTCTCCCCTCCTGACCCTGCTCTTTATCTTATCACAGTTTTTAGGTCTCTGTTTATGCTGATGCAGAGTATATTTGGAGCTCCCCTCCTCCACCACCAGGCCTATCTCCTCTAATATTGATGAGACCGCTTTTTAAATGAAATGACTGGCCTGTTTTGCACGGGGCTGTACACAGCTCACATGCACGCACACATGCACACAGATACAAAATTCCGGGCCACAGCATACATTATGCACAGAAGCTCTGTAGCTCTGAAACCATAAAGTCCTCGACATACTTTTGACTGATGATTGAAAGGCAGTGAGGCGCCACAGGAAGGGACATCACATAACAGAAGCCATTACCCCAGAATCAATCGCGCACACACATAAACAAAGACACTGTGGTTTCCTGTGTTTCTGCACCACTGTGAAGCCCTGTCTCAACTTGTATAGTTCGCACCTTACTTGTTTGTCTCTGCTGTATTCAGCTCCATCAAACAAACACAGGTCACTTACAGAAATCCCATATGAGTTCCCCTTTGTTGTCAGGTTATCAGACAGATTTCATGCGGTAGATAAGCTCTGCTCCGCTATAGACCAGCTGGGCTGTTGTCAGAGTTAATTTAGTCAATTTAGAAAACAAATGATTCCCCATCTCTACCTTCATCATATATTTTAAGTTTGCAGCAGATGCTAAAATCTGGTGAGAGTTACAATTGTAACAAAAGGGGCAACATGGATCAAATCCTGTATCGTAGTGTTTATTACGCTGATATTACGCTGATAATAAATATTGTAATACAGTGCATTTTACTGGATAATCAAGGAATATTTAAGGGAGGCTACCAGGGAAGCTACCATATATACAGTATATATTAGATCTACTGTGTAAATAAAGTTACTTTGAGCTACAGCTCTCAGATTTTTGAGTGTATATAGAAATGCACCATAGAAGAACACAGCTCAGGTTTGATGATATTTGATATGCCCTCGCTTTTAACTCTGGTTGGTATAACAATATCACATTTGTCTGTTCACATAGGTGCAGATCCTCCAAAATCTATTCTGTTTAAACTCTTCCAGATGTCTCTCTGCTCTTCCCTTTTCACTCTGGCACTTCTCCACTCTATCTCAAGGTCGTTGTGTTGCTTTCTCGGGCAGTCGTTCAATGGCGAGATCTTTCTGACAGGCAGTGCCAAGGCTGCATTAACCCTCCATGGAGAGGTAAGCTGGATAAGCACAGAGTCACCAAGGCTGCCTGGCATCTGACGCCAGGGAGCAGGCGACATTTGTCCCAGTCACTCTTGTGCAAGCTGACCAACCCAACCTGAATGGATGAGCATCTTTAGCAAACTGCCCATTAAGTGTTTAATGTCTCTGACAGCTTCAAGGGCATTAGAAGCCCTGACGCAGACTAGCTGCTACACAGCAAGTCTGTATAAATCTATAAAGCTCCATTACTGAGAAACCTTGAGTTGCAGGCTTGCTCTGCTGTGAGCATAAGGTTTCCACAAACAACTGAGACATAAAGCTGTACATAAATATTGATTCAAACTAAAATACTTAATGTCACACTATCTTACACAGAATGACTAACTGTAGTCTAATCCAAAAACCCTCATTTTCTTTTATCCACCCCCTGTCTCTTTAACACTCCCCCCCCCCCCCCCCCCGTGGCTGGACATGTGAGGGCACGTGCCACAGCTCCGAACCTCCTTATGTCTCCCTGAGACACACACGGTCACAACATAGTGAACGCAGAATGAAGTCATAACAATAATGACCGAAGAGCATAGTCGGTCTGAGCTATGGGAAATGTTACTGTCCTTGGCGTGAGTGAACCTAAGTCAGGATCAGACTGTGTGGAGGAGTGATCATCACTCACCGTGGCTGATTTAATTAGATAAAAACAGGAAAGCAGAAGCGTCTGCAGTCATGCGCGTGCACACACATAAGTGCATGCACACACACAGTGATCTAATTTGCTGGAAAATGATGCGAGTGACACAGTCACAGACTGATGGACTGGAGGTCAAATGAAGGTGCACATCCAGTGTGATTTGTGATAGTTAAGCTAAGGAATAAGGATACAGACGAGGCAATGTGGCGACAGCGAAGGCTGGCGCCTGGAAGATTGATCAATGTCTCGGGCAGCTGCGACAAGGACATCCTCCACTTATTTACAAATTCTGATTCAGACAAAATCAGTTTTGTTTACACATGCACATCCCACTCATGTAAACAGAAATTCATAGTCAGCACCAAACGTCAGGGAAACTGTGAACACTGAGCAATGACTTCGAGGCACATTAGAAAGGTTATCAATTACCTGTTGGGACAAAGGACTTAAAACTAAACAAACTTGAAAATAAGGTGAGACACAACTCGTTGGCTGTGAAAAAGTGCAGGACTCACATTAAGCATGAAGTGCAAGTGCAAGTTCCCTTTTATTAGATCTTGAGTATTGATGTTTGAAGATGATGTCTAATGATGATCAGGTTCAGAAAATAATGATTACAGGAAAAGGCATGAAGTGGAACATTACAAAAAAAATATCTGCTATGCAGACATGAAGTTAATATGCTTAATATGTGGGCTGCACACATATGTACACATGCAAACACATAACTAGTTATAAAATGGGGTGAGTGAGATGAAGGAGCAGGAATGAAACTTGGACTCAGTTGGGATGAGAATGAGGAATGATTTATTTGAAAAACAGTGAAATGCAGTTTGTACAACCAACAACCCCTGATGATGCAGACACAGATCAAGAGAAAACTGTAAACACTGAGGACAACATACAAAGCTCGTTTGCAATTTCTCCTCCAAACACAAACGCATACCTGTCCTCTTCTTTTTCGATTTGCCTCCATCGAGTCCTTTCTGTTTCTTTCTTTTCAGGGGGAGAACGACTGGAAACCATTTCTCCGGGATTTCTTTCGGTACTGTCATCTTGGCTTTAACTTTAACAGTCACCGCGTTAATTTTCGGTAAACAGGCGCTGTTTCAAAGACAGGTGACCCCAACATCTGACCGCCACATCTCCGCAAGGACGCGGAGATGAAGCTCTGCTCCCAACTTCAGTGAAGTTGGACTAAACGCGCACTGTCGCATCCCCTGCCTCTCGGTTGCTCTGTCTCGTCTCCCAAAACACGCACACATGCTCTCCCTCCCTCACACACACACACTCGGTCCATCCCTTGCTCTATTTTCTCTCCCTCCTGCCGCAGAAACACTGAGGTCATTCTTCTGATAAGGTCAGTCAACAACCTCACGGTAACCCGTCGCCTGCAGCAGCCTACGACTGCGCAAGGTTTTTTTTTTTAAATAAATATTGCATACGTAGCTTCTAGGTGCATTTGAACAACCTGGTTGTGTGATTATTAATTAATTGACGCAGATCAATCGTTTTCCATCACTTCTGCAACCTCATCAATCGACTGACGCACCCACGTGTAAAGTCTCCTCCACAACATAAACACTGGCCACCGTGGGGCATTACGTCACCACACCGGCTCTGCCTCTGATGCACGTTACCATGGAAACCGCCTCTGCAGGGCTCCCACGGCGGAGCGAGCTGAGCGGGGTGAGGAAGCGGGGCGCCATCTTGGATCTAAACGCATGAGCCGACGGGAGCCCGGCCTGGCTCTTGGAGCCGGAATGGCCGGCGCGGCGGGCCAGTTTCCCGCGGGTTCAGAGGGAGGAAGGTGTGCTGCAGTGGGAGGAGCCTGGCACGTGCCTCTGCACGTGCAGCGCGGCCGGCCTCGTGCCAGCTCGGTACAGGTTTCCACGCTCGCATCGCTCGCGCGCCCTCCTGATGTGGAAGTGGGCAGAAGAAGCTGCTGTAGGGATACAACCTCCAGCCTCCACCACTGCAGCCTCCAGCCTCCACCACTGCAGCTTCCAGCCTCCAGCACTGCAACCTCCAGCCTCCAGCACTGCAGCTTCCAGCCTCCACCACTGCAACCTCCAGCCTCCACCACTGCAGCTTCCAGCCTCCAGCACTGCAGCTTCCAGCCTCCAGCACTGCAGCTTCCAGCCTCCAGCACTGCAGCCTCCAGCCTCCAGCACTGCAGCTTCCAGCCTCCAGCACTGCAGCCTCCAGCCTCCACCACTGCAGCCTCCAGCCTCCAGCACAACAACCTCCAGCCTCCACCACTGCAGCCTCCAGCCTCCAGCACAACAACCTCCAGCCTCCACCACTGCAGCCTCCAGCCTCCAGCACTGCAGCCTCCAGCCTCCACCACTGCAGTTTCCAGCCTCCACCACTGCAGCCTCCAGCCTCCAGCACAACAACCTCCAGCCTCCAGCACAACAACCTCCAGCGTCCACCACTGCAGTTTCCAGCCTCCAGCCTCCACCACTGCAGTTTCCAGCCTCCAGCCTCCACCACTGCAGCTGAACATGTGGCTGACGACATTCACTCAACTCAACTCATGTTCACCCACAGCCTACATTTAAGAATCAAAGTTACAATTGAGTATGTTATATTAAGACATTTTTATCTAATGGTGGAAAGTAACTAAGTACATTTACTCAAGTACTGTACTTAAGGGCAGCTTTGGGGTATTTGTATTTACTCAAGCACTGTATTTGTGTTTTATATGATAATTTCCGTTTAAGCTACTTTATACTTCCACTCCATGACATTTCAGAGGGGAAATATTGTACTTTCTATTCCACTACATTTGTTTGGCAGCATCAGTTAGGCCTACTCTCAAGATGAAGATTGTACGTGATGGATAATATAACAAGCATTTACAATACAACACGTTGTTAAAGATCAAACCAGCGGTTGCCTTGCTTTTTGGCTTCCATCTTCCAAAAAGTAGCATGATTTCAGGGTCACATTTGAGGTGTCTATGAGTAGGTAATATTGCAAACAAATAGTGGTTTTTTTTTGCCTCTAAAAGTCTCACATGGTTTCATTTCAATAAATGTTCAAATGACCCAGTATTTCACCAAAGATCAAAGAGTAGAGATAAAAAAAAAACATATTAATGTATCAGAACGTTGTTTTTTCTTCTTTCCTCTCCCATAATTCATCTCACTTCCCTCAGATTTATCATGTGTCCCTGTAAGTATTTTACACTAGCCCCACCTCCGGCAGCTACAACAGTAACATACTGCTGACACACTGATGCTTCAGTATTAATCATCTCATGATGTCATATATAATATGTCAGTCAGAGAGACCAAAGCAGTAGGCTTATTTTATGAAAATGACTGTGCTATGAAGAAACTTTAGACAGACTAGATCTGAGGCACGCGACAGATGGGTGAGAGTGGACGACGTGCATTATCATTGATAGGATTCTTCTACTGAATTCCATTCTCAGGGGCAAAAAACAAAAACCAGCAAACCTGCGCCATTGCACACTGTTCCTAAATATTATCTATCAGCCAACACACTCAGTCAAGTTTGCAAGTCCTCAACGTGCACGTATGGATGACAGCACAGAATTGAAAGAAAGCGTCTTTACCACCAGCTTAACATTTACTTACATGTCAAAATGCAATTGATGAGGGTGCTTGGATGGATCCCTTCTGCAATTAGCAATAACATGCACTTTGTATCCAGGCTGCATGCAGATACAAGTCAGAATAACTTCACATCTGGCATTAGCATAAGTCTGTCCGCTCTGACGTCTGATTTCACATTTTTATGTAAAGTTCACACAATAACACAAAGAATCACTTATTTACCTAGTGTTAACATTTCGAATGGCACATGAATGTGAGGAATTTGGAAGCTGGTGTGGGAGGTCATACTGCTAATATGTTTCAAACCTGAGCAAAAGGCTGCAGTTACGGTTACAGTAGGATACAGCAGAGAAGAAGGCCACCGGACAATCTACAATATGATACCAACATGTTGTTACTGTATAAAGTTTAAACACCTGACTGCGTTCATGTTTGTCTGCAGTGTGCTCTTAATGCATCTCTGAACACCTTAAGACTTGAATATGATAATCAGATTAGAATCTATACTACATACATCCTGTGTGCATTTATACCTGTGTGGTAATATGCTTAGGTGCTATCCGACTACAAACCAGTCACTGAAGACACTTGACGATGAGACTCTGAAGGTACTTGTGAGCTTTCTCGTTTCACCCTCATCAAGCCACCAGGAACACTGACACTAAGGCAACTAGCTGAACGGGTAGTTTAATGTCAGGTACTAACCTGGAGGAGGCCTCTTTCTGAACATCTCCACTCTGCCTGCTTCCTTTTGCTATGGCCCATGGGACTGTCTGGAAAGGGAGAGAACAGGAGGTGAACGAGACAGGGGAAAAGTAAGCACAGTAATGAAGAGAGGCACAGAGGAGTGAGGGATGGGGAGGACACAGTGGAGAGCTGAGGGGGTGGAGTGCTTGTAAAAGAAGAGGAGGTGAGGTGAGAAGCATACGAGACAACTATTTTCTTCTGATACAAAGCGTGAGAGAGAAATGGCTCATTTTGTTTTAAACCGAACAGTGACCATGCCTGTATTCAGGCGATGGACTCTATTTACTATCATGTCTTTTTTTCAGCTTCAGGTTGTTAAAAACATGTATCTTGTTCACTGAGATACAGTAAAAATCAGTCAGGCATGAAAACCACTCCATAACAGGACACACACACACAAACACACACACACCAGACCATCTCTGGTGTGTTAGAGCCATAATGAGGAAATGACATTCAGCAGAGAGCTGCATCTGTCTCTGTGGCACACTGTGTCTGGGGACTGGTGGCTCGGGCCAGATCCACTATCACTCTCTCCTCCTATAGTGGATGAGAAAGAGTAATGGAGAAGCATTTTCTCTTCTCTTCTCTTCTCTTCTCTTCTCTTCTCTCCATTTATGCTGACCTGTTAATAATACACACCTCACAGCTCTCACTTGCTGTGGTTTCTCTCAGCTAAGTAATGGTCAGGAGAGGCAGACAGATGACAGATGAGGCTGCAGGGTAAGGCATTATACATCTTTGTCTCGTCTTTTGTAGTGCATACTAGAAGGTACAAACAGTATGGCAGACGATGCCTCCAGTGACCAATCAATACTCCTGAGAAAGAGCCGCTCGGCCTCTCTCTATGTGAGTTCATCCGATCTGCTTTCAGATACAGTTTCCAGCATCATCTCTTGCTCTGTCATACACTCTTCTCTTTTATGGCATGCCTTTTACTCACTTTCTACACTATACCCTCCCTATTAATCAATCTAATCAGGCATGGGGAGGGAGAACGAGAGCTGTTTGCCATGTTCTCTCACCTCTTCGTCTCCTGTCTTTCAGTGATCACATCCCTCCCTCTCTCTCCCTCTCCATCTGTGGCTGCCGTCTTGGATAACCCTATGGACCCACAGTGCCCTTATGAAATAAAGCTGCCAGCCCGGGGAGTGAGAAACACCAGGGACACAATGAATATCTGAGCACCTTTCCTGGCCTCTGGGCAGAATTCCTTTCATCTCTCTCACTGGAGTTTGGCTGAAGGTTTTGAGGATTTGGAGCAGCAAAAATCCTTAATAAAAAGTGTGGCTTTGAACTGCAACATCAACATCAGTGCTTCTGTTGCTGACTTCAGTTTATTTTACAGTATTGGTAGTCTCCTCAGATAATGTAGAATAACTCTAAAACAGTTCATTTCTCTGCTCTGAAGGCAGGCTGTGCACGTCTTGAATAGAAAAAATACAGAGGAATATGTTTCTATAATATCTGCATGACATCCAGTTAAAATAAGTGTCGATCGCCGTAGTTACTTTCAGACAGAAGCATAGAACAACAAGCTGAAACAACAGAAGACTCTAACAAAGTTAAACCATTATTTACTTTGCCTGCTCTGAAGTCGGGCTGTGTGCTTCTTGAGGACCAATTCAATTACAGCTTTTAATCTCCTATACTACCATAATAAATTATAATCTATTTTTTGTGATATCTGCTGTTAAAATAAAGTACAAGATTATTGTAGGTCACTACAGGAGTTAATTTCACAAAGATGCAGGGACCAACAAGCTCAAACAACAAAAGTCGAGAATAATTCTTACAAAGATCAGCCATCATGTAAGTGGCTTGATGTGAAGGAAGATTGTGGGCCTATATTTCTTGAGCAGAAATTATATTTATAGATAGACTGTTGTGTGTGGTAATGACCTTAAGGCAGTCTTTTGTTTTGTTAATTAGTCTCGGTGTCCGCTATACATGCATTCAACATATGATCTGTCTGTAAATAATAATTGAGGGGTTTCTGGTATATTAATAAATACTTTTCTGATATCTGCATGAGATACTGTTGAAATAAACTACAAGACTATAGGTCAACTACTTTCGGGAGCACAGAACAACAAAGTGAAACAAGAATAAGGTAGCTGTCACAAAGTTAAGGTTGTGTATTTTTTAAGGAGAAATTAAATTAAGACCATTGCTCCTTTACACACCCATTAGAGTAAATGCAGTTTATGAACTAATGTCTGGGTTCACTGCACAGTGACATAACAAACTTTCACTCTGAGTTTGGGAACATAGGCTCTGACTAATGTCAGACTAACTTCTTTAAGGTGGGCGGCTCAAAATCTCCTGAAGCCAAGAACTGTATCTACTGTATGCACTGAGCAGCTTTAATGCAAGTTGCATTGCGTGGTGCAGTAATGAGAGCTGGACACTTCACAATGAAAACCGAGACACACGTCAATATTTTCCAGCTGACACGGTAAGACCGCATAACAAGCCGGCTGACCATACATGGCGAGAGCAGCAATAACCACCGACTACAACAGCTCAGGAAACACAGCCTACCTTTTCAAGTTGGCGTTATAGACAGGTTTCTGGTGGATGCATCCTCGTTGGTCATGATGAAGTCGGAGGCGCCGCCGGACCGTGATGCTCCGGGGCCACCAAGGTGGGGAGGTGAGGCAGGCACCGGGGGCTCGCCGGGGACACCACGCCGAGGTGAGGGAGGGCTTGGCTTCGGCCAGGGAAGAGGGGCAGGAGAGGAGGGGAGGGGAGGGGCTACACCTCTTTCACCTTCTCCACCTCCATCTGAACCCCTCCCCTCAAGACCCTGAAGTCGCTGAGGATCTGATGTTTCCCCTCAGCAACAGAGGCGTTTAGTTAGGATTAGGAAACACAACTTTACCTAAATCATTTCTATTGAAGCTGCGACGGCATGTTTTTTGCTCTAATCACTTTGTTTTTCTTTTAAATGTACACTTGCTGCTTTAACAGCCTGAAGATACACTTTGACATGTGCTTTATTTGTTTTCCTTTGGTGTCATACCGCCCTCTACCGTCTGGTCAGCATTATCTCATCCAACATCTGTTCACTGGTCAAGGTGGCAACATCTGCATTGTGTCCATCATGCAAAATTAATGTAACACACACAGCTGTGTAATCAACAATTACAGTGTAAGCATATGTAATGTGTCTGAGTGTGTGTAGATTAAAGTTATAAAAAACGAACCTAATATGTATGTGCATGGCCTGGATTCTAAAAAGCCCACATTGCTAAATGGAGTAAGTCATAATGGACCATTAAGGCCTGTCCAATTTCTTATTGCAGCTTTTCAGGGGCCACAGCCATTGTATCAATTGAACATTGCTGTATCCCATAATTATGCATCTGCTGTTCTACCCTGTGCATTGTTTAGCCTATGTATCATGTGAGGCCAATGTGTATCATTTATCATCATGTTAATACAGAGAATAAAATATTTATGGAAAAAGGAAAGAACCAAGAGGAGAACTGGGCATGAAACAAAACATAAGATTGCTTTGTGGCCATATAGGCACATTGAATGAGGAGTGGAATAACCTAATCTGTCTTGTTAGATTGTTGCCTCAGCACTGTAGCTGCCATATTGACATTTCCTGACAATGCACCTCTGTCTACTGTGGGGAATATACAATGGAACAGGGCTAATGTAAAAAAAAAAAAAAAAAAAAGAAAGAAAGAAAGAAAGAAATTCTAGAGAACAATATTTTGAGAAGGAAATAGGCTACCAAAGAACAATGAGATTGTTGTCTCGTTGCATTTGCCCTCTTGCTCAGTGATTGCATGTGAATTGATGTCACATACAGTTTGTGACAATGTCATTGTCACGACACACAATTTAATACGGTCTTGACCTTCGTGAACATGCCTCAAAGGTTCAAACACATCATTGCTCTGTGATCGCCCTATTTCACAAGCTTCTCTTGAGTGCATTCCAGATGAACTCAAGGGACCAAAGCAATCTAAAACAGTGATGAGGGGACAATCACTGTCTAGACCTCCAGACATCACAAAAGACTCGTAACAAAGACATACACTTACTGGCAGGTTGAAACAATGAACTACAATACATATTATTAATCAGTTACTACTGATCCATTGTTTCTAAATTCCCATGCAATGAGTTTTATGATTTTGTGTACTGTAAAATTATGCAAATAATGTTCAAAGCCAAAGCTAATTTGATCTGAGAGGTATTTGGAAGTTTGCTTAATTTTATATTTAGTGTATTATGTGTGATGACTGAATAAGATACTACTACTGCTATTTTTGTGCAAAAATCAACATACTAATACCAGCTGTTGAAATTGAATAAAATAAAGAGTGACAGTGATGTATTGTTTTTCAGAGTAAAGCTTTATTAAACCAATTTCATGCTCAATATTCATTTAAGCATTTCATAAAATGTAAATACAACTCTAACATAATTTACTAGGAATAAATCAGTAGCGTAAAGAATACAGCCATCAGTGTAAACAGTATTATCTCACAATCAGTATCTCGTTCAGCTGCCTCTGCCTCTCCTGGCTGTGTGAAAGAAGCTCTCTAGCTAGATCAAACAAAAAAGATAACCCTGCTATTTCCCCTGACAGAAGATCACAAGATGTGCATATGTCTTAACAGTGGCTAAGCTCTGCTTTCTCGAGGATAATTTACAACCAGATTACTGCCTTTGTCTGTCTGTATTGGTCACAAGTGCTGAAAACCACCTTTGTCACGTGGGACACATTTTTTTTTATTACAGTAACATTTACAGATGTGCAGCTTTAAGCTCTACTCCATTTTCCCATGTGGTGGCTGGCTGCTTGATTTTGTCACTGATGGTGGAGAGAGTGGAGAGGTTCTCAGGAGGGTCTGGGTCAGGTAGGTGCCAGTGGATGAAGATCAAATACATGAAACTACCTAAAACACCTCCAATAAGTGGGGCCACCAGAGGTACCCAGAACCAGTAGTTGTAACACCTGAAGAGCAGACACCCAAATTAATAACAGAGAAGAATTCACAAATATAACAAGACTTAAACTTACTATGGTTCTTTGACTAAGTCTTCTCATTTAGACATGCCTATGTTAACATGCCAATGTTAACACCAAACTTTTTAGCTTCTTAGCAATTTTGTTTTGGTTTTTCAACCTGCACGTCCACTGAATGCTTCAGTACCACTGCTCCTACAACTGCAAAAACAGGACTAGCTGCTGAAGAAAGCTGAACACCTTCCTCAGTTGGCTCAGCGCAAAACTAGAGCTAAAAAGGTCTTGTGAATATTAAACTTAGTGTGTATTTATCAGGTGACCAGAAACACAATTTCAATTGGATGATAACATTACTCTCAGAGTAACATTACTCTTATTATCATGTCAGTTATAACAGCTTTACAAGGTGATATTATGTCAGGGTGGTGTGTCTGTCAACTTGATTTGATGTTTTTCTGCCCCCTGGTGGGCAAGAATCAATGAATGCAGTTTTACAAAGATTAAGTAAACATTTATCATAGAGATTATTATATAGATAGATTAAGTAAGTTTTACCAGCTGTGGAACCACGGCAAAGTCATTTGATCGCAATATCATACAGAGCAACAAGTTGCAGTGGAACCAACAACAGGTCATAATCAGATCAGTTTTATAACAAGCTGACACTTCATGTTCAGCTCTAACACCTGATAACCTCTGACATGCATGATTTTCCGACAACCATAAGGTCAAAGACCTGTAACAGTGGCAAACCATGTCCCTTTTCTAATGTTACTAATTGTTTGAATGCACTGTGTGGCTTCATTAAGCAGGCCCCAGTATTCTTTCTTAAGTTACCTGCCTGGAAAGTTTTAAGTGTTGAGTGCAGTGCACGTACACTGTATATATAAGATAAGATACTCACATGAAGACCTCAGTGCCCCAGCCTGCAGTCAGTGTAAAGAGGCGAGGCCCCAGGTCCCGAGCAGGATTTATTGCAGCGCCACAGTTAGCTGACATTGACATGGAGATCCCCAGGACAATCACTGCCACTATAGCAGGAATCAGCTCTGAGGGAGCAGGGGTGTTCCTCTTTTCATCCAAACACAGGATGCACAGCATCAGCATCCCAGTGCCCACTACCTAATGACATTTATGAACAAATACAACAATAATGAGTACAACAGCTGTTGAAGTACACCATAAAGTTTACACCCAAAGTACCAACTGACCTGGTCAAGAAAACTTCTACCCAAAGTCATGTACTCTGAGGGATATGTGGCAAATATAGATGCTGTCTCATTTGGGCCATATACAGTCAGCACTCCCCCACTAAACGCCATTATAGCATCTGAAATAGAAACAGAGGTAATGAAATGTGATAAACATCAAACAAAGTGTATGCAAATGAGTATGTATATATAATGCCAATATAAGCATTTGAGATGCCAGAGAGACAAACCATAGTACACCAGGTAGACAAGCCCTGATGCCACGTAAGCCCCTAGCAACTGGGAGAGGCAATAGGGCACCAGCCTTCCCCAGGGCACCTGGCCCAACACACAGAAACTCAGAGTTACAGCTGGGTTCAGATGAGCACCTGCGGAGACAGCGAAAGAGAGGGACAGAGGAAGGTGGATGTTAAAAATGAATTACAGTGAGGAAGATTAGAAGGTCATGAAATCTGAGATTATTTGAGGACCTTAGGTACAAATCAGTCAGGGTGAAAACCTTGAAAAGATGAACAAGGTTTCTTTGCCCAGAGTGCCAGTCATTAATGTGATAAATCTACAGTGCACAGATCAGTGAATGTCTGCAGTAATGGAAAAGTCATAACTCAGAGTGGGAGGCAGCAAACAAAATATTGCTCATGTCTTTTGCTGTGTGTTAATCTTTCAGGGATACCAGCTAAGAGTGTGATATTAAATTAAAAGATCATACTATGGGGAATGTTAGTGGCCATTTGAACAGTTTTTACCTGTGATGCCCTTGGTGAGGTACATGGCTGACATGACGCCCACAGAAAAGGCCATGTTGACTGACAGAAACTGGCCTTTGGTCTCCCTGCTGGTCTTCACCTGGGCTGCAGCAGAGCAGCCAAAGAGCTAAGATAAAGGGGATAAAGAGAGAGAAAGTGGAAAGTGGTATGACATTAAAGGTCAACAGATACAGGTAAATACATGTGCACATTAGTTTCTCTCTGTGTCATTGTTTAATTACTCATAGGTCAAACAAAGAACATTCCTGGTTGTTAAAATGCAATTAATTTCATCCCCTTATGAACTTAGACTTTGTGATGAACCTGACTATTTCTTATCTAAATAGCCTTACAACAAACAATATGTCCCCACAGAGGAGAGGATGTTACAAGTACATACACGCAAACACACACACACACACACACACACACACACACACACACACACACACACACACACACACACCAAGTTACACCTCATAAAGACCACACCTTCAGTAAGACTTTTACTGATGAAACATTATGGGCTATGAATCAGTAATCGACATTGTTGTATTAGGCCGACATCTTTATCACGGGCAGATTAAACCGAGTTATGGTGCCATAACCATGGCAATGCCATGAGAGATTTTGGTAACAGTAGCTGGATGAAAGTAGTATCGGTGAAATGATGACACACAGAAGGCCTTCATGCATAATCATGTGAACCAACATGGCTCAGTGACATCATTTTACATATCTTGTGATGCCAACATTTTGTTTTGGTGTTTGTTTTGTTGTTAGCTCATTAATGTTTTAAAATACTGTTAACTGACTATATAGATAAATATCCTCAGCACTCTTCATCATAAGTGAATAATTCTCAGAAAATGGTGTAGTCCCTGTATCACCATGATACTAGGAAGAGGTTTATTGATTTATGTTGTTATGCATTGTTTTGAATTTATCTGCACATGATGAGTCTAAAACTTCACTAGTCTTTATATAGAATCTACATTTCAAACTTTGGAGTGACTTTGCTAATACACTGACAAGTGGAGTTTTCATATGGTGCTGTAATGTTGCCATTGGTGAGTTTCCCAGGATTTTTCTTATTAATAAAATGATCTAAACTTTCTCTAAAGAAAGAATATACAGCATGTGTTACTTGCACGTACTCTGCACGCCAAACAAAGTAAAAACCTAAATTAAAATAATAAATTTTCAAATGAAATGAAAAATGAAAATAAAAGAAAATGCAAAAGAATCATTCTGATTAATTATTAATTATTATGAAAGAAATGTGTTTTATATAAGGCCAGGACTAGAAAAGCAATGGAAAGGTGTGTGGATCTTGTTCAGTTCTGAGGTCTGAGTGTCACTTACCAGCAAGATGAAAGTTCCCAAGAATTCAGCCATACACTCTCGGACCAGGGCATTTCTCACTCTGAGCAAACGTAACTTCAACATGGCTGGAGTGAAATCAAATCCTTCTTCTCATCTCACGCTGAGCTCTGTCTCTATTGTCAGACAGACCAGCTGTCTGTGTGTGTGTGTGTGTGTCTGTCTGTCTGTCCAGGAGATGATGATTTTAGATGCGGAGACGACAGTGCTGAACTTCTACCTGAGACCCTCTGCATGGTAACCCACCTCTCCACTTCTCTTCCTCTACAGCTGGCTAAACACTATTACTCATTTATTGGTTTGTGACACCTCCGGATTGGCTGTAATGTGTCTCAGCTGTTAGAGGTTGCTTATATGAACAGAGGCCATAAACAGTCAGATTATGTGTTGACAGCACTGATAGAGGGCAATAAGCCGCAGAGTATATATACAGCAGAAATCTGCAGACCTCTCTCATGAAACAGTAATAGGTGTTTATGATACATAAACATTTATGCTCATTTTTTTTGGGCAGTCATCCTATCAAGCAGAGCCAGAGACACACTGACTCCCCTCATCACATTATATGCAAAGCAAATTATTGGTGCATTTTTGGCTATGTGCATACAATCTTTTGTTACATGTTTATGTTTATTCTGAAAGAACCAGTATAGGCCTGCATCAATAAAACTTCATGTGTTTCAACAAGAACTGCATTTGGTTTTAACAATATTAAAATTAAATTGTAAAATTAAAATATGGCATTGTGCAAGAATACACCTTATTCAGAAATATTGTGGAAACATGTCCCCTTGTTTGTATCCAGCTTGAGCTCATATCAGTTTGTGTTTACAACTCAGAAAACTATGCAGAGAAATACCTAAAAGTTATCCATGGAGAAATTCCTGTTAATATCAGAATTTAGTCTTAAATTGATTATCACTGTGTGTTTATCTGTATTGGATTGCTGTAAATCTAAATACACGTTTCTTTAAGTCAATCAGTCTCAGTCTCATGATATTCTCCGGCAGGCTGTTGCACGAATGGAGAGTGGAAATTGAGTTCGTCAAAACCAGTCAACAATCTCTCTGGAATTCAAGTTGAAAAGGCTTCAGATAGTAAATGAATGTAGTATAATAAATGATATTATAACTGGTGTGGTGAAACATTTCTTGGTGAATGTTAGGTAAGGTGGTTGATAGGGAAGCCCCTCTTATCCTTGAGAAGCTCGATGTCACCATAACCCCTCTCTCTGAACTCTGGACTTTAATGGGTTATGCAAGACAAATAATTGCTGTGTAGGAGTAAAGAGCCATGTTATCGCTGATAATTTTTAGAGAGGCACAAAACAAGTTGACATCAAGTTCCTGTAGTCCTGAATCTGCACTGCTATGCTTTGTTTAGTTTTTTACTGCTGTTTCATCTGAAACTGCTCAGCTACATTACGAGTTTGGGGAAATAAGTCAAAGCAAGGTGATGATTACCTCTTCACAACATAAACCTTGACATGCTATGTGGAGACTGTAAAGCTTCATGGTTATCTTATCACATCTGCTTTTTAAAGGTATAACTGTTTGGTGATGTGTAAAAACAACAGATACCTTTACCCTGCAGTTTTGTCCCCAGTTTTTTTTTTCTGGGAACTGATAGAAAAGATAAAATGCTGACACTCTACCTCCCTCTGCTGGACATAAGAATAACAAGCATTAATTTGTTAGGCTTTATTAAAAAGAAAAATAAACTCTAAAAGCAGTTGACATGTATTCACAATATATTACAACATGTGCTTTCATTTACCATCTGCCACATTATTAGTTTTAACTGAGCAAACCATTTGCTAAAGTTGGTTTATTTGATAAATGTATGAGCCATCAGTGCATTTTTATTATTTTCCAGAAATATCTCAGGTCATGAGGTAGATGTAATCCTGTAAAAGAGAGGAGTGAGACAAATACACGCTTTTGGGAGATTATGTTTCCTTTAGGGTTTTGTTATAATGACTTTGTGTAAACTTTTGTGTAACTGTTGCAAAATATCACAGTTAATTCATGTCATGTTCTTTGTCACTGCAGGCAATGCTGTCTCTCACAAATGGCTTTTAATTCCTCGTTCATCATCATTCCCTGAACTTTACTGTCTGCAAAGCACTTCGATAATCTTCATGTTTCCAGATGTTTTAGAGGGCGACGTAGCACCACATCCACAGGCCCGGGGGGGAGTTTTCTGATCAAAGTCCAGGCTTCCAGGCGCCTCATCCCCACCATGCTCACACCTTCAATCTCTAGGACCTCATCACCAGGGCACACCTTGTCAACTGGACCTCCTGAAAGGACAACACAGAAAGGGAGCATTCAATAAATAGCTGCAATGTAAAAAAGCTGTATACAAAGATAGTTTATGTCGAAACTGTTAAAATTAAAAGGCAATGCTTGCGTATAATTTCAGTCTTAATTCTAACAAATGTAAATTCTTATATTAACAAAACTGGTGTACTCTTCTCCTCTGTTCATCTATAGAGAATCTTTCACCACAGCCAAGTTCAAAAATTTCTTAGTGCCATTGTTTTTCTGAAATTTACAACAGACATTTTTCTTTCTAAAATATTTCATAAATATTGTTTATGATGTAAAAAATTAGGCAACATTTGCATCAACCATCAGAGATCATGGTAGATTTATTTCAGGTATTTCATTTGTTGGATTAGCCAAAAACCAACAGTCTCGTCTAGCAATTTTTCTCTGAAGTGATGTAAATGTACAAGGAATTGTCCTATATCACCATATAAATTATTATTGTGATTTTAAAAAACCTAAATTGTACTGTAGATTGAGAATTTCATCTATACTGCACATTGATATGAGCTATTCCTCGTCCATCTCTTTGAAGGGAGGGAGCAGCCATAATGATGCTCAAATTTTTCCATTTCTCTGTGGAGATCTGAAATACTGAGTTTCAGTTCTCACCTTGGAAGATCTTCTGTACAGTGAGTGGTCTGTTCCCCAGACTGGAGCCTACACCTCCCTCCAGACTGAAGCCTAGATCCCTGCTATTCTTCTCCAGACTCACGCATACATGCTGACCTGAGGAGTGGAAAAACACAGATACAGTATCTCAAACTGAGCTGCTCAGATGTAGCACTAATGTATTTTCAGAGCTCTGGAAAAGTTAGACTTCTCACCTGTCTCAGTGAACTCAGTCTGTGTTGGTTCCTGGTTATTTGCCTGCACTCTACTCTGAGAGGCGCTATTAACATCTCCTCTCCTCAGGACCACCACTCCCATCTCACGAGTCTTCGCCCTTCTTAGCACCCTCAGAGCTTCCCAGTGGGCATAGCCATGCAATGCTGTGCCATTGATTGACAAGACCTGGTCCCCTTCCCTTATGGAGCCTTGCTGAGCTGCCACACCTGAGTGAAAAACCTTATGGACCTGAGGAAAAGACACCAGGAGACTAATGAAGAGACTGAGGACAAAGTTTTTAAATATTTTCAGGAGAGGGAAGAAAGGGGGTTCTTTCTTACAGTGACTGGTTTGTTCTGGTCTACGCCTCCTGCCAAACTGAAGCCCAGTCCCACTCCCAAATCTTTGTGGAGAACCACCACCTGCACCTCATCATAGTCCTGCAAGAGAGATGGTGGGCAAAATAAGAAAATACACAACAGAGAGCAGCAAAGAGGAAAAGAGAGGCAAGATGGAGATGACATGCAACAAAGGTTAGGTCAGTTTGAACCTTGGACCTTGGCCACCAGGATGGCCTCAGTATATTTTTTTAGATATTGAAGGACCCATTTTCAATTCTATGCATTTGTATTTATTTGTATTTACATCTCCGACCATCAGGCAGGTTATCGCTGCTTTGAGATCAGTTAATGTAGCTGAGGAGGTGAGTAATCGGATTCACGTGTAGCTGCTTTTAGTTTGAGAAGCATACAATTTTTTCATGATGCTCATGACATGCTATGCCCCAGACTTTGTGGTGTGTATGCCTGATTTTGCAGTTTGTACTTCTCATGGAACATATTGGTTTATATTTGATTTATCTCAATCATATGAAAAGGGAACTATGGACAATACTGGAAAAGCAGCCAATGATCTATGAAGAGTTGTATTATAAAACATGCATTATTGGTAAATCTAAAGCAGTAGCAATGTCACTGTAAAAATGTTTAATTTTTAAAGGTAGCAAATAATCACTATGGGCCCAAAACCTAATCAGTAGCCATATCAATACCAGATGCAATGTATTCCTGTGAATTCATATCTAATAACAGGTTAATACCAGACAAAGAAGGCCACTAAAATGACAACAGCAAGAAAGAGAGAGAGAGATAATATAACATGGGAAAAGTGACCTAAATCATGGTAATGATACATGTAACTTGGGTCCATATCACATTTTACATGCTTTTCAACAGCAGAAAAGCATGTAAAATGTTATTAATGTCCAGCTGTTTGTACCTGCGGGGTGTCCCCCAGGCTCCTGACATCGTCCAGCAGCCTGTCAAGCTCCTCAGTGGGCATCACAGACACGTAGGAAAGGGCAGACACGTCTGAGCTCAGAGAGGCAGACCGCCCACCTGTTGATTGCCACTCATCACTGTCATTCTCTGACTCGTAGTCAACCCCAGCAAAATTACACAGGTCTGAAAAACTATAGGGAATAAGAGGAAGAGTATTGAGAGAAAACTGATCAATTAAATTAATTATTAAATGATTACCTCAGTAAAACCAGATATCTGATCATTTCTGGAGAACCCACCTGATAGAGAAGCTCCTACGATCTGAATGGCTCATGTTACTGGTGATGGTCACCGAGGACTCTCCAGAGTCTGAATCATAGTTTGAATCCTCATCCTTCTGCGTACTTTCATCATCATCCTCATCATCATCTTCATCATCATTCCAGACTTTAATCTCTGGGTTCAAGCCAGCTACCCAAGCATCCAGGTCCAACACCTGTTTCTTCCCTTTCTGGTAGGCTGTCTTGACATCTGAAGAGATGAGACCAGGGAGATTGCTGTGGGAGGAGGTGGCAAGGGGACGAGGGAGAAGTGGAGAGTCTAGATCGGGAGTTTTGCCTGCTTGTGTGGAGACAGAACCGCTGTCATATCTGTCTGCAATAGGAGGGGCATTTTCCATTTGTGCGGTAGGTGAATGAAAGGGCGAGTTGTCAGGGGTGTTTGTTGGAGTCTTGTCATCATCGCTAACAGGTGATGTAATCCCAGAAGGTGTCATTTTCTGCACACTAGCGGAGGGGCCACTAGAATTAGGGACTAGCATGGATGGTGTATTGTTGGCTGTCATATCTTTCTCACTTGCTTCCTCAGGGCTTGAGAGTTTGGAGAAATCTGTCTCATCTATGTAAAAGTCTCCATGGCGTCTTTGAGCTCCTCCAGTTAGAGGGATTTCTAGTGTACCCTTGAGTCGGGAATATTTACCAAAATCTTCAGCACAGTTGTTACCGCTATCCATTTCCTTCTTTTCATTCTCAGCCAAATCATTCCCTTCTATCTCTTTCCTCCTTGATCTCAGTCCAACCTCATCCACTGATAAAGACCTTTCTGACACAACCTTCTTTCCTGCTGCTGTCAGTTTGTCTTCTGATTTATCACCTACCTCCCCTCCTTCTTTCATTCCCTCCCACTTGTCCCTCAATCCACTTATTGTTTTTGCTGACCCACTCTTCTTCACTCCATCATGACCCCTGCTGAGTTGTGTTGGCACAGAAAAGGTTCTTCTGGGCATCAGGACCTCCCCTGTTGCCAAACCCTGAGCTCTCTGTGACAGAGCCTCAAACTGACTGATCTTATTTCTCACACTGGCTGCAGAGGGGACCAACAACATTTCTGAGAACTTCTTCCTCTCTGTCGTTTTCAGTGTAATTTTCTTTGGATTCGACTCAAACACATCTTCATCAGTGCTACCACTCCTCAGTTCATCTTTTTCTTTTGCACCATCATCTGTTTCTTTTGTCCTATTTATTCCATTGGTCTCAGCCTTTTCCTCTTGATGGTTCGCCCTGCCCTGATCCTTACTTTCATTTGTTCTTCTCTCTCTGAATTCAGATGAATCTTTGAGAGAAACTGATGTCTCATATGCTTGGAAAGCTTTTGCCTCTGAAGGTGCAGTAATCCCTCCTGCAGCCCTGGCAGATCTAATCTGAGCTGCTACAGTGTTCCTACTTCTTGCTCTATCCAGAGACCTTGTGCCTACTTCTGTGAACCCTTTCCCCCAGTTAACTCCACCTTCCTCTAAATACCTGCCCTGGATCTTTCCCTGCCAGTCTTCTCCTGACAGTCTCCTGATTCTTCCTGGAGAAGGTGAACTGTCAGAACCTGAGGTAACTTTCTGAGGTGTCCAGATGATTGATTTCCCGCTCTGCACTGGACCGAGGCTATTTTTCTCTCCTGGTGAGAAATGCCGGGGGAAGGTTGGCCCTGCTGACCTCTTAAAGGAGTCTGTGGTTGTTACAGGGGTAGAGAAGTCCCTAATTTTGTTGTAGTTCTCATCTTTACCAAAACCAGCAGACCCATAGAGTTTCTCTATCCTCTCCAGTATGGTCTGACCTCCTATGGGCTCAGACGTACCTGTCTCTGCGCTTGGACCAGACTTTGACCTCAACCTGAAGGGGAGAGATTGACCCCTGCTGGCCTTGTCAAAAGTCTGGCTAAGGTGACTCGCCGGACTCCTCTCTCTGACAACATTACTTGTACCCGCAGCGTTATAGGCATGTATCGAAGACCTCACCCTGCCCCTCACAACTTCACTTCCTGTTTTTCTTTCATCCAAGCCTCCAGCCTGGTTATTGAAGTCCCCTCCTCTTTTGTCAGCCCTGGTGCCCCAATAAGGACTTCTTGCCCCGGTTCTCCAATCTAAACTCTTACTTCTACTTTGCCAGTTGTATCTCCTCCCCTCTGCCCTGTCCTGGCTTTCAAATGCAGGGTTTTCACTTCTGTCAGTGCCTGTGATCATTTTATCTCCTGTGCCATTCTGGTTCAGCTTGGGGGACATGTCATGTCCTGGTGTTTCCTTCTCCCCACACTGATCTTTGACATTGCTTTGATGCCCTGTCCTGGCTTGATGTCCTGCAACTCTGTCCTCCTCCTTATTCGTACCATTTGTGCCAGTGCTTGTCCCATATCTCTCTCTTTCCCCAACTTCTTCAGTAACCTCCCTCTCCTCCTTAGAAACACTTCTGGATCCCCTAACACCTGGCCTGCGAGTGAGACTGTATGAGGGAGAGTTAGCCGAGCGGACAGTGAAGCGTGCTCCTGTCCTCTCCTTGTTGCACTCACTTACTGGAGTAGGAAGCAAGGACAAGTCCATTGTCTGAGAGTAAACAAAGTTAATGACCTCCTGTCAAGTGCCAAATCCCAAAAAGAGAGTGGAAGAGTGAACTTGATATTTAAGCGATTCCAAGCAACTGTCTTTTAGAGAGCACTCTGGAAGCAGTTCATCCCAAAGCTGCAGTTTTGAGAGTGTAAAAGACAGTAAAACAGTGGCACAATTGCAGTCCTCTAATTAGTTTCTTACACAGAAACTAAAAATGCATTAAAAAGTTTGATATTTCAGTGATGCTCTTGATAATTCTCTGTCTTGTGGTCTCCGAGTCATAACTGCTCTTGGCTCCTCTTTTTGGTTTCTTGTTGTGTTTGTCCTTAGGAATCTTCAGTTCCCCAGCACGACCTCAGTGAACAGCTCCCATCGCCTGCCAAGCATAAAAATGTACAAATTTCCATCCTGAGAACAGATCACTCTGGAATGTTGTGATATGTGGATTGTGGTCGCTCTGGCTGCTCAAAGTGGTCAAGCAGAATCACAGAGTGGTGGAGGACAATAAACAAAATATGCTACAGTGAAGCATGAAGTTGACAGTGAATGGAGTAGACATGAAAATCTAAAGGGGATAAAGGGGATAAGAAAAAAAAAATAGAGCAAAAGATTAGGCATGGGACCAAAATAATCAAAAACACAACAGTATGCTCACTCCAAAACCTGTCAGTTATGTCACTCTGCCTTCCCAACACTCCCCTCACACCGACTCAATAAGTCCATTCACAGAACAGCTGGACTCAGATAGTTGTCTCTGTTGTACACGCATATATCATAACGGCTGTTTACACAAGCAACATACTCATGACTCCCTGTCAGCGTCAGCTCAGCCTGAACCAAAAACTGGAAAAACTCACCTAACAGCAATCCACTTAACAAAAACAATGCATTAAAGTGACACAATCAGTCTCTGTGCAGTGTGTGTCAGTCACATAGGGTCAAAGAAAGGCAGCAATTGACTGAAACCTTGTAACAGTGAATTCATGTGTAATGATCAGATAAGATGGACAAAGATGAGGACCACGTTACTTTCATTTACATACAGCCTAGTGAGAGAAAGGAAATCTTACTGATGGACAATGGCTCATCAGGGTTATCTGACTACACAGCCACACACAGTGAAACTGTCTTTGATCATTCATCAAGTCAGAATTAGGATCCAATCATCTCTATTGACAGTAAACATGAATACTGTAAGATGCTGACTTACTATACAAATACAATAGGACAAGGGATTTACATAAGAACTGACCACATAACGCCATGAAGCTACATTTTTTATGAAATCTAGGTTACAATTTGTAACTTTGGGAGACCAGTGCTGCGGTGCTTTCCAATACAGGTGAGTCTGAGTGTCAGTTTACAGAAACACCTGTTCTGCTAGGTCACAGAGCTTCCCATCTGGGTAACCTGGGCAACATGGTCCCGTTTACGTTAAACTCCCACTGAACAGCAAGAAAGACACAAATGCACCCAGGCTTCAGGGAACATTACACACATTCATTACAAATTAGCTCCTCAATCCATCCACACATTCACAACACATGCAGCTTACCTTCTCTATGAGTGATCTCTGTCCTAGACCACTGTGCTGTCACGGGTTCATAATGAAGGCAGCACTCTGTAATGACATCAGCTCCTAACTCCTCTCTCTCCGTCTTTTTCTCTCTCCATCAGCTTTGCATGATGGACTGTGTACAGTGACGCAAACCTGCCACACTGGTTTATCCTCTTGTCCTCTCTCTCTCTCTCCCTCTCTCTCCCTCTCTCTCTCTGTGTGTCTCTCTCCTCCCCCTCCCATTGTTGTTTTCTCCCTCTTTTCGTCTTCTCACAGGGTAGCATTCCTGACTACAGTTCAATGTGTCACCAACTAAACGTCTCAACAGGGAGTGCGCACACACGCACGCGCACAAGCACACACACACACACACACACACACACACACACACACAAACACACACACACACACACACACACACACACACACAAACACACACACATGCTTATATACACGCTCCACAGACATTTCAAACTCCATCTCTAAGCATTTAATATGTGACATCAGCATTTCATAGCTCAGGGGAGAAGAGACACAGTTTAGATAAGTGTGTGACATTTCCTAACACAGACTTGTAATACCGCCCCACCTCAGGCAAACCTTAGTCTAATCATCTGGGCTGAGCAGGTATCAAAATACATAATAACAGAGCACCTTTAATTGGGACCAGAGACCACAAAGAGCTCATGTACATTCAGAAATACCAGCAGGGATAAATGTTGTTAAAAGTACACCTCTCGTATGACATATGTTCAACAAAACAGAGCTCCAGCGCAGACGCATTTGTTGAGAGTCTGAGGGAGTGTTATGACAACTGAGGGGGAAAGGTATCAGAGATTGCTGATAGGTTTCATCCCCACAATTAAAGAAGAAAAGTATTATTTGTGGGGAAACTGAATTCTGCAGGGCGGGAAGGTGAACAAACAGCCATTGAATCACATGCGTTCAAGGAGAAAGCAGACTAGAAAGCAGACATAGATATATGAAACAAATATTAAAAAAAAAACAACAACAGCACTTACAGTTTTTTAGTCGTCATGTAGAGGCTCATCTTCATACTGCTGCTATTTCACATGCACCTGCTGCTGTCTTCTGTTGAGACAGAGGAAATTGTGGTTACCACATCAGCAGTCTGCAGTGCTAAATACTTTCTCTGTGCTTGTCGAAAGTCAGAAAAGACTGAGACAGAAACACTGATCCTAGACCAAGTCTGAGAGTCCTAAGAGTCCAATCAATGTTTAGCCGTACAGACAGAGGACTAGTAGGTTGCAGGGTCTTGTCAGAACAGAGATAAGTGTGTGAGTAGGGGTAAATAGCTCCAGCACGGCTCCGCAGACACCCACCCTTGTTCCTGACAGAAGAATGGCACTCAGTGTCTCTGCAGGATGTATGCAAATCACTGTCTTGCTCACACAGACACACTGGTGATAAATTTATTCTTTAGGGTGTAGGATTTAGAACAAACCAAGTCATATGGTTTTTAATCAGTAGGTCACAGTGGATATAAATAGTGTACAGGCAATTCACTGTCAAGCTAAACAAAAATGGACCGCAAGACTAGAAAAATTAGATGACTGGACAATTTGTTGGTTTGTATCTTTTTTGTTAGAGTGGAAATTACAGGATTCATTGGCTTTGTTTTCTGTTAGTGAACCGTTTCCTTATCATTAGTGTTTGGTGTTTTGTTTGTTAGTCTTGTGAGGGCACTTCCAGCAGCAGAGGGCAGAACAGGCCAGAGAAACGTCAGACCTAACGTCACCCTGCCCGTACCGGTCATGTGACTACCGCGGAAGTCAACAAACCAGGGAGTGACATGTAACAACAGAAATCACTTTACTCAACTTCCCTTTCTTCTGTCTTTCCCTCAACGTTGGCTTCATGTGTTTTGAAACCGACTACTTCAATGTGACCGTGTGTTTTAGGAAAGTCAGCTGTCGGACGGACTCTGAGCTGTCGTGTAGCAGGCGTCTTCGTTAGTTAGCTGGTGGAAAGGCTCAGGTTCAAAATGCGGAATGACTCTCTGCTGTCGAGCATCAATGTGGTGCTTGTTATGGCCTACGGTAGTTTGGTGAGTCTGTTTCACTTTGTCATCAATGATTTTTGTTCCAACTGTGTAATGGCTAAATCCAGCTGAAGTTCAAACTCAAAATAACAAGAAATCCAAATGTGAGTCACCTTACACACAAAGTGCGAAACACACAAACACCTCACGATCAGCACAAATTTAAACACTGACACATCGCCACATCAGTGCAACATGTGTTCACATGCACTTCTCCTAAAATTGCTGATTATTTCACCACCATTGCAACACATTTCTTTCCTTTTGTTTACCACCAAACCTTGCAATGTGTAGAGTTTTTTTCTCTTTAGGGTACATCATAGTTTACTGTTCTATTTCTTATTGCTTATTATTGATTATTGCTGTTAACTTATAAGTGATTGAAATATTTAACGTTTGTTGTGACAGAAACAGTTAAATGTGAAGTACAGACACCATCATCATTTTGCCTCATGAGTGCAGGAATTTCTGTAGAGTTCAGTCATTCTCCACACTACACATATACAGTATTTTCTGCAAATAAAATGCAAGTTTCCAAAGGAACCTCTTAAAATACAGTGTTTCAAACACTGTAATTTGCTAATTTTTGTCACACAATACTCCACCATCCTTAATAAAGATGTTTAAAAGTGATTTTGATGTTACTTAATGTGTTGTCTTGGGGTTTCATATCTATGCCAGGAGCAAATCTAAGCTCAACTGTCACTAACCTGATCATTATTTTGGCATAATTTAATGTTATAATAGCAAATATGTCGATCCAGTTAGTTAATGTTTTTAAAAAGAAAATAAATTTTTGCCTGCAGTAATACTAGGGCAATTCAACATTGATTATCCTACCTATTTATTTATCTATTTAGTTTGTTTGTGTATTTTACATCCTGTCTTCTATACCAAAATAAAGTTAATAAAGTATATAAAGAGTGTTATCTAACTTTTGACTCTCCTCTAGGTGTTCGTTTTACTGTTCCTTTTTGTCAAAAGACAAATCATGCGGTTTGCCATGAAGTCTCGGAGAGGACCACATGTTCCCCTCGGTCACAATGCACCTAAAGTAAGACACACAGCATAATGTCATAACTATTTTCATTGACTTTGATAGCTTGGTTTTTCTTTTGTGTTTACTGAGGTATGGTGTCTGTGCTGTAGGAGTTGAAACATGAAATTGAAGCCAAACTGTGCCAGGTCCAGAAAATCCACTTTGAGCCTCGTCTGCTGTCCCCAGATGATGACCGGCTAAAGCGGAGAGAACAGACTGGTTAGAAGAGCACAGAAACACATACACTCGTCCTGAAACTATCCACATGAGTTGTTTTAAGCTAGTGTACAGAGTTGTTTGTGTGTGTGTGTTGCAGATTCCTATGACTACCTGTACAGGATGAGAGCACTGGATGCCATCAGAGACACTGGTAAACTTTGCTGACACTGTTTGCTTTTTTTTTGCCACTTGAATCCCTTTCCACTGTTACAGCCCCACCTGTACTTTCTGTCAAAAGATCTCCCTTTCCGTGAACTGGGTGGGACATCCACTGCTGTGACGGGGAAAAGATTTCGGACCTGGCTTCTGCAGCTACGAAATTCCCACTGCATGTTCCGAGAAAGCCAAAGCTCCCTTGTTGACACAGTGTTGGATGGGTACAATAAAGCACGCCATGGGGCAGAGGTCAGTAGTTCTGTGTGTGTTTGTGAACCACAGACACTCAGTAATTCAATATTTCCATTTATCATCTCGCGCATTAGGACAGTATTGTGATATTGTGCTATTAATTTGTGTTATTGCATAGTTCCATGGAGTACAATGCCATTAACATCCATGACTTTAAGTATGTGTGCTGCATTGAGGCCTACTCCTAATGTTAATGTTTATATAGTATCCTCGTGATTAGAATGACTGTGCTTTTTACTATACAGTCCAACCTGGTGTGTGTAATATATTTTGGTTGACAGATGGGAGGATGCATAGAAATGTACATTGTCATCCTCCCTTTTGAAGGGTAGATGTGGTATTATGTTCAGGAGTTGGTAAAACAAATCATAACTGATCTTTCTTTCATACTGGTCTTTCTCTGTAGGCTTTTGGTGAAGCAGAGTTTATAAAATACCAGGAAGCTCTAACTCAACTGGCCTCTGTGTGAGTAAACGCAAAGCAAACACAAGCTGCCAGTGCTCTTTCCTTTAAAGCTAATCCCAAAGTGGAATGTTAATTATACACTGGGGACAATCTGTTTCTCCCTCCAATGTTTCAGTGTGAAGTCTCACAGCAGTAGCAGCAGCACTCCGAGCCAGCACCACCAGTCTGCAGCCAAAGACCTGACCAGTACCACAGATCCTGCAAGCTCCTGCTCCTCCCCCACCCAAACCACCTACCTCATATCCACAATGCAGCAGCGCAGCAAGAGGCCCAGAAACTTCCTGGAGCTGAAGAACTTCAAAGACAACTACAACACTCTGGACAGCACGCTCTGAAAAATCTTATGACGTCCGTCCAAAGAAAAGGTCAAGAACAAGGTAGCGCTGCCAGTGATTAAAGTGCCTGTGGACAGCGACAGGGTTTCTGTCGCCAGACAGTCTTAGAGTGAAGTGACAAAAACACTGCCTTTATACACTAACACACGTTGCCTGTTTACAGTATATTGCATATCAGACTACTGGCACAGTGCTCTTTACCTAAGTGTAGCTTAAGCATATATCCTGTATTACTGCATGTATGAGTGCTATATGTTGGTAGAAAAATGACTATGGTAAATAACTATAGTAAGAATGGTTGATTTGACCAAAACAAAACCAGAGCTATGAGGCTATGCAATAGCATCAGACAATCAGTATTTATTAAACTATGTAAAGGCCTATGCACACTCGTTGAAATTATCCCACTATATGTAAACATCCTGATAGTTAGTGATAGTGTTAATGGTTACTTCACACTGAGAAAAACACTGTTTATTTTACTTCTGTTTACATCTATGTGTGTCTCTACTGTTCATGTTACTGTGAATCCAACTGCCTTTTTTTAAGCCTTAAATGCCTCTTTTACAGAAGCCATTGATGAATCATTTTGATTTGAAGCCATACTTGATTTGATTAATTTTAATAATTAAGTTCTCTTTTAACTTAATAATTTCTCTCAGTGCAATGCAATTTAACAGTATAAAAGTATTACGTTAATGTATTCTGAATGAGAGGGATTGCATCTGGGGTAGACTCTTGCTTTTCCCCATGTTAGAGGTGGACTGCCGCAGGCTGGGTCTGTTTCATTTGGTATTCAGGGTTCCAAGGAAGGCATTCTAATGCCTGAGTAATTTTATTTTCTGTGGTGCTTACTGTACAATTTGCCATCCAAATAAAACGGTGACATACAGTCAAATTGCTGTGCAGTGTTTTTTACATGTGGTCCCCACATTATAGTAATTTGTTGTGTGTCCAGCAGAGGGTGCCACTAATCCACTAGTTTGATTCCAATAAGAAGTTCAATGAAACACTCTATTTATTTCAGTAATTTATTCTGAAAACCACAAGCACAGATAACAATTAGAACATACTTTATACAAAATCTCCTCTATCAAACTATCTTGTCTAGAGGCTTTTATTTAATATAAATAAATACAAAGAAGAAGGTCGTTAGGCAGAAATTAGAACATCAAATCACATTCACTAATATTATGTACAAAACAAGGTGACTGTATACACAATGGAAGGGAACTGAAATGCTTAGTAAGAAATATTGATGAAACTTCCACGAAGCAGCAATGCTGCCGAACATCTTCATTTTTCCTTCTGCTTCCTCAGTTTCATTAAGTGCCATATTGTTATTTAAACAGCTATTTGATGACCTTATACAGGCTACAATCAATATTTACACATTAAAAGCATCATACCATTCACGCAGTAAAGTGAACAGAGTCATGTATGAGTACAAAGACACAGGATTCAGATCATCAGGTTAATGATTTTTACAAGAAACTGATCTGTCATGACAGCTTAGTTAGCTACAGTATATTGGTGCTACATTACTGTATATGGACTTTATAATATCATTATCCACTTCAGAAAAATGGCTGCCATCCTGCCCTTTGCACAACAGTTGTGTTTTGATACAAAAATGTAGATGCCATAAACTCAAAGGTCAAACGTGATCAAAACAGGGCAGGACTGGGTAACACTTGCATACAGTAAGCTGTATTATATGTAAAACTTCATGTGACATCACATCAGGTGCATCAGTACACTTTATCTTACACTTTCATCTACATTAAAGCTGATATACACACACTCATCCATAACACATACACAGACATACAACTGACCCCAGTGTATGTGTGTGTGTGTGTGTGTGGGCGTGCTGCCAAACACCACACAGTTTCCTTCAGGAGTTTTAGTGGTTAGTGGAAGTGTTGATGTAGTTGCAGTCCAGAAAGCTCAGCTCTCACATCCCAAACATTCACACTATCAGATGTGTTAGTAGAGCTGCTGTTTGGTTTCAGTCTGAAAAGGTTTGGTGGTTCTGAGCCCTTCACTCGAGAACTGTGTCTTTCCTCAGCACAGTCGCTTCATGACTTGATCTCGATGACTTTGATGAAAGGGAGTGGTTTGTTTGATGAGGTGGACGGCTTGATTGGTTTACTGTAGCGACAAGAGAGAAAAATCAGTTGCATGCAAGCTAAGCTTTGCAACGTGAAATAATTTTCTCTTGTGTTAAGTTTGCCTCACTAATCAAAACAAATGTTATACTTGCATCCATGAGCACTAGAACATTTTGCAACATTTGCTGGGGATAATAAGCAAAATAAGTTACCTATAGACAATCTGGGGGTTACGCTCTGATGAAAGGTAAGAATTTGACCTTTGTCCTCCCAGGAAGTAGTCCATCTGGTCTTGCATCTCTCGGTTCTACAAACACAGGAGTGGTCAGGGGTCAGTTCACATAACACCAGTGAGAGTAAAATTAATTTGGAAACTAAACAGACAGTGGTTGCATTTCCTTCCTTTTAAGATCTCTCTTCCTCTGCAGAGATCAAACAGAGAAGGATCTATTTCCTTTCTCCTGTCCTGTTAACCCTGACACTTCATTCCAAAATCCACTGGAATGGAATAAAAAAATCAAGATAATAAGCCGTCCTCACCTCAGCCTCCAAGAATGCTACTTTCTCCTCCAGCTCTTTGATCACGCGGTCTCTCTCCTGGATCACCATGCGAGAGTTCTGGAGCTAAAGACGAGCAAACACACAGTCAAACAGTGAGTAAATCCTGCACAAATATCAACACGGAGAGAAAGTGTTTGCTTTACTGAGCCTCACACATGTGCGTCTCACCTGTTCAATCATGTGTCTGACTTTCCTCTGTTGGCTTTTCAGCATGTCATCCAGATGGTGGATCTTTTCTTTGAGAATAGCCACCTCCTTCTCCAGCTGTTCAGCCCTAAAACAAATCCACACGGACATTCACTATATAGCACACTAGTGGCAGCTTGATTGCCAATCATTTTATAAAGGTAATTGTTTTTAAGTGTGTGTGTGTGTGTCAGCTGACCTCTGGTCCCCTTTCTGGCCCTCCTCTCTGATCTTGCGCAGCTCGCGGAGCTCCTCCTCGCGGCTGCGGATTGCCTCCCGCAGGGTGGCGCTCTCCTGCTCCATCCCTCCCAGAAACCTCTGGAGCTCTTCGATGCGCTTGTCTTTCCTCTCGCTGGCTTCTTCTGTGGCCTTCAACTTCTCCTCCTGGTCGCGCAGACACTCCCTCAGCCTGCTGCCTTCAGCCTAGAGGAGACAGGGAGTTTAGTTTGTTTTAAAATACGGCTTCGGCACAACCGAAATGCAGTGTATATTAAATGTAATGATGCATAATGAATGTAAATATATGCTGAGTGTGTATCTTACCTGCAGCCTCTCCCTCTCCTCCTGGTGTTTCTTCTCAGTTTCCTGCAGCTGTGCATATAAGCGCTTACTGACTTCCCTCAGCTTGGTTCTCTCTGCTTCATCATCTGCTTCCTAATAGAGAAAGAATGACGTGTTAAGCAAAAATGATATATAAATAGCTAGAGAGAAACTCTTATGATGATGTAAATATACATTTAATTTGTTCAAGCTCAGTGCGTTTGGCCGTCATAAGAAAAACAGGTGTGTCAGTGTGCGTCACTGGAGCAGTTGGATTATGACTCGTGTTTTCCCTCCTATTTCTGCAACACTTCTGTCAGTAAGCCATGGCATGAGTCACAGATAAGTGTTATAAATGGCGCAAAAACAATTCAACCAATTATAGTACTGTCGGCATTGTTGTGCTCGTACAAATCATTGCTGACATGCAAACAGTTGTGGTCTCTAAAAGTGCGCGCCTTGAAGACAGCAACAAAACTATTAAAGGATGAAACATCTGTGGAATGCTGGGAACAATGAGGAGGGCCTGAGCACAATAACACACGCAGGCAAAGGAACAGTGTGTGCTGGAACAGCTCTCTCGCACATTTTTTATACACCCCAGAGGTGCTATAAGCACATCAATCTCTTGCTGTCATTTTACCCTATATCATATCACTGCTCGTCTTTCAGTTTAACTTTACACCTCCTTCTACCTCTGTGTGCCTCTGGGAGGTGATTGAGTTACAGGAAACACACAAAACACAAAGAAAAAAAACACACGCACTGGACTGCGGCTACGATACATGAGATTTGATACATGCATCGCTCTGATATACTGACTCACACATATATATATATATTTACACAGAATAGAGGTGGTTCACGTGAGAGACAGCTCACCTGTCCGTCAGCTTTAGCTCCTCCCTTGGGGGCAGATGAGACGTTCTTTCTGAAGGGAACACCGACTTTCCACCCGTTTGTGTGAGGCTGGAGACAGAAAAGAAGGAAGTGAGCGAGGAAGGAGTGAAAGACGGAGATGGGAGAGGTGGAGGAAATGCCATCAAGCACACAGGATGTAAGGTTAACAATGGTTAAGCCACCACAAAACAGCTCTAAATAGACGTACCTTGTTTTTGGCCGCCATCTGCTCCCTCAGTGTCTTCAGGCAATACCTCACCTGAGTGAAATGCACACATAATAGTGAGTTACTGAGATATTATCATATGTTTTTTTTTTTAGAAAGTCAGGCTCCTACAAATAATCAACAGACTGAAATCGTCAACAGAGAGAAAATAAGAACAGAAGACACACAGACAGGTCCATGAGAGCGAGGAAGAATTTGCATGATACTGTAAAATTTGCGTAAACACGCAAATTCTTACATAATCCAGGAGACAGAGTTGACAGACTGTGTGTCTGTGCGTTAGTGAGACAGTCAGAGTTAGACGCTGTCCAGAGACTGACCTCCTGTATCTGTGAAACTTCGTCTGACAGCATCTTCAGGCTCTGCTGGTGTTTCTCCTGCTCTTGTCTGCGGGCCTCGAGATACACCTGGAACAAGGAGAGACACGGATGTTTAACTCCAACATATCCATGAAAAGCAAACCTGGTAATTCACCATTTATATAACATAACAGCCAGTCTGTCCAACTCACCTTGATAACTTCGACCTGCTCCCCTGTAGATTTGACCGGTTCTGAGGTCAGAACTGTTCTGTCGTAGGACGGCTGCACCAGTGCAAACGCTCGTCCGACCGGCTGGAGATCGGAGAACAGAGAGTTAACAACATGGCGTGGGCTGTGTTGTGTGAGCATGGGTAGATGGGTGTGATACATTTCCAAACATCCTATGCAAATCTGAACATGAGCGATGTCAGTGTGCTTTGCCAACACTAGGACCGGATCATGTTTTTTGTCAATATTGCAACATGGGGTTTGCCAGGAGTACATCCGTTTCACAAGCATTATGAAATTCCTGTTGGGAACAAGTGATGCAATTAAACTAATAACTTGGAAAATTTCATTATTTCCGAATGAACTGCTTCTTTCAGTCATGTCCTCAGTAAATTATTCCTGCGTATGACTGACTGTGAGTCTCTATAATCAGGGGGCAGAAACATTCAGCCATAATCACCGTGGAGACTAACCCATAAACATCTGGTGCTGCTTTGGGAGTCGTAAACAGACTTGGTCAAAACCAGAAGCAGAGAGAGTGAGGGCGGGACACTCAGAAGAAGGTGGGGAGATGTTATGTAACTCCGCTGCTCTGGTGGTCGCTTTTTTTTAATGTTCCTTTGGTGCTGGTTTTGGTAGCACAATGGTTGTCTTGAGACGTTTTGAGTTTGTGGGAACGACTAAATGAAAAGCTGATGGCAGCTATGGCCTGTTTACAATCAGTTGGCGTCTGCACAGTTTGCATGTAGGAATGCGGCGTGAATGATGTGTGAATGTATGGTAGCTCTGCGCTAATTTGTCAGGGTAACTGACAAGATTAATTGCCTGAACTTTCAGATTCAGAGCCTGAACGACAGCACCTTTACCTCTCAAGAAAATAGTGCTACATTTTTTTTCCCCATCAAATAAAGAGAAGCTTGTTTCCCCGCATGTCTTTAAACATACAACACAGCATATCCATTCAAGATGAAAAATCAATTTAAATATAACAGCACATTATCTAAACCACATACTTTGCCCAAAAGTATCCAAGTCATGTATTTAAACTACACTGATAAATCTTATTCCATAGAACCTTCCAGTACTTCTCTCCTCTATGTCCTCATGTCCAGGTCTATTCTTTACTCTGCTGTTCCAGTCCTGAGCGCAAACAAAGTTATCAGGTGCAAGTTCTTACCTTGTCTCTGTGCTGCTCTGTGCTCTGAGCTGCCTGGCTCTGGTCGTGCAGTGTGAGCCGCAGTCGCCTGCACCCCTCCTGAAAAAGGCAACCAAGAGAGGAGAAGATGAAGAGAATCCACAAAGAGACCGTTATGTGATGGAGAGACTGATTGAGGACTATTTTGAGGAGGAGAGTGGAAAAAAGAGGAGGAGAGACTGAGTCATACTCACTGACTGAAACGGAGAAGGAGGGAGAGAGGGGGCAGCAGCCAGTAAGAGAGAGGGGTACAAGCGTCAGAGAGAAAGCAAAAGTTTTTCACAGCTGCACAGAGACAGATTGTTTGATTTAAATTGTGTGCTATGGACGTCACTGGGACTTAGGCGGAAACCCTCCAGACGCTCTTAGCCAATTGGAGGCAGAGGCTGGATTTCTGGGAAAGTGGGCAGAAAATGTAATGTCAAGAAAGACAGAACATTTCCATGGCAACAAAACCTCACAGCAGCCATAAACTATCTGGCGTGTTCACAATATAATAGGGAGGGGTAAGTCTGAGACAGAACAATGCGCAGATGCAACACTTGGCGAAGAGTTTTGCTCTTGCTCAAAGCACAGAAACCTTCAAACTTTTTCTTGTAGCCACTTTAACAGGAAAAGTCTTGAGTGGGATGTGACTGGGTGTGTGTCTTCCAGCACAGGGAAGCCCCTCTTGAGTGATACCCAGTGAGTGTGTGTGCAAGGACAAGCATGCGGATATGAGGGAGGAGGTCAAAAGCATTATATAATTCATTCCAGCCAACTCAAATTGCTCTGTTTATTTTCCTGTGTATTCACTTAGTCAATGTCATCTCTCAAACATGAATCAGCCAAAGAAGAAATGGTCGCAATGTTCTCCTGTGGTTAAATACTGTAAACACAAACAAATGCACACATGCAACCAATTACAGAAGAGTGCACACACACACACACACACACACACATGCACACGCGCACGCACACACACACACACACACACACACACACACACACACACACACACACACACACACTTGTACTTCTATCTTTGTGAGGACACTCATTGACATAATGCATTCCCTAGCCCCTTACTCTAACCTTAACCATCACAACTGAGTGCCTAACCCTAACCCTGACCCAAACCTTAACCTAAACCTAATTCTAACCATAACTCTAAAACCAAGTCTTAACCCTCAAAATGTGATTTGAAGGTGTCTCAAAAAGTGAGGACCAGCCAAAATGTCCTCACTCTGTTAGTAAAATACTTTTTTTGGTCCTTACTGTGTAGCAAGTACAAGTACATACACACAAACCCACACACACACATGCACGCGCGCGCACACACACACACACACAGACACACACACACACACCAGATTAATTGGTGATAAATTATACTGGCCTATCTTGTTAATATGTAATCAGTCTGGTAGAGGATAACAGAGTAATGTGTGGAATTTCACTTATTTTGCTGGTGATCTTGATCACAGTATGTGCGTGCTTGCATTTCTCTAAAAGACTATGATGAGTGTTTGAGTGAGTGAGTGAGTGAGTAAGTGTCATCATTTGTTTGCCCTCCGTTAAGCCTTTTGTACAGTTACAGTTTTATTTCTTTTGGTAAATAACCTGCAGCACAAAGGCCCCAGGTACTTTATGTTATCTTGCATCTTATGTTTAGATTGACAAAAAGATTGTTTTAGCGTCTCACCTCAATGTCTCTGTTCTGGAATTATCATGGACTTATAGATGTTAAATTTATGAATTTTCTTCCTGAATATTTTGAGCAATAAAGACAACTTTTAAGCCAACATGGGTAAGAAGTCCTTAAACAAAAAAAAAGAAACATCCATGAACAAGTGAAAATGTTTTATCAAGTGCTAATTCCATAAATCAAGAATGTACTTTTAAACTCCATTGTTTGTTCCATTCAAAGTGAATAAAGGCAGTTCTACTGGAGAAAGAAACAAAAGCTGGTATCTGACTGCTCTGGCCTTCATGTGAGCCAGACAGAGGAAATGAATGGGTTGTGTTGTGTAATGCCATGATAAAGAGGTTATAAAGGAAGAACCATGTACTCTATAGAGGACAGAAAGCTTATATGATTGGCTGGTTATCTATTCAGGAAGTACAGTAATGGAAGAGAAAGCAGTGAGGGACAGATGGGACTGAAACACACAGCAGAGATAAGGGACAGAAAGTGACCAGGCAGTACGGACAATGTTAAATACACAGGAAATTGCCTAATATTTGGGGTGGGCGTCCAACTAGGACAAAGAGAAGTCAGAGAAATGAAAGTAAAAAAATTCCCCTCTTGTTCAACTTGCTTTCCTCTCAGATTACAGACACCTGAAAGCTCTAACAGGGCACAGCCATTAGGGGAGGAAAAGAGAGGAGGGGGAGAGAGAAGGGGAACAGTGGGGGGTTTGTTAAGAAGGAATCCGTCATTATACAACTTCTCTGGCCCTTCATAGTCAAACAAAGACTCTGCTAATCCTCGCTCAGCCACCGACTATTTACATGCTAGTCTCCCTGTCTGTTTTCTCTTTTATATCCACACACACAAAAATGCCGTCTGTACCACCTTCAAAGCCAACCTGTAATACTAGACCTGCTGGGAACAAGCACAAAGGGAGCACACGTACACAGCCTCTCACACGCGGGAAAACAACACACACATGCACACAGTAACTCAAAGTACACACTACCTTTATAACTGGGCAGAAACCTGAAACTAAGCACACACACACACACACACACACACACACACACACACACTGCGTCCACACTGCTAGGTGCACCGACAATGGGCACAAAAGATCACGGGGTCCGGCCCGGCTGAGAGGCTTAAAGGGTATGAAGACGCTTTTGTTTTGGACTTTGGCATCAGGAGGCCTGTAAATCATCTGCATTAAATTAGCTGAGGGGTGAGAATGCTACTGATAAACAACCAGAGCTGCTGAATCTGGGACAAAAAAAAGTCCCTCAGAGCTATGCAACCTGATATAAAATCTCTCAGACTTCAGGAAGCAGCAGGTAGCACGGCCATAAATAGTAGAACATCCTGCTGTGCCTCCAAGTGTAGTCCCTGCTTGAATTCCACCAAAAAATTCCTCAGAAGAGGGAGTGTGTGCACTTCACTATCCATTAAATCACTCCGTCACTCTCATACACTGCTTTCCCATACCTGCCGCACAGATGTCGCTTTTGTATTTGGTTCACCTGCATTATGAACCTCGGCCTGTGAGGCCCTGAGCCGAAAGGGTGTGAGCCGACGACACAGGTGTTAGGTCTGAAGGTATCGTTTCAAATGTTTCGATAACAACAATAATTAGATGCAGCCCTAGTTTTAATAATGCTCTCTTTTGGGTTCAAATCCTCTAGCATGTAGTGATTCCTTTATTTCCCAGGTTAGTGAATAGTATTATCGAAGGACTGACTGCGGCCCCAGACCTCCAGTCAGTCAACAGTCTGTACAAACTAAAGGGTTAAGTTAAAGGTTATGTAAACTTTAAAGGGACGAAATGAGCGGAGGTGTGAAGGGATGGGTGGTTTGCGTGCATATTACCATCATGTGAGAACATGAATAGGTGAACCATGGAACATTGTTGTGAGTCATAATGTGAGAGCTGCCTCCAGTTATAATTCCTGCAATCATCTTACTATCGATAATAATGTCTTTGGTTTTTTTCCCCGCTCTCTGCGGAGTGTTAACCAGGTACGCTCAAGCCTGCTCCTGCCGTTCCTCAGTGATGCATATGTCATGTCTGGCCAATTCCCAGCCACTGATGTCAGACACGCCTGACTGAGATGGTGATGAGGAAAGACAGAGGGAATGTGCTGAGTCCCTAAATGCATGGAAACTAAACGTCTGGAGGGATAACTGTGGCATTATTTAAAAAGTGCCTGAACAGAAAAAACTGGGAGGAGAGACTGTGTCACAAGTTTCAAAAAATATTTTAACTAATAGCTACAACACTAGCTATGGCAATAATGAAACATTTTGTGTCAGAGCTGGAGCTGGTTGTTCTTCCTGTTAATTTCAGAACATCACAGATCCAGTAAATGCATTTATCAACACAACACAACTACAAAATAACCACTGAAGGCCCCTCTGCTACATCCGGCTCAGTCCCTCTCCACATTTATCCTTAAAGACCTGATAAACAGTAAGGGTGTTGTTTTTATGAATAACCCTAAGTCCTGCACAACCATTATGGTATGTTACATACTGTATAAAGGTGAAGTACCTGCTTTATTTAGACTTACCTGAATAACCTTATCAGATATGTAAATACTGTAGGTGGGTGACTATTTGACTACAGGATTTGACTTTGATACAGATGAATATGTGTTCTGTTTGAAGTTGATGCAAATGTACTATCAGTCGCATGTTAAAATGTCGTGTATGATAGATTAAATAGAAGCTGAACAAATATGAAATTTCATATATTGCTTCACAACACATTCCTCAACACAATCAGTTTATTAGGGGTGTGCCCTTTGTACCCTCTGACCTTTATGTCAGTTGTACAGTTACACAGCAGAAAGTGATATTTAAGTCTAGACCACTGACACAACTGAATAATCTGCTCTACTCACTCAGATAGTATTTAACATAATGGTGGCTGAAAGTGTCCCCTGCAGAACCCTTCATTAAAAGGACATCATCTGATATGAGTTCAGTGGACTGGTTTGCTGCTGGCAGCTACTGAGCTCAGCAGGAGGCTGCTGATAAGGTGAAAGTGTCATGTTGCTCTGCAACCTCATAAACCACAGTGCAGGTTAACAGTTTGCCTTTTCAGGTTAGGTCAATGATTAAACCATCACTGCCACAGATAGAGGATGAAGCCCCTGTTATACGTGACATTGGCAGCTGAGCTGCTGGGCACTCATTTCTAAGTATCCAACAGGGAGGCACACACTGTAAACCAGGCAAGTGTGCAGTTTAATCCTGTTTAACAAAACTTTACATGCACAGGTGGTGCACATACTGCACAGGCAAAGCTTTTACTGTAACTGTCTGTCAATACTGCAACTGTAAGCCTGTAAATGATGTGGGCAGAAGGCGCCTGTGACAGGCACAGATGTTATTAGGACTAATTCTGAGCTGCTGTCTTTATGTGTGTGTTGGGACTTTGGGTGGTGGGGTGTTAATACTTTAATTACTACAAGGACAGAGACTTAACAGTAAATACACCACTTAAAGAGCAGATGAGGAATCTCAGCTTTAGAATCAGTGACAGAATCACAATATCACACAGGGCCTTTAAGTCCAGTCAACAATCCTGAGCAGGCATGGAATGAAATACATTTAAAAAGAAAGAAAGAAAGAAAGAAAGAAAGAAAGAAAGAAAGAAAGAAAGAACAAAAAAAACCCAAAAACTTGCCCATCCTGACTGAATAACGTCTTTACCTCTTCTGGTTGAGAGCATGATTCATGTTGTCACACAAATAAACATAAAACCAGCTTTACAGACAAAAGTAAGAAGTTTGAGTAACTTACTCCACCGTCATGATTTCTGATGTCCTCAAATGTGCACAGACTTCTCGTCAACCCGTTCATCTTTGATGGGAATATATTAAACACCTCACGCACAAACGAATAAATAGAAATAAATACAAAGCGATCTGTGGCGAGCGTCCCCCCCCCGGTTGAACCTCCCCGCGTCGGTCTGCTCCGCGTCCTGTTGTCGGTCTCCGGCTCGGCGGACGCAGCCGGTGTATGTATTCCTGATAACTCGTCTCATCACGTCACTGTGGGAGTGCACAACAAAACCCAGCGACCCGCCCACAGCGACCGAAACAGCCAAATAGGGAACTAGGGGAATAGCTGTGAGGGGAGGGTCAGGTCAGGAGGCTGCCGGAGACACCTGATGCGCACGACGGGGACAAAAAGCTGCAGAAAGTTTACATCGGGATTATCACATCACAGTGGTATGCGGTACGTGAGGAAGGAAAATGAGGTCATCCTGAGTTGGATTATGGAGGGTCAACTGCAGCTAAATGTTGCCCAGTGAGCGCAGTGCTCAGTTTACCAATAAATTATGAATTGAAAAAGGTTAAACTCCTGACTCAGCACGTTTCAGAGGTGTCTCCATTACAGGACAATGGAAAGCCAGGTATTAAATTCAGTGATTTAAGGCTCTCTTTCTGCTGTCAGAAAGACTAGTTAGTTTTCTCATGATATGTATTATTGAATCATTCATATGTTTATTTACATGTTTTGCATCCTATTGACAGATCACACATAAGCTACATTACTGCTCATCATTTCCTAAAGCACGCTGTGTTGTTTCTGAATATGTTTTTTTCTGAAAGTTGCAAGTTTGTGTCGGTCTTTGTTCATTTCAAACAGTGTTTAAATTCCCTTGCAGGAGATAAGTAATCCACCACAGTGAACAGACATCATGCTAGTCTTGGTTTTTGTCAAAGCTGCCATATTTGTGTTGTGGTTAATACAGCACAGTTCAGTCTGTACTTAACAGATATGTTACCACAAAAGGACAGTGTGACTTTGACAAAAATAAATAAATAAATAAATAAATGCAGAATTCCAGAGTCAAGGGTCAAGTCAAATTTATTTACATAATTGAAAAATCACAAATTTGTATACCATATGAAAATGAAGGCAGCCGGTAGTATATTGAGGGAAACACATTCAGGAAAATAAAACTTTGTTGTGTGCTTGGTAAATTGTTAACTGCCACGAAAAAGTATGTTGTAAACATACAAAATCAACCACTGATAGGGATATTTCTTCTGAATTTTCCTCACATCAATGCTACACAAAATGAACAAGGTCAGGTCACAGAGTTCAGACAAAAGGAAAGAAAATGACAAGTAACAGAGTCAGTGTTCCTCTGCTGGCATTTGGCAGCAGCGGCTGATCCAGAGCGGCACAGACCTCTAACTGGATAAAGGCTTTAATGGCATTAATGGCTGTTGAGGAGCAAACAACAGCTCACAGTGGCACACAAGGGATGACACTAAGTGAATTTGAAAAATACAAGCCGCAAAGAAACAAACACCGACACAGGAGGAAAAACTGTTGCCTTCTTATGATCATCAGGCCTGCATAAAGGTCGTGAATGTCAGTGTTAAATGTTTCCAGGCAACTCTACACTGTAATGAATTCCTCACTACGATTGTTTGTACCTTCTATATCAGTGGGTGTTATGTTTTTTTAATGGTTGACTTATCATTGGGAATTAAGCTCTCCCACATGCACCAAACACTAACAAACACACCTAAACCTTATCACAGTGTGTCATCATATGTACTAATCCATAATATGAGCCATAATTATGTGTTTACATCATGCACACTCAGACATACTGATCCAGAGATCAGACTGTTATGAGAGGTCTGCGCGTTTACATACATCCACGTCTGAGACTATGGAGTGAGTCACTCACACTCTGCCTCCTTTTTATCTGTCTGGTAGAGCTCATTTTGAGCTGTGATATCTTGTCGACACTTTACCCTCACTGGGCCATCTCTAGGACCCCATCAAAGTGTACTAGGGCCAAAGACATCCACAGGGTGCCCGTCACTGGACCACAAGAATCTGAAAAGTGTCCCTATCATAAGTGAATAGGAAATACTTAATTTTCTAGTGTTGTTTGTAGAATACCACTGTAAATGGAAATTTCAATCAGTTGCCAGAAGATCATGATCAACACTGTGTGGGCAGTTAAAAGCCCAAAGGGAAGTAAGAAAAAAAAAAAAAAAGAAAAATCTAAAACTTCAGTTTCTTTTTTGACTGAGGAGGGCCATCGATTGCTGCTCCAATCAGATAATGTGAAGCTCATCAAACTGACCCAGAAACAGGAAAAGGCAGACAAAGGTCACATATTGGTTGCGTGGGAACAAATGGTCAAGGGTTAAAAGTGCACTTGTGTGACACAGAGTCAGTGTGTGGTGACATAATGACTATGCTTTCAGGAAAACAATGATGACACTATAACTGTAGTCACATACACGAGTTTAGCTAAGTGAATGGTCATTTTTCCCATCCTCTCCTCTCCTTTATCGTGGTCACAGCCCTACCTACCACTGAGGCCGTGTCCTTGGATTTCTTTTTTTAGAGGTTGCAGCAGCTTGAAGGGAGTTTTCACATTCTGTAGTGTGTAAGTCAAATGTGATTTAATGTGTCTCCACCAGAACATCATAGAACAGACAGAAAACTGTAACGGTTGATTTTACAGGTTTGTCATCATCTCATAATTTCCCTGTGAGTTTCCAGGAAAGAACAATGTAATATGGTACTAATTTTATCAAAACATAAAGAGACTTTTCTGAGACGCTTTTTTCACAGTTAGTTGAGTTTAGGTGCAGTTGCTGATAGTTGTGTAAGAATTGCTTAATTTAAGTAAGATTTGCACAAAATATAACTGAACACTAAACAGCTAAATAAATAGTGCATGAAACGTCCAAAGCATTTAACAATTTCTTCGTGGTATCCTGACTTCAGTATTTCTAAAATCATGTGCTGTTGAACACAAGTATTTAACACTGACGTATTAAAACTATGACAGTGTGTGCTCCACTCCTCATATTTCCATTTGTTGAATCTAAATTGCAAAACTAAAATAAAACACATTCTTTCATCACATCTAGCCTATTGTCTTCCATCCTAGGAGGCTTGTATTTCCACATGTGAAACACCTGGAGGCACACGGAAATATTTTTACGCCTGCAGTGGAGCCACATACTTTCTGAACCACAGAAACTTTATGTAATAGCAAACACATCATGATTTAAAAACACAACACACCCAGCGACTGGCAAATCAGCATTCAGGTTTAAGCTGTGCCTGAAAAACTGGAGTTATAGGGAAACCCAATCCCACCCATGGAAAATATGTTGCCTAACAATTTATAGTCTAGCAAAACAGGTACTGTATGTGTTGGTACTACACAGGTTTGGGTACACTGGATGGGAGGCGTAGTATCATGGACACTACATGGGGTTCTACCGAAAACATTGAAGGTGTGACATCATGCCAACAAAATATGTTCCAAGGTAAGAGTTTAAAGTTTAAAGGAAAATAGTTTTTTTTCGGGTCTTTTGTAGATCAATCACACAATAGCACTGTGGGAGATAAAGTGAGTTCGTCAAAATCAGCAAGAGACCTGTTCACTTCTGAGGCATAGACGCAACTGTGGAGTCTCAAAATAGTCAAACACAGTGTTACTGTGAGTGCCAAACTGCCAAAAAGGATGTAAACACATAAATAACTGAAAGAGTTGGGGAAGTGTCCCTACGGGGGGTGCTGAATCTTCTAGGTGCGGGAATAACAAATGCCTGAAGTCATAAAAATGTTTTGGTATGACACATAAAGGCATGGATTCATTCCCATTACTGTAAAGAGATTAAGAGATGAGTTGGATCAACAGTTGTCAGTGTTGTAAGTGGGATTATCTTCAAATATCAGATTTTGTTTCATAAACATCTTGCAGTTCTGTAGAAGTTCCCCCGAACCTGTTTTTTTTTTAAACACAGATGTCAGCGAACATTCTTGACGTGCCTCACTCTGTGGTGCTCCTGGCAGCAACACACCATCTATCACTGCCCACAGCACCAACTACGAGGCCTCTCCTGCCTGCATCTCACGGCATAATCCTGATCACACAGTTGCAGCTTCAACAAACAGGTGTGGCTTTGTGTATTCCTGCCTCCCTTACAACGCTAAACTGTTTCTGACCTCAATGTTGTATTTAGAAAGTAGCCTGAGTTATTCATCTAGGTGTGTGTGTGTGAAGATCTTGTGAATATGTGCACAAACAGGTTACTGACCTTGCAGAAGCTCAACTCGTTTCTGCAGATTTAATATTAATAATAATATGAGTGAATTGAGACAATAAAGAAGATGATAAAATACATAAGTGGCAATAAAAAAAGGAACCAGAGAGAATAATAAAATATGAGAGGATTAATTAAAAGCCACAGAGTTTGAAGTTCACAGAGCCCACATCTCATCTTTCTCTTTCAAACACTTGTGGTCATTAACACATATATCCAGGTTTATGTGAACACAGCAATCATACCATTGTGCCCATAAACAGGACTGTTGTCCTCTTGTATCAACACATCAGCCGAGGTGATTCCTGCTCTGCGTGATGCTTATCGCATCAAAAACAATTCTGCAACAAGAGATAAGAGAGCAAAACAGAAACACTGGCGCAGAGCCACGGCTGCTGCAGGTTCAGCAAATGATATGTTAACGTGTGCTGCTTCTGTAATGGAACAGCTGATGCAAACATCAGCGGTCCAATTCCCTATGGTAGCTATTGTGTCTCCGATCTACGCACTAAGGATGATGTGCAGTTACGAAGATTTTATACTTGTATGCAGTAGAGCAAATAAAGTATAAACTAGCAATATATAGACCCTTTTCACTCGTCTATAATTTTGACATAGCAGAAAGAATAGTTGTAATTAATAATATTTAAGTACCCTAAGAAGACATGCCACTGAGTCAGTATGAACACTTTCAAGAGTTTGGTAAACCCAAAAGGGAGGAAGCTATTATTGATGTTATCAGTTAATCCTGGGTTTCTTTTCTGCTATGACAAGTCAAGCTGTAATCAGACTGGTAATGTGGATTAAACTTGGCCGCTGGACACACACAGGCCTTGTGATCAGTTCTGACTGCACAGTGATAATAACCATCATGTGCTTAACCAGCTCCTAACTCATTCAGGTTCACACCTGCATAAACCTAAGGCTTATATAACAAACATTAACTCTAATTCCAGAGAAGCACAGCCCTGCAGCCAAAACAATGAGTTGACCCATCTGTGGCGTCTTGTTCTTTTGTTCTTCTTTAAGCAGCACAGCAGTCACATGTGCCACTCAAACACATGGTGCTATATGCAGTATTTAAATATGAATGTGTTTCTGGATTACACAAGTTGTTCATATAAGTTAAATTTTTTCTGTTTTACTGTGTTTCTACTCAGTGTTGGGGGATAATGTATCCATGCATTTCCCCATGACTACAGACAAATTACTATTACATGTTTTCTGCTTAATTGATGTTATCAAGGTAAAACTTTAAAACAAAAATAGGTTTATTATACTTAAAAGATCAGGACACTAGTCTTGTGTCAATTGTGAATACTTCAAATACGTTTTACTAGTGTAGAACTGGGATGTGCATTATTGCAAACTATTATATGCATAAAAGATTTCTTCACTTCCTCCACCTGTTTTCCTCTGAAGCACCAACCTTCCAAGGAAAGTGTTGGCAGGTAACCTTTATTCTTAACTAATGGGAAAAAAGCCAATTGTGTTTGACTCCATCGGTTAAAGGCTAGTGTATGATAACAATGAGGAAATTGTGTATCCTGAAATGTGCCAAAAACAAACAAAAATATGTGGTAAAATGGATGATAAACATCCTGTAATTATGACTAAAACAATACATGAAGATCTGTTATAACTTGAGTTTTATTGTTTCTAAATTGAAATGCAATAGAAAAAAAAAGATACATTTTGTGAGGTACAGTCACAGTGTGAAAATTTTCCCGTCAGCAATTACAGTATACAAAAGCATCTTTAATTCAACAATTTCAACAATTATACTCAACTGTCTAACAAATCACATGTAGCATTTTCCAGTTTTGCTGGAACGAAAAGGAGAAACATAACATTAAAGCAAAATGTAATATAATTATAACTTCAACTGATTGTTCTGAGTGTTTACAAAGTCAACTTAAGACCGGAAAAAAAATCTACAAATGTTAAATACAAACACTTTACAAAAGATAATTCTGATAAGAATAAGAAGTCAAATACAAATTATTTTTTAGAAATTTTAAGGCATCGTAATGAAATGACAAGACGTACATACGTTTCATTGACTTAAGATAAGGGAATGCATAGAAATTGTGCAGCTTAGTGAATAAACTTGTTAAGTTTCTACCACACAGGGACGATATTTGGCAACTGTTTTGCTTTAAAACCACTTTTAGACTTCTTCATCTGACAAAGGAAAGTTCAGAGACCTCTCTGCCCTCAAAGTTATTAAGAACAAAAGCAAAAGTCCAAGGTCTGTTGTACCAGGAAACTGCTACAGAAAAATGTTTTACCAGGTGGAGCAACAATTAAATTAATCTCAACCATTTGAGACACTATCAGTGTCACGTCTTATAATTCAGAATCCCTACACTGTGGACCGTGTGACATTTAAAACTGGAAAGTGGTGTAAACTCTTGTCCCAAAACATCTTCAGGCACAGGACAAACATATTCCATAGATAAAAAATATACACAAAAATATATATTTTGTTTTCAGTAAACTAAATCCAGATTTCATTCAGAAAGAATCATTTTTAGAACTTAAACCATTAGATCTGGTTACTCATTAATTTTCAGAAAAAACAATATAAGCATTGTGTTGTTGTATTGCTTGCAGTTTTCAATCACTTGTGGCTATAATAATGTACTCAGTGTCAGCATTCAGTCCATGTTTGTCAGTAGCTCTAGCTAAGTTTTGTGCATGGCCCAGAATTTGTGTGTTCAGTCAATTGACGGCTGTGCTACAGAGAAAACTCCAACAAGTCCAACATGTAAACTGTGGACACCAGGAAATGATGAAAGTTTTGTTTTTTTTTTTGTTTTTTTTTTTATTCAGTCAAACCCTGACATAGTACCATAAGTGCTTGACCCAAGAATCTCGACCTTAAATTGGTTTGAGATGTATTGGTTGTGTGCTATGTGCATGAAATGGAGTCATTTCAACTGTAGACTGAACTGAATTCCCTGAAATGAAGAGGATGTTTTGTTTCCTTCCATTCACTAGTGTGGAAAACCATTCCCCTACTAACTTCTACTATATGCAAATTTACCTCAGAGGCCCTTGTATCCCTCTTTCATTGTCTGTAGTGCATACCGTTCTGCCTTTTGGCCTCACTCCCATTCTACAAAGCAGATAACCTACACCTTCTCCTTTTTTTTTTTTTTTTTTAAACTCTGCAGTGCGCCGTTTCCCCACCCTCGTCCTGCCCCCAAAGTTCTGCTTCAACAGGAGCTGGTCTGGAGGTTGCTCTCAGTGAGGATGGAGGTGATAGTGGATGGGTCATATAGGTTGTCGTCATCATCTGAACTGAGGGCTGATGAATCCAAAGCTGGCCGCATTGCTGCCTGAGTCTTCCTCCTGTGACACATCATTATCAGATCATCATCATTATAATGATCAGTTTCTTTAGCTGTAAGTACTTGTGCTGGCAGGTGATCATAGCGCTCCCTCTGCTGGTAGTATAAAGGAACAACATGCATCTCCTTGCTACTAGCGGGAGCATGTCTAGAATTTAAGCTCCCCTGAGGTGCATGAGTAATGTGCCGTTTTAGGTTAATGAAATACCTTTCCACGTTTGCCTGTTTGCTCATATGTTTTACACACATCACATTGTGAAATACTGCACCTCAGGGAGGCTGGGTCTATCTGCACCTGGTGTCTGTAATTGTGTGTAACAGCTGAAGAATCTGAGTTCACAAGTAATTGAGTCATTCGCATTTCAGATTGATTCTTTTCAGTGACAAAAGGAGGAGGAGATGGTGTCTTTTACACACACACACACACACACACACACGCGCACGCACACACACACACTGCTGTGATAATCAGGCTGCCAGGAAGTGTCTTGCACAATCATTACCAAAAGCTCACAGTAAGTAACAAATTGGATGAGAAGCAAAAACGTCAGAGACAAAGAAAAATGCTTACTTGAGCTCAGCTTCCAGAGCGGTGACTCTGGTCTGCAAGGCCTCTTTGAGCTCCATCTGGTCCTCCATGTCTCTCTGAGCTTTTCTCCTGAGTCCATCTATTCTTTCCAGCTCAGTCTCTCCTTCATCCACCTGCCTCTTCAGAGACTTCACTCTCAGAGCAAGCTGCGGCATAGGATAGGGTTAAAGTGTAGTTTTACTGATTGTGCGTTTTTTGTTCAAAGCAGACTTTGTTTCATTTGACTAAATTCAACATACTGACATACAGTAGACGGTGAACGTGTATACCTGGTCTCTCTGTTCAGTGTGTGTCTGTCTCTCCTCATCCAGTGTCATATTGAGCTCTTTCAGTTTCCTCTCCAGACGACGTTGAGACGCCAACACAGAGTTCTTCTCCCTTTTCATATACAAGAGCGTTAACATGTTTATGAGTAACACTCCCCAACTCAACGGCTACCATGATGCCCTGAAGGAAAACATTTGCCATCTCATTGCTCCCATTAAGCTGCTTGTTAGCAACATGTGGAAGTCTGGTTTTGTATATACATAATTGTATTAAAATGAAGCAGAATATCTTAGGCAAGCCCTCTCTTGTTTGATAAGCACAAAACCTAAAAGGTTTTGGGCAGACAGGCTTTAGATTTTGAAAATAACCTTTTTCAAAATCGAATGTAAATAATGATGTTAACAAAATATAATCAAATATTCCTGAGTCCGTCCAGCAAACTTTATGGGAGTCTGTTCAAAAACATTTATAAAGATCATTTAATCTGTTTCTGTCTGTTGCACTGTACCTTTCTTCAGCTCGTAGATTTTCTTCAAGCTCTTGGATCTTGTTCTCCAGCTGGGAGACTCCTGCCGAGGAGCGAGACTGGCCCTCCATGTCAGCCACACGACTCCTCAGCTCCTTCAGCTGCCGGGACAGACACAGTGAAGAGTCAGGGGAGGGTGAGTTCTGCCTTTCACCTTAATGTTTTATTTATACCGAGGTGAAGATATACGAGTTCAGGGAGTGAAAAGTATATTTTGACTGACTAATTCAGTTACTGCTGTTCACAAATGTCAGCAAACGCAGATGTGATGTATGTGCACATACATGTCTCTCCATGGCGTTCTTGTCCAGCTCCAGGTCCTGTTTGGAGGACCTCTCCTGCATGAGCTCAGAGCGGAGCTGATCGATCTGGTCTCTGCTCCTGGCCACGCGGTCTGTCAGCATCTCCACACTGCTTTTCTCCTCCTCCAGCTCCAGCTCCATGCGCTTTAGCTTGTCCTGACAGATGAGACAAGATCAACTTCACTAGGTGCTTAGAAGACATGCACTACATGAATATAATATTAATCATCACAATTTTCATTATTATATATTATCACCTTTTTGTATTATTAGTATTGTCATCATACATTATTATCTATCTGTATATATGTGCGTAGACCTAAATTTGTGACTATACTACCATATTATAATTATTATCAACAGCATTGTTATCATCATTATCAATAAAATTGTTATTATTATTACTATTATTATGATATACAATTAACTCCTGCCATGCACACACATGCACACACAGAGAGAGACACACACACACACACACAAATATCACTTTATATACACTTTGTCTATGTTTTATGGTCTCAATTTCTTCCGTGTCACTTTCTGTTGTGCTAAGAAGAAAGGCTAGATGGTGCTGAGTTTGGACTTTTGAGCTACTGCATTTTGCACATAAGCAAATGCAAGTCCATATACATTGATTACATAAACAGGTCACACAACTCATCTTTAACACAGTTTACTTGGATGTTTTTCCTCCAAACATACTGCCTTTATAAAAGTTGTGTGACCTGTTTATCATCTTGACCATGACGCTTTGTGCTACTTCCACATGCCTCTGAGGCACAAACACAACTGCTGATCCAAATGGAGACAACAAATATTGTTTAAATATGCACATATTTGAAATTAATTATCATCATAGGAATATAAATTGGAGAGTATTATCTAAATCTTGACTCTCCAACAAATTATGATTTCCAGACTTTTGATACAGACTTTTATCAAACTGATGGAACATATGTGCAGGACACAAGTCTACATGCTAATCTATCAACCTTATATTTTTGATTTACAGATGGACGTAAGAAAATAGCGTAAATGTGTCCACAAACATGTACAGAACGTCATACTAACATGCAGAGCATGTTGCAGTATGCAGAGCAGAACTATTAGCAGCTGGGATGTCTGTAGTCATGGGTAATTTTCCCAAATGGTTTGTTCTCCCAAACCAGGAGGCGAGCAGATGCACGTATCTTACCTCCAGGATGCGAATCTCCCGGGCTTTCTCACTGTGGTTGTTTTTGCTGGCCTCTATCTCTGTCTCAAGGTGGCGCAGTCTGTTGGTGAGAAGCTCTTTATCCAGCTGGTGGTTGTCTCTCTCCTCACATACAAGCAGGAGCTCCTTCTTCTGCCGTGACATCTAGTTAGATTTATCATAATATTAGAAACAGTCATGCCAGACTTAATGTTCATCATGTGAAAAATATGTGGGCAGCTTTGCATGAATCAGTTTTGCATGAATACAATCAGTCAAGCATGAATACCATGAATATTAAGTGTCAAAACTATTCGACACATTCAGACCAGACATGATTTTCATAATAAAAACAAAAAACCAGGCCAAACCGGAGAGTAAACATGCACACAAACACTTAAAACACAAACACACACTTCTTCCTCCAGTCTTCTTAGATTTATGTGGCTTCTCTCCAGCTCGGTCTGAGCGTCGTTTCCGTGACGTTGCACCTCCTGCATTTCCTTGCGTGCTCTCTCTCTCTGCTCCTCCAGCTGAACCCTGAGAGCCTGTGCCTCCTCTCTTGAGGACATGGTCAGAGACTCATGCTGACAGGGAGGGCGAGGGGACAAAACACAAAACAAAAAGGATGAATAGTTTGTGCTGTGTCCTCTAATGAGCATTCGGATGCTCCAGGCTGCACAGGCTTTTCATCATTTGGAAAGGTGTAAGGGGGATCTCTCTTTTTTTACCTCTTTGTTGAGTTTCTCTAGAGCTCTCTCCTGCTGTCGTTTGGTCTCTTCCAGCTGGTTGACGGTCTGTTTGAGTGCCTCCTTGTCTTTCTCTGTATCCTCCAGGCGCAGGCTGAGTTCACGGTGCTCTTGACTCAGTCTGGAGGCTTTTCTCTTGGCCTCATCTAGCTCAGATCTCAGGCCTCTCACCTCAGCGTGCAGGGCGAGCTCTGCCTCTGAGCTCTCTGTGGCGTTAGTCTGCAGCTGAGTCTGAGGAAACCACAGAGGATGTCCAATTATGCTTAAATATGTCTACTGCTTTCAGGGTACCTAACACACTGAGCTGAAGAGTGTCGTTTGTGAGGATGCAACGTTACCTCCAACCGTGAGAGTTTCTCTTTGAGACGTGTGTTGGCCCCTTGCTGCTCCTGCTGGGAATCTTGGAGCGATTTCATGTCCATCTGAGCTTTACTGAGATGTGTTTTACTGGCCTCCAGTTCCTCTTCAGCCAATGAGAGTTTCTCTTTGAGCTGACTAGCTTCACTACGTGCCTCGCCAAGCTTCTGCTCCAGCTCTGAGATGGTGGCTGGATCTGGGAGCTATAGGCAGAAAGACAAAGAAAGGATTTAAAAATACAAGAATGATGACTCTTTGCAACTAGTCATGCAAATCTGTCTAGTACATTCACATCACCACTCTGAGAGATTGAGATGAACTAACCTGTTTGTTTTTCTCCTGAGCCTTGGCAAAGTCTTCTTTGGCCCTCTGTAACTGGTCCTTCAGCCTGTCAATCTCATACTTCATTTCTGCCTCTTGGTTCTGGTGAGATTTTTTTATGGAGATGACCTCCATGACCTTCCTGTCCAAGTCTGTCCTGTGCTTCTCCACCTCTGACTTTGCCTTTTGCAGATCAGCATTGCATCGCTGGAGCTCCTGAAACAGAAACATGAACAATTTCAGGGTGAGATTTTTGTTCTTCACCTGTGCATCAGTGATCATGTAACACAGTGAGTGTGTTTACTGCACCTGGTTGAGAGTCTGCGTGTGGCTGGGATCTGGTATCTGTTGTTTCATGGTGCTCACTTTCTCCTGGAGCTCCTTCAGCTCCTCCTCAAACTCCTCTTTTTCCAGACGAGCTTGCAGGAGTCTGAAATATGTGAACATACGATTGATGTAAACCAACTTGTACCAATCAAGTATCACTGCTTCATTAGCTGATCAGTAGCAGTTGCGTTGTGTAGGTGAATCATCCCGAGTAAGCTAGTTCATTTCGATGTAGTCAATTAACAAAGTAAGTCATTATTTAATCTTCAGACAACAGGAAATAAATCACACACACTCACAAGAAACAAGTCTACAATACACTTTTTGCTAAACACACACAAATATATAAGACCATCCACACCTCTCCCTGTAGCTTTATTGTTCCTGCTTATACACAGCATTCACAGTAACTGAATCCTCTGTAGGGACAAATATGGTCCATATTCCCATTGGGACTCATGTATTGGGGAGTACATGGTCTATATTTGAACTTAGATCACATAAACACTGTAAACAGTCCTGAATTAGGGCTGCAAGTGTGGATGGCCTTGACACTACAGTGGGACAAGTGTTAGCACAGACAGCCACATCTACAGCTCTGCATATCTAAACATAAAGAAATGCTGTTCCATTAGTGACTCTCACAGTGTTTCAGGGCTGCTGGGTGGCTCTCTGACAGAGAGAGGGAGAAACATTGACCAGGTAGAATGGAAGAGAAGAGATGGACACACATTAGTAGCACAGCAGGTGCAAAATGAAATGATGTAAAGAGGTTGACAAAATCCATGTCCCATGTCCCATATCCCATGTCCATGTAAACACTGGAAATCCCAAACGCCGGTAAATTATGATGAATACTCTTTTTGATCAGTATGTTGTATTTAAATGTCTGTAGACTCACTCTTGTTTAGTTGTTCGAAGTTCATCTCTGGTGGCATGAAACTGCTCCATCCAGTGGCTGCTCTCGTCTCTACAGTCCTCCAGCTGCTGCTGCAGCGAGCGCACTGATGCATTGACCCGCAACCGCTCTGCTTCAATCCCTGCATGAGACTAAAACAGGAGACAGAAGGATTGGGAGCATGATGCATTACATCCCTACCATTTTATAAACAGCACTCTCATGGTAGACAGACCATTCTATTGAGAAGTAATTTGCATTATCTAAATTGAGGAGGTCAAGTTTAAAATTATGTTTCTTTCCAATATTCAAGAAAAATTTTGTGGTGGGAAGTACAGCGTGATAGTCCTCCTAAACTGAGCATGCAGCTTCTCCTTTGCAGACACTCCTGTGTTCCTGTCCTTAGGCTTTCACCACAGTACTCAGAAAGCAGAGAGGTTATCCACATGGAATCATGAATTCACTTTATATCTCTAGGTACACAACAGGTTACTAACAGTGGGGGTGTTACAAAAATAACTGGAATGGAAACTACTTGACTATTAAAACAATAAAGTACAAGCACATCCAGATTCCAAAGCACAGAGCGGCATGGAATTATATTATAATGGTAAAAAACATTTTAGAAACTAAAATGGAGTAATTTCAGTGGAGAATCAAAAATATCGATAGGTAAGACTCTGATCTCAACAGGACCCATGTATCTTGTTGAAAAAGCCTCAAGCGAGACATGGATGGTCTACAAGCTGACTCTTGTAAATCTCTGTCAATAAGAAAATCTATTGAAAGCACATAGAATAGTTTTTTTCTGTTGAAGTACAGAGGATCTGTTGTCGAAGGTCTGGTTTGCCCAATTTGTCTCAGACTTAAAAACACTTTCCTTTCAAATGAAAGTGATGTACACACCTGGGACACCTGCTCCATGCTGCTGCGGAGCTTCTCCATGTCAGCTCTGTACTGCTCTCTGAGTGCTTCTATCTCTTTGTCATGCGTGGCCACCTCTTCCTTCAGTGCTCCTTTCAGAGCTGTTAGCTCCCTCTCTCTCTGTCTCAACGTCTCCTCCAGCTTGTGTTTCAGCTGGCCGACCTCCATCAGCTGTGCCTGACAAGACATCAGGTCCTGCAGACACAGGGAATATATAGTATTAACTTGACACCTTTGAGCTCTCAGCATAGCGCTGTTTAGTAAAAGTTAATCTTTTTTTCAACTATTCAACCTGTAAATATGGTGCTACACGGTGAAAATGCAGTATTGAGAAGCATATTTGGTCTCAAGTCATTTTTTTTTATCCAGCAGTGAGATGAGATAGTTTCTCTCTGTATGTCTGTGTGGGTGTTTTGTGAGATCATATTTCCGTGGTACCGTCTTGTTGCCGTTTTCTCTTCTCAGTTCATCCTGAAGCTCAGCCAGCTGGTCCTCCATCTCTCTGACCCGTGCCTCAGCGTTCTCCCTATCCATACGCAGCTGAGTCAGCCTGTGAGGGAAAGAGGGCATACACATTACTCAATGATTCTTTGAATTCAAATTACTATGACTTATTTGTTTAGCCTCGTGAATAAGATACAGTAACTGCTTGTTCATGAAACTGTGAGGAATGTGTGCTTGAAAACAAAGTGGGGCTGTCATTCCCCCTCTTACTCCTGACCACAAAGACTCAAATAAACAATGGTGCTGTGCCCCTTCCCGCTATCCTCTTTGTGTGTGTTTGAGTGTGTGTGTGCGCTGCTGTGCTCTCACTCTGATTGTGTTTCATTTAATTCTGTCTTCTTCCGGTCCAGCATCTCCCGGAGTTGCAGATTTTCATCCAGACAGGACTCCAGCTCAGCTTTCAGGGCAGGATCAGAATTGCTAACAGAGTCCTACATATGAGCAGACATGATGAATAAATGAGAGCGGTGAAACTTAAGACATCAGGTAGCTCTGCTGGCATAAACAATGGGCTTTTAGGAAATGCTAAGGCGGTCTTGCATTTGCCCACTGATCAATATGCATAAGGGATTAAGTACTTAGGAGCTATTAGAGATTAAGACCTGCCCAACTTCCTTAAGCCAACATACGATGAGTCATTATTGAAGTTAGATTATTGTGCGAGTGCACCTCTGACCAGGCCGGAGAGCTTTAGGGATTAATCAGAGGATTAATCTCGAGCACACTCCAAGGACCCCCCAGCCCTCCAGGTTAGTTAAGACGACATAAAAACTCAGAGAACACTCTGAGGAACTATTTCCTTTTACTTGATAGATGGTGCTCTCATTTTGAGGAGACTTGGATGAGTGTTTATGTGTGGCGTCCCATGTAATCAGAGCTGAGTGGCAAGTCCCTCTCTGAGTGTTAACATCCTCTGGTGGCAGCCAGTCCCAATCGGCCAGCTGAATTTAGGGAGGCTTGGTGGGTCATTCAAGCCACCAAAACACTACATTAACAACCCAAAACATAAGCACACATTCTCTACATGTCTTTCCCACACCTACTTTAAACTTGCCTTTGTAAAATGACATAAGCCTAATAACTAATATGGATTTTGAAGCTTCAACAGGAGGAAGAAAGGAGGAAAAAGTTTTTTCTATGTTCTGGGCACACATTGAACATTCATTGCATTTAAAGCAAAGTGCAGTGCACATGATTCATTCTATTTAAAAATAAAACTGCACCATATCTACTAAAGAAAAGTATAGAGAAGGAAACATTAGAAGTTAGTTCGTAGTGGAACTGTTTTATTCCTGCTTTTGTTACCCTTCTTTGCTCCTGCAGGGCAATTTGTAGTTCAGCCATCTTTCTCTCAAGCTCCTTCTTTTCCCTCATCCACTCCTCCCTTGGGCCTTCTCTGGACTGAAAAATAGTTGTAAGGGGTCACATATACTGTATGTAAGTAATTTGTCCATACCATTAGTTTATTAGACACATGAACCAGTGCAAAAACAAGCCCTCCACAGAACTAGACATGTTTAAAAAGGGACAAACCTTTATATTCTGAATCTTCTGGAAGATGATCTTGACTTTGTGCTTAGTGACAACATCACTCTCGTTAGTTCTGAGGGGAGGTGAAAAAGATAACTGTGTAACATTAATGTAGTAATTTATTAGTATTTCATTGTGATACCTAATTTTAAAAAGTGCTAATCCAGTAACAGGAGCATAACGATAACAAGGAAATCCATACCCTTGTCTCAGGATGTTGTATATAGTCTGCATGGCCTGCTCCTCCTCACTGCTCATCTCTGCACTCTGACCCTGGTCCAGCAAAAGGTCAGGGGTCACCTTAAGACATAGATCAGAAAACTACTCTTGCAATTTTGCATGCTGTGTGGTGTTTGGAGGGCTCTGAAATTCAGCTTTAATGCCCTAACAGAAAAGACTGCATTCTTACTTGTGCCTCGGTCAGACCGGCCTGCGGTGTCGCCACAGCAGTATATCTCCCTGGTGAAGACCACTGATTAACGGAGTGCCTGGGAAATGGGTCGACAGCATCCTGGCTGCGTCCCAAGCTGCTGTGAGTTGAGGATGGAGGTGAGGTGTAGGGGTTGGAGGTGAGAGGGGATGTAGCTCTGGGATCTTGTTGTGGTGGAGGGAAGCCTCTCTGCTGGCTCCCAGTGTTCCCACCATCAAACCTGTTTACTAGTCTGTTGACAGAAGTCTGTCTCTGATTAGAGTGAAACTCATTTGTTTGTTGAGGAGGGACAGGGTAGGACTGAGTGCCCTGCACTGATCCAAGTGACCCATTGAGCCCTGCCTGATAAGAACCATCCCACATATTCCTTTCCATGTCTCCCTCTCTTCTACTGACACGCTGAGGCAGCTCTCTCTCCCCTCTGACTCCTAATCCTCCATCCAGGTTCCCATAACTGCCAGACTTCCCATCCCCTGGTGGTCGAGACAGTTGAAAATCCTCATTGCCTGCATCCCTGTCCAGTAGTGACCCATGGGACTGAGCCCGGCGTAGTGCCCCACCCTGCCCTCCTCCGTTTCCTCCTCCTACATCTGCCTCCTGTGGTCCCGGCTCTGCCCTCTCTCTCCTCCGGGGAAGGCTACTGTAGCCGGAGGGGTATTGGGACCTGAGCTGGACTCCATACGAGTCTCCTTTCTCTCCGTCCTTGAGGACCACATACGGCTGGCCAGCAATACCCTGCACTCTGACCGCCACACCGTATTTGGAGGTGGTCTGAGTCTTGGTCTTGGTCTTGGGCTGGGGCCCAGGCTGCCCACCACTGGTGTCACAGAGGTCATTGATGAAGCGGATCTGGACACCGTAGTCCACGGGGGTCTTCCGACCTGAGGATGGTGTGCCCATGCTGGTAACACAGAAGAGATCAGAGTAAAGAGTAGAGAAAGAAGGCAAGCACAGGCTGAGAGCATACTGCACCGGACTACCAGGATACATGTCAGCTTGAGTCTAGTATTATCATATCAAAAATGTAAACCTCATGTGCTTTGTCTTGTTACTTTGTATTTTATCCATTTGACAGATGCTTCTGTTCACAGCAACTTATGTTTTTTTTTCCCCTCACAAGTGTCTTACACAGTGATGAAATATGGACCACCAACCCCACAATAATGGACATCCTGCTCCACCACCTTAAATGGGTCATTTTAAACCACAAACAAACAATATGAGATATTGAGTATTTGTGTATATGTCAGCTCATAACTAACAAGAAACTGCAGTATAGAAATGTCAATTGGTTTGAAGTAATTCAATTTTGTTAAGCACTGTCAGTATCTTGGTCACAATTCTTGAATTTAAAACAAGTCTAAGAGGTCTGTATCGAGATAAATTGTTCATCTTATGTGTTTATGTTTAAAAATTGCTGTTGGCCATCATATTGTAAATGAATTCTTTGCACTCACAGATATCAATATCGGTACCGGCCTCAAAAATCCAGATTCAGGGATGCCAAGTTAACAAAGAAAAAGGCTCTTCCCTCAAGGAAATCAAACAGAGAATACCTTGACACTCATGACCACGAAACTCTGAAACGTCAGAACCTTGATAGACAAAGACACAGCCTTGCTTTGAACAAATACAGCGACACAGATTTATAAGCAGTGACACTTAGTGTCTGGCTTTTGGCTGCTCATGTGGACTTTGTACTCAGTGCACTTCATTAGTCATTAACCTGAGAGCACACACCCACATATCACTCTCCCCTTGTAAGGACCAACTAAGCTTTTCCCAACTTTTGGAATCTTTCCAGTCAGATACCAACCCTAATTCCCTCAACGAAACTTTGACAGCTTGAATACAAACACGTACTACAGGAACTAGTCGAGACCTTTTTATTCTTTCACTCTGTAATTTCTCTACTTTTTTGTTTTTCTTAACTCCCTAATCCTCCCTTTTTCTATACTCTATCCTCTGATAGCACTAGATGACTAATTCTTAAACTATTCCTCCTTCACTGCAACTGATCACACCTACGTCAAGGTTTAACCATATGTCACTGCCAGCCTATATGAACACTAGCAGTTCCATAAAGTACTGAACTTTCCTGGTATTTCCTGGTATCACTGACTGACTGATCATGCCTTATGTTAGCTGACACTGTAAGATCCCATCCCCTATGTCATTACAACTTTATGGTTCATTAAGCCCATTTTAAACCTATTACAACACTCCCTCCTGACCTCTCTGCTCTGCACCTTTCACTTCCTCTCAACAGCTTTCCAAGGTGAGAGACAGAAAGTGGGTTGGGAGACAGAAAGGGAGGGTGAGGTGAGAGAGAGAGGAAAAAAACAGCCAGCTTTTCTTCTCTTATCAGTGCCTTATGTGATAAAAGCCAAAGTCAAGCTGTTCCTGTGAACGAGCCTCCCCCTCATATACAGAAAGGACTGACTACAAAAGTAACCATCAAACAGATAACTCCGTTTCGCATCCATACATTATTGAACGCCTACACACACGTTTATATTTCCATACAGATTTTGGAGGCTGTATGGCATGGTCAACAACAGCAAGCCACTCTGAGAAAGAGCAAAATAAGATACAGTCAGCAAAGTGAGCCAAGAAGTACGGCACTGTACAACTTCCTCTCTGGGAAAGTGGATTCTAATATAAAAAAACAACTTCAGGGCAAGAACAGGTGAAGGAAAATGTCTGGGCTGGCAGTGAATGGAGCAACGTCATTTTAGATGTCACAAATGACCTTTTCGAGGCATCTGTGTGCTTGTGGTGCGTAAGCATCGTCCAAAGACAGACCTGCACATCAGACACGCACAGTTAGTTGCTTTTTTTTTTTCACCCTTTGGGAACCACAGAGGAAGCACCATGTCACAAAAGGTTTGTGAAGTTGAGCATGAAGTATGCAGCCCACTGCCTTTACACCAAGGTCAAGCAAACATGTCCTGCACTGATGATTGTGGGACAGACACATGACCATATGAGGGACCTAGAAAACAATGTCCACTGATTTCATGTGAAATGGTCACATGATCTAGGGTGAGCTGTGGAGTGTGAGCTTTAAGTGGATCAAATTAACTTACAGGAAGACAACTGTAAAGTAGGAAAAAAAGCTCTCTCTTCATATCTATTGATCTGTATTTCTTAATCAGTTTAATATCTTATAGGGGAAGAACGCGTTTCCAGCTCCGCAAGGGGCAGGGTTGAGGGGGAACCCATCCTTTTGTCCAGCTGATGTGGGGCGGAAAACGAGGGCAACAATTCTGAGAATGCCAAAACTACTCCCGCCCTCTTTCATTCACTGCCGTGCATTGTCTTTGATTACAACAAGTTTGTTTCGACGCTGACATTTTTGTCTCCACAAACCCCCCTTTTGGGTTTCTAAACAAAGCTTATTTCTTCCCATACCTCTCATAACTGAATGTCTTTGTCTATAGTGAAAGTAGAATATCAAACAGGTCTGTCACTTTTTTAAAAGATGAGAGTGTCTTCATTTAAAACAAACACTGTATGACTCCTACTCTTTAGAGCTAAAATATGGTTGATTACTCAATTTGTCATTCAACAGAAGATTATTTAGCATCTATTTTAAAGACTGATTAATCATTTTAATCACATTTCAAGCACAAAATGCTGAACACTCTTCAAGGTTCAAGTATTTGCTCTCTTCATCTTAGATGATAGTAAACTGATTCTCTTTGGGATGTGGACTGTTGGTCAAACCAAAAAGGTGATATGAAGACATCACCATAGGCTTTATTTTTTTCTATGTCCTCACATTTTATACACCAAACAACTAATCAAGTGAATAACGCAAAGAGAAAAACTTAGTTGGTAGGTTGCAGCTCTGGTACTCTTTGAGCAGGCTCTCATTTGCCCAGCTTAGAGTACATGTGGCGTTACTGGATTCTCTTGCCAGTCATGTTACCCTGCAGTTACGCTGATGGGCCTCCGCCTCTGGCCTCAAATTGAATTCTCGCACAGTAAATTGAATTGGAGCTACTTCCCTGTTAAGATCCAAGATGGAATGGAAAATATAATTAGGAGATTAGCGGGTGTGGAGAGAAATGAAACAACAGCAATGTGTGGAGTCATGAAAGTGCCTCTGCTGACTCACTGAGACATCAAGGTTCATGTGATCCGACCATCTGTGGCCTTACTTAAAACTGATACAGACAGAGACGGCAGCAAAGGCTGAAGTTTATCTGAGCCATAATTTATTCTAAAAGAGCAAAACACCCTGGATGACAACTAAACTAGGCCTCAAAGTGTTGCATGTGCTGTGTTTAATACAATATAACAAATGTGTCCATCCTAGATGCTGACGTGTGCTAAGAGTATATTCAATGTGTACTGTCTTTTTACAATCTACTGACAAGGTGGATGTTGCTAATGTCAAATTGTTTTATTCTGTTATTAACCTGCTAATTGTTTTTTTGTCTATATAATGTCAGAAAATAGTGAAAATTTTCCACTACAATTTCCCATGAGTGCTCGTTTTGTGTCAACCTGCGGTTTTCAAGGTCAATAACGAACTTTCATGTTCATATTCAATTTACAACAGAGCGAAAAACAGCAAATCCTCACATTTGAGAATAATTAGATTTTTGATAGATAAAGTTATTACTAATCGTTTAATAAAACTGCTGTTAATTCATTTTTGTTAACTGTAACGATGCAACAATTAGTCAATTCATTAGTCGATTAATGGAGTTTAAATAGCGATAGTCATTTTTTAAGGGATAAAATGACAAAGATTTAATGTTCCTAGCTCCTCAAATCTGATGATTCTCTGTTAGTGAGACAAAACAAGACACCTAAAGATGTTACCTTGGTCTCTTGGAAATCATTATAGGCATTTTTACTGGCATTTAAAAAACAGTTGGCAGAGTAATTGAGTAATTGATTAATTTAATCCTTAGTTGCAGCCCTAGATGACTGACAAGTCGATAAATCGATTATTTCAGCCATAGTTTACAGTATCCTATAAAGCCAACCTGACCTTTAACCTGTTAGACAGCAGTTTGCCCCCTTTCCTCCAGGTGAATCATTAAGTTTTACGGGCACAGAAAAAAGAAATGTGAGGATGTAGGTAACAGCGATGGACAAAACAGTTGCTCACTACCCCTCTGTCTTTAAAGGACAGGCAGCCACTCACTCAGTCCTCAGGGTATTCTCCCTCTCCATTACATTCTTGACATAAAACCAGGCCCTCATCCTCTCTACAGTCAATCTCACTTTCCAAACTTGCCACTGCTCCTCTTTCACACTCAAACAAACAGCCATTTCATTCCTCTTTTCAGACCCAAAGAAGTTCATTGGCATGACAAAAGAGAGACTTCAGTGTTACCAAATAGTACACAATTGACACCATATTAGGAGCACATAAATACGCCCCTCCCCTCTCTCACATTCCAGACACTTGTTTCTCTCTGTCCTCACTCACTCAGGCCAAGAGTGTGTGAGTGTGTGAGAGAGAGGAAGAGAGGGAGAGAGACTGAATTATGGGATTTTATCTGCACACTTGAGTGTTTGTGCTTGCAAGATCGGACTAACCTTTATCACTGTGAATAGCTACCACCAGACTAGATTTTCCTCTATGTTTACTCTGTCTGAAACCGAAACCATGTCACTGGTGTTGCAGGTTCAACGCTATAATTATTGAAATTCATGACACAATCCAGGAACCTTCAATTATCCACTTCCAGACTATAACCTGCAGTAATTGTCGCCTGTGGCATCAGTTTCATCTGACCTCATCTGACAGAGCAGCTCTTCAAAGTGTCCTTCTAGTGAATGCACACCAAGCTGTTTCATTGTTGTGTTGCAGATTCAAGGCCAAGGATTTGAAACATGGTTACATTCAGAGTCACAGTGTCAGAGGTCTTCAAATTGTTTTTTAGTGCACTGTTTTTTTCCCCAGTGACAAATCCCCTGATAGCACAGGGCAGAGACGCAGCTAAGGCACAGAAATCATACCCGTCTTGTGGACAAACAGCTTTTCAATATGAATTCATGTGGCATTCAAGTGCGTCTTTTGCTAGCATGCATAATGTATAGCCAGCCCGTGAGCACTGATAACTGGAAAGGAAACATTTGCAGACACCTCCTTCACATATTTCACATCACAGAACAAGTGAAGTATCCTGAAGTAAGGTTAGCTGGGAGCACCGGTCCCTGTCTTTCTCTCGACCCATCAAACTAACTAACCAAGCTAAACCGGCAAACAGAGAAACCTCACAGTGACACAATAGTGTGAGAAATTACTACATAACTAACTCAAATAAATAAATAAGCGCCACGGAGCACCAGAAAAGCGAATAACTGAGCGTCTGACAGGTCGTGTCTGTCTGGTTTGCCTGTCTGGCTGTGTGAAGACCAAACGTAAAGTTACCTCTTTCTCTCAAGTTTTCCCTCCTCTGCTCCTCTTTGACACTATTTCGATGGTAACTCAAACGTTTTCACAGACATCCATCAAAGTCCACACAGAAAAGCGGGAGGGGAAAACAAATCCGCCGCAAATTAGCACAGCAACAAGTTCATTATGCGGCGACTGCAACCTGTTACCTTTTGTCGACGACGTAAACGTCCCGCCCAGTCCCGCCGGAGAGAGCTCTGTGATTGGACCGGAGCGCTGACGTGAGCGGAACTACAGATATCGCCTACGTTTGCTATTGGTGAGATCTCTACGTCAGTCAGTCATTGTGCTGGACCAATTTAAAGCGTTTTCTCAGGAAAAAAAGGGGGAGTATCCGTGTTTTTACTGCAGGTGAACAAAAACTACCGGTGTGACACAGACAAACAAAACGTCTTCAGGACTGGTGATGGGCCAAGGTGAATACAGACTGATGCCCCCGTGCATTTGTTTCTCAAATTTACCGGTAGATGGCGCACCTTTCTACTTGCAGGTGGGCCAGCAGCATCAGGACCTTTGTGAAAAAGCCCCAAACCTGCGCCACAGGTGCACGACCTTCATGCAACTTAACATGTAACTCAACTAACTAACTTATTCAGGTAAGTTGGCTTGTTTTTCACGATTTTATAATGAAACCTGATTTAATTCTGATTTTATTTAGTGTTGTCTGTAATCCATTGTTATTGTTGCCTATCCTGACATACAAATCATAAAATTAACTGTATAAACAAATTTGTAAATTTAGCCCGTTGTGATCAGTCACTGCAAATGTCTCCAAGTTGTTACCATGGAGAGGTAGATACAGATATGACTTCAACTGTAGGGGAAAAGCACTGTGTAATAACTTGTCATAGGTATCAGGTTTTGAATCCTACATGTTTTGAATCCTGTCTGTTGGCAATAGGCCAGCTGCTGATAAAGTTTGGAGTTCTTCAGTTGTAGTGTGAGCTATTCATTGAAATTACTACAGTAAAGCTTCTACCCCGCCCCGTCCACACAGCCCCTCCCCAAACCCCAGCGACATCCCACTGTCCGCGCACACTAACTTTCCTCTCCATCTCATCACTTCGCCTGGTCGACAGACTCGACGCACCATATCACGCTCCGGGAATGGGATCTTTACTGGGTTCAAAGAAAAACTTCCAGTTCTTTCGAGTTTACGCTCTGCAGAAGCTACTTTTCAAACTACAGGGATAGTTGTTACTGCAGGTGCAGGGTGACAGCAACAAAGCCACGCTGGCCAATGATCTCCAAGACGCACCAGAAGTTGTCTGATTGTCAAGGAGTTCCAGACGCTAGGAATCAGTGCAGCGCCATAAAGTGGTCTCTCCTCAGTTTGATTACTCAGATATCCCCGCAGATTTATTCCAAAGTTGGTTCAACCCAGGCGTGCGTAAAATATTAGTGCGTAAAGCTGGAGCTGTTACGCACGGTTCAGAGTTAGTTCTAGTGGGGCGGCATATGCAAGAAGGTGTAAAAAACCACTGATTTGTTTAATATTAAATCTGCGAGAAGCGTTAATACCTCGGCAGCCATGGCAAAATGGTTCAGAGATTTCCCCATCAACCTAAAGAACGGAAATGAAAGGGTCCGCTCGGCCTCTGAGTCTGGTCCACAAACTCGACCCAAACCTTCGCGAGATAGTTTGAAAGGAAATCAGCGTAAGGATGGAGGAGTTGGGGGTTTGTTAGCAGGGAGAAATAGGAAAAATTCTGCTACAGAACTGGGTCGTAACAACGCTGGTTCTGGTGGGACAGTCTGGGATAGTCTCACAAATGGAAAAGGTCGCAAGAACTCCAAGATCGAGACTGGGACATCAGATGAGAACCGCCAGGTCAGGACCTCTAGTCTGGCACAAGCGTACATCAGCAGGATGATCAAGGTGGACAAACAGGACAAGACTCCCAAACTCAACGGGATAAGTGAACAGAAGCTGCCCGAGAACGAGAAGGGAAGGTCTGACATTAAGACAGCGGTGAGTAACTTCTAGAGATTGAACCATCCAATATATCACTTTTTGATCTTCCTATTTCATCTGCTGTTTATTTAGAATCAAACCAAGTTAGGCACTGACAGCTACAGGAACATGCAGTTTAAAAGTCATTATACTGTACAGTGAAAAAAATTTTTTATGATGGGCCTGAGGTCAGTGATTTCCTTTGTGTTTTCCCTCCCCACCTCTCTGTTCATAACCCTGTATTCAGTTTCCATCACTCTCAAAAGAATACAATGCAGTTTCACTACATTGTGTCAGATCAAACAGGCAAACACAATGCACTGACCTCTTTGCACAAGTATTTCCGCTTGTCCCTCCATCATTGTCACTCAGTCATGGACACCACACACACACACACACACACACACACACACACATTGTAGTGTATCAGATCCCTCTCCCCCTGCCTGCTCTCTTGTCTACCGGTGAATGTATCATCTCAATAGTTCGCAGCCCAGCCCTGCTTTCTGACTGGTCTTTTCCTTCTCACAGCTAATCATCCTGGAGGACTACGCAGATCCTTTTGATGCAGAGAAAACCAAGGAGCAGAGAGAGGCTGAGAGAGCAGGAATGAATGATGGGTACATGGAGCCCTATGATGCCCAGGTCATCATCACAGGTAAGGTCAGGGTCATCATCTGCCTCAGCGACTACAGTTACAACAGTGTTTTCTCAGACACTGACGACAAACTATATTCAAAGCAAATCTAAACTGCATATTCTAATGATCGTGCCACAAAAGTAAATATGTGCTTTTGCAAAACCAGCTAGACTGGAGTTTGTTTTCTGTGTATCACCTTTGATGGGTGAAGTTAATTACATGCAAGCTAGGGACACTTTACACATCTTAGCTTGGTTTCTCTGCACTCACACCATCTCACATTCCTGTTAAAAGGCTGTTTAAAAGGGACTCCGAGCCAAGTTAGACCCTCAGTCTCTCTGCTGACTTCCCTCCCTGCTGGCGGTTGCTATAGTAACAGTGTTGTGCAGGGACAATGGGTGCAGCTTCCTCTTCCAACTTCCTGTCTCCTGCCTCTGTTTCCTTTGCCCCATTCTCTTGATAGGAAGTTGGCCCCAGTGCCCCCCTCTTCACACACACATACACACACACACACACACACACACACACACACATAGACACACATATACACATAATACTTTACGGTCCCTTACGTGTGAAAAAGAATTGAAAGACCCCCCTCAGCCCTTCCCAAAACCTACAGCCACCCCCCCTCATGCACTGCCCCTCACCCAATCACTTCCCAGCAGTCAGGAAGTGGCCTGGTCAGTCAGCCAATCAGCAGCTGTGTTGACCTTTTCTTCCTGTAACTCCATTGTTTGGTCACACAATAGCGCAGATATACAGGCCACCTTTTGGACAGCAAAGAAACACAACAAGTGAAATTCCTAAAAATGCAGTGACTTCTCATAACAAACACAATGTCCAAAAGAATATACATGTGAACAACTGTTCAGGGTACCATGCTGTATTCATTTATAAAACATACAAATCTCAAATAAGCATGCCACTTAGTTTGAAATGACGGACAACCTCACCAGTCCAAACCATAAAGTAAATAAAATGGGCAATATTAAAACATGTTCTTTAACTTTATTTTACATGAGCCTCAGTTAAGACATTTTTCTTTTTCTGTTTCCAACAGTGATGATTAAGACACATTGAATATCACACATCCCTTTGGATGTGTGACAGACACGTTGTGCAAATTAATGCTCACATTTTACATGTAAAAACAAAAAACAAAAGCAAGTCATCACAGGCCTCACTAGAGTGGAGCTCGGTGATACACTATAAGAGAACGCAGTGATTTTGCAATATATGTATTTTAATTAGTCTGAGGTAGGTTGGTTTTCTGGTAAGTCAAACAGAGGGGGAAATTTGTGTGATACAGAAACAGGCTGATGATTGCTTAGCCCATTATCAGTGTTAAAACACACACACACACACACACACACACACACACAGACTTTGTCAAGTACATGGTTGTTGATAAATAAAAACAGAGGAGCTACTCTGGGCTCAAATCACTATACTTTTCTAGACAAAAGATGAAAAATACCTTAGCAAGTGAAAGTGACAGTGTTGCAAGTTCTTTGGGAGATACAAATCTTTGTCTACTGTTGCATACATTAAGTGAAAATCCAATATTACTAACGAATCACATGACCTTTCTGCTGTAGAGGTTCGTAGACGGGGCTCCAAAGACCTCCTGAAAGTGTGTGTTCTGCTGGACCGAGGCCATAGAGAGGGGAAAGGAGAAGAGGGCAAGCCCACGCCTCCAAATATCTACGACACACCATATGAGGCAGGACCGGAGAGTGATAGTGAGGGGGTGTGGATACCTGTCACCCGGCCAGAGTCTGACGTCCGTCCTGCCGGAGAGTACGAGTTGCCCTGGGAGTGGAGAAAAGAGGACATTGTTAGAGCGCTGTCAGGTAGAGAAAGGGAGAGAGGGATGATGGGAGGGGTGGGGGTTTAGGGTGTGGAGGAAGGATGCAATGAGTTTTATTTGTACAGTAATGCCACAACAATTTTGTGTTTGCTTTAGAGAGGAAACAAAACAATTCTGCTGAATCAATTTCCAGACATGTGTTTACTTTGGTAGCTCTGGTGTCTTTGATATAATTTTATTATGAAAGGTTGACATTGTCTCTCCTGCTTCCTCCAGCTCAGTTTGAGGCACTGGATTGTTATCCCAGTAAAGAGAACGGTTCAACCTCCAGCCGCCAGCAGCAGCAGCAACAGCAGCAGCAGCAGCAGCAACAGCAGCAACAGCAGCAACACACCTTGAGACAGAAGAACTGGAACCATAAGACACTTGTCTCCTCTTCTCCGACCTCTTCCTCTTCTTCCTCCTTTCCCTCTTCTCCTATTCTCAAACTTTCCCCTCTCACACCTCCATCTCCCTCTTTCCCCACCCTCAAACTCTCACCCCTCTCACCCTCCTCCAGCCCTAACAAACTTTCCCCTCCGTCCCCTACCTCTCCTGGTGCCCCACTGGATGGGGATGCAGCCAAAGTGGAGCCCAGTCTGCCCCTGGAGAAGCAGAGGTAAGGAGGGAGCAGACATATTTGTCCTAGAGGAAAGAGGAGTGAAATGTTGCATATGATGTTCTAAAATTTCACTAAGGCAAAAATAAGAAAAAATAAATACTGGATCATAGTTTCGGAATTTTCGTCAGACTGAAGCAGGTAACATTTTGACCCTATGTGGTCTTCATCAGGCAAAATGTGCAACATGACAAAACAAGGTATGCACAGAATTTATTACATCATGCTGACATCATGTTAAAAAAAATAAAACAATACAACTAGATGCAGAAATCACAAATAATGTCATAAAAATATTGGAAATATTGACAATATGACATCATAGTAAAGACTGAATAGACCTCACTGACTTGAAAATAATATGATGATAAAAGAAGGAAATATGGAGTGTTTAAACTTAGAGTAATCATTTCAAATATGAACATATTAATGACCATTTTGCATCAACCTCGACATAAATAACACATCTTTTTGTAGCTTTATGGTAAACAGCCAACAAGTCCTGGCTTCAAACCCAAGGTTGGTTTGCACAGGTGACAGGATCCACTGCTCTTGCTCCAACTGTCCAAAGACATTCAGGTTTGGCAAATTGGAAACTCTAAAGTAAACACAGCAAAGACTTTGCAGTTTTTTTTTTTCTGTTTACCTATTAGTCTGTCAATAGACGTTTGATCTGCTGCTCACCCACTGTTGCATGCTGGGATGAGCTTTAGCACCCACCACAGCCTTGAACAGGATTAGTGGATTGAGGGAATTAAACAAATGAGATGAGGGTCGAGACATTTGGTCGCCTTTATCTCATGTCTGCGTATTATTTGTGCTTATCAACTGTAACAGCACATTTCTCCTAAACTCTGCAGTGCGCTTCTTCTCCTGCTGCTGCTATATGTGTTGCTCTGCTTGTATTTGTTATTACAGTTAAGACTAGGCCTGAGATTTTTTTTTGTTTTGTTTTCAAAAAGTTTTTTTCTTCCCTTGTTCTCTGACTTGAGTATCTGTGTTTGTGAGAAACACTGAGAGAACAGCGCCCTCCTCAGTTTTGGCTACACATCAGTTTCCCTGTGTAAAAGCTATAAACCAATCAAGCAGAATTACCTCAATATCTCATCTGGTGAGTCACAATGTGAAACACAGCACAGAGGCTTCCAGTCCTCTTGGCCAAAATCTCACATATATTTTGCACTTGGCACTTAAGAAATTTTTAAGTGAAATTGGGTATTTATTACTGCGAGCACAAGCCAGCGGCAACCCTTAAGGTGCTGAACACAAGCGCTGAAGGAAGGTGCACCCTTGAGGTGAGGCTTGATTGAATAGACAGGGGAGACTCGTTTTAACTGTAAACCATATTTCCTGATCTTGTGGCCTTTCTCTCCAGATGGAACGTGTGGGGCACACGCTCAGACCATGTTAGCATTTGTTCCTCTCATGTTGAAGCTGAATGCCAGTGTGTTTTGCCTCCAAGCATCAAGGCCACATACAGCTTGTTTATATCTGGCTCTTGCCTGTAGCCACTGTCAGCACTACCTTGTGTCCCAGTGGGCCTCCCCTGACACTCTGCACAGGCACGAACACTTTGTATGACCACTTTATTTATCTCTTTGTCCTCTCAAGTTCACCTTTGACATTGTTAACTCATTCAGTCCACAACATATATCCATGTGTCTGTCTGATTTACGACGACTGTAAATCTTCGTCGCACTGCCTCCTGCCACTCTCTTTCTCTTTTTTCCTCTCTCTCACCATCATCACCTATTATTTACTTGACATCTGACTTATCTCCATATGTCACTGGGCTATATGTCAATGATCTTCTGTCTCTCTCTGCACCCCCCCCCCTTGCCTCTCCAAGCTGGTACCATGGCAGTGTGAGTCGGCAGCAGGCTGAGGCTCAGCTGCAGCGCTGCAGGGAAGCCAGCTTCCTGGTGAGAGACAGCGAATCAGGAACCAGCAAGTACTCCATTGCTCTGAAGTGAGTGTGGGGATGTGTGTACATGTATTTAATTTATGTGTGTGTGTGTTTGTTGAGCACAGTAGACATAATGCAACATGCATGTACATGTCTTTATTTATGGTGCTGTTTAGATGCTCCTTTGTTTTGCTGCATCACAATCAATGTTTTTCTTCGACTACAGTTAAAATATTGACAGTAGGAAACATTTTGCCTGAAAATCAAAATATTTCTTGATTTTTCCTTTTTTATTTCAGCATGTAACACATCTTTCTGTAGGTTATACATTAAAACAGCCTTGTTTAAAAATGGGCAGTTTGTCATACATTGTATTTTAGAGAATGAATATGAATGCAGTTGTTTTCTGTCTGTTATGTTATTCCACACCGATTAAGCCTTTAAGATTTTGTTCAGGCCATTTTGAAGGCGTTACTAAGGAGATACAGTAGCCTGCATTGTAGCAGTAACAGCCTCTGTTACATGATAGTGTGTCATTTGTAGAGTAAACACAATACAGGTTCTCAGGATAAAGGCTGAAATCCTGTGTGCCAATTGTGTGTGTGCGTGTCTGTGTGTCTGTGTGTGTGTGTGTGTGTGTGCGCGCGCATGCGCCTGAGAGCACATTTGTTGTACATTGCTCATTCATTTAAGAGTCCACATCATTAACCCCATTTACATGTCCACTGAACCCGGTAAATGCAAAGCCTCATTTGGGGAGAGACAGATAAGAGAGCACATCTTTTAGTATATTATGTTTCATTCTCCAGCATCCTGTGCAAGTCTGTCTTTACTGGCAATTCTTCTCCTCTTTGAATTTTGTGTCTTTCTCTCTGTCTTGTTCCATCAGGACCAGTCAGAGTTGTGTGCACATCATTGTAGCCCAGACGAAGAGCAGTAAGGGCTTGGGCTACACACTGGATCAGAGTAGTTGTGTCTTCTCCAGTATCCCTGAGCTGGTCCACCACTACTGCACGCACAGACTGCCTTTCACTGGAGCTGAGCACATGACCCTGCAGCATCCTGTGCCCAGGCCACACTGAACATGCGTAAGGGACAAACAAACACACTAGGAAACAAGCACAGGTGCACAGATCAAGTGACATGTATGACACACTTGTGAACGATTGCACACAAACACACACATAAACGTGTTGATTCATGTGTATACATAGATACATACACAAAGATATGCTGCTTTGGATTGCCCAGTGTGCCACATTGACAAGTAAATCTTCCAAGCGCTACCTAGTGGTCAAAATCAGATACTACAGTAACCACTGATCACGTCATAGTGTTGACTGCTTCCAATCTAAAACAAACACACACATACAAGCCACCCTGAATGTATTTATAGTTGCAGGAAAACCATCTCTACCGTAGCCTGCACCATAGTTTTGTCCATTACCTCTACAGACCCTCTCTCCCTCATGCAAACCTCATTGATCTGTGTAATACCTCCAACGATGCACATGAAGCACTGCACTTACTATAGCCAATATGATATTTGAAGTAAGTGGAGAGGCCTATAATCTCCTCCCTTTACACAGAGGTGCTGACATCATCAATTAGTACCCTTCCATCCAGTTAGGTCTTGGTCGGTGGGATCAATACACCTGATTGGAGTATATTTGTTCATCCATCTGACATGTCAATCAGCGTATTGATCTGTCCTGAAAATCAGGCTGATTTTCCAACTACTGTGTCTGTCAAAAGAAAGAGATGTATTGATTAGATGGTTAGAACTAGTGTTGAGGGAGGGGTCTTCCTATCCAGTCAGCCAAATTGTTAAAGTGTGTGTAAGTGTGCAAATGAATACATGAATATCTGGCCCATTTATGTGCCTTCACTGTAATCTAAATATGGAATTTTATAAAAAAAAGATATCTTATTGAGAAAGAAGCCAAACATGTACCTACTGTATGCATAAATGTTGTGTGTATGAAGTAATTGTTTGATATTGCCAGATTTTTTTCCATCAACCACCCAATTATGTGGGCTGTATATTATTGTTGTAAAACATTTATTCAGTAAATAAAATAAAATTCATATTAAGGCGAACAGTATTATTAATAGACGTGCCTGCAGCAGGGTTCAAGGAAAAAGAGATGAGAAGCAAACCAGAGTGAATCTGTGTGTTTTTCTCCTGTAGCTGTAAAATCATTGACCTGAGTGTGAAATCAATTACAGTTACACTCACACATGCACATGCACTCACACATTTGTAGTCAACAAATCCTGACAAACCTGAGCACACATAAGCACACGTGCAAAATGCATACATAAACGGTGTACACACAAACAGCATTTCTTCACAAAACCCAAAAGTGTCTAAATCCTCACTGACACACACATGAAGCGTCTCACAAAATACAGAGAAGCTTTATCCTCCCAATGATGCATGGAAGCGTGTGTTTGTGGTAAGATATGTCTTACCAGTAAACACCAGTGTATTGGTTTGCATGAGTATCTCTCAGAGAGTCTGTGTGCGTGCACGTGTGTGTGTGTGTGTGTGTGTGTGTGTGCAAGCGTGAACATCCCCATGTGTGCATCCATGTGTGCATTTATGTGTGTGTGTGCGTGCAGTCCTGTGGTGTGTGTGTGTGAGAGAGAGATAGAGAGACAGAGACAGAGAGAGAGAGAAAGGGAGTCAGAATTTTTCTGTTCAGGGATTACCAGGTTGCCATGGTGATTAGTTAGAGTGAGGTAGGGCCATCTCTACAGGGAATGAGGAGAGGGAGGAGAGACAGGCTGCAATATAAAAAGAGCTATGAATAACTGTGGCCATAGTAGCAATGTGCTCCCCCACAGAATAACCTGCTTGGTTTGTGAATGGAGAGCAGCAACATGTAACGTTAAATCAAACGCAATTAATTCCTCTTATTGTCGGTTCACAAATCAGTTTCTTGTGGTACTTTATTGGTCGTACGACACCTCAGAGGGTCAAAGTGCAAGGTCAGCTCCAGCAAAAATTAGTTTCTTTGGAAAAGACACTTCAGCAAAGCGGGGGTTTACTTTTGCTCAGGTTTGAATCCAGACTTGGTGGTGGAGGAGACATCTCTAATCTTGGCCTCCCTGCTATCCAGAGTGTCACAAATGGCAATGTTACACAACAATAGACACCACTAACTATCATCCCTCCTTCCATCCGTGTGATCTGTTATGGTTTGTCCTCTGTGTTCTCTTAATTAAATCACAAAGTAGGTCAAAACAAACAACACGCCTGGGGTGTTAGACGCATGATTCTCGATTCTTTCTGTTTTTGGGGGAATGTTGCGTTCAATATCCATCCAGCCCACAATTAGGCCAAACAAACACGATTTTAAATAAATATAAACCAAAAGATTAAGTTTTCCTTCATAGGCTGAGAAAATGACCTTACTTCCAAAGCTGAACGAACCATTTAAAGACCCAGCGGAGCATCTGAAAACTGCACTGCTACACAGCTGAAAACAGGGCTGTTTTTAATAGCTCATGAAAAGTTGACAATTGGTGGGTACAAGGTTTTCACAGAACAGCGATGATATGCATAATTTCTATCACTTGCATTCTGGGTATGAGCTTATAAGGTGTCAGTGGTGGAGGAAATATTCATATAGAATACCAATAAAAATGCTGCCTTCGAAACGTTACATGAGATGAATTACAGAGGTATTAACACCCAAATATATTTATTGATTATGCCGCAAGATGACAGCATCAGTGTTATATTGCTTAATATGATATTAACTGATTATGATAACCAGTCCATTAATGTGAGCAGCATTTTAGTGTAGCCGATAGGCAAGGTGGAGTGATTTTGAACTACTTTTCATGTTTTTCAATTGTTTAATCTGTAACAGTACATTTTCTGAGATAATGTTGGTTTTCTATGTAGAAACCTTAATCTGCAAAGTAACTACAGCTGTCAAATAAATATAGTGGAGTATGAAGTATAATATCTGTCTCTGAAAAATAGTGAGACAAGTGAAAAGTAGCATAAAGTGCAAGTATCTCAAAAATGTCAAAATGTACTTTGTTACATTCCACTAGACTCTTTACCAGTCTGTGATTCATAGGTCAGATTTGTATGTTGTTCATCAAAGTGTTGCCCGGATCTGACAGAGCCACAGGAAGTAGTTGCAGCCACCAGAAGACAGAATGACAGGGAGAGAGGAAGGGACAGAGGAAAGAAGAGAGAGAGAGAGGGAGCGTGAGGGGGTGTTAGGGGAAGACAAGCACTCGTGGGGGTCCCAGCTTTTAAATAATTCAGAGAGAGACTCACAGCACTCAGTGCAGAGGAGGAGCACTGTCAGGTCAGCTCATTCACTGCAGAGGAGAGGTAGAGAGGCAAAAAGGAGAGGACTGTACAGAGAGAGGGAGAGTATAAAGATAGCAGGAGAGAGGAAGACATTACTGTGGAAGAGTTTGCCTGTGTGTGCATGCATACAGACATTTGTGTGCAGCTACAGTTTGTGCATTGTGTGCATTAATGCACATGTGTATGTTTGTGTGTGTGTGTGTGTGTGTGTGTGTGTGTGTGTGTGCGCCAGCTGCGTATGTGTGTTCTTCTTTGTGTGTGTCAGTGATGAAAATAGACAAAATGAAGGAGAAACAGGTCGTTTTCTCATGGAGCTTTCTGGTTTCTCTTAGTCACCACGGCAACCGCCTCCTCCCTCCATCCTGCACTCCTGTTCACTTTGTTTACTCTTCCCCGATCCATCCCTCCCTGCCTCCCACGCTCTCTTGACTCCCCTCCTCTCCCTCCCTCCTGCTTTTTGAGTCCTGTACCCCTCTTTATTTGCTTAATTCCCTCCGCCCCTCCGCATCCAAATCAGTTGGTTTTTATCTCTTATCGTCTGGCATCCGACTCTCAGCATGACCTGCTCAGTAAACATGTTACAGTATCCAGAACGAACTGCAACCTTCTTTGTGTTCATCTTAACTTGTGTCTACCTGGCTTCTCTTCCTTCTTAACTCCCTCCTCCTACCTGTTCTCTCCTCCCTCCCTATCTTCCATCATCTCCCATCTTGCATGTTTGACTTTGTGAATGTGGATTAGAGGTCACTTCGGTGGTCCAGAGGGAGGAGAAACAACATTGAACCTTTAATGAAATATTTTTTATCTAATAGATATAATAGTGACAGGAAGGGAAAAATAAAAAAAGGAGAGAAGAAGAAAGCACAGAAGAAAATATATATATAAACGTCCAAATCCTTGTTGTTTTATACTAAATTATCATGTTTCTTTCTTTATTTTTTTTCAGTAAATTATTTTGCATGTTGGCCAAAAAAAAAAAAAAAAAAAAAAAGCATTGATGCAGATGTCATCACATGTGTCGGTGGCTGGCGATAAAGAACACTGCCACAGGGTACGTTTTATATATAAAATACCACTGCTGCCACAACTGTTTGGCTTTACTAAATAAAGCAGATAGAGATGAAAGATGCCATTAAGTCTGACAAGGCCACTAATAAAGTCACTGCTGGGCACAATAAACACCGTGGAAGTACCTCGGAGAGCTGACTATTATATGGAGATGTGTGACTGTGCGGGGAAGACGCTGGCATCGTTAGCTAAGCTGTGGATCCTCTGAGGTATGCCACCCCCCCCCCCCCCCCCCCCCCGCTCTTTGCGCGCCCCGCCCCCGCCTCTCCCGCGCACCGCATCACTGAGCGGTGTTCAGCACGGACAGCCAGCACCGCACGACCCGGCGCAGAGCTTACCTGGCCCCGTCGAGATCCCGTTTCTATTTTCCACTTAATCGGGCGAAGAAGTGTGGACCGACGGAGAGCCCTGACGTCACCATGCCAGGTAGAGAGTGAAAGGGGGGAGGGGGGGGAGGGGGGGGTCTGGGTCGTGAGGAGGAGGTTGGAGTAACACTGCGGGTGTGCTTGAGGAGGTGGCCTCTCCATCCCGGTGAACACCTTTCGGGCTCGGACGCACGTATGATGATGGACGGCTGGCCGCCGCTGCTGCTGCTGGCGCTCCTCGCCATTGCGGGAGGTGAGTAACTTGTCCGTATAATGGCTCCATCGATGCGCTTTTGTGTGTGTGTGTGTGTGTGCGTGCGTGTGCGCGCATCGGCACCTTGACAGGGGCAGAAACACGGTGCGTTAGTGCATCCAGGTATTCTGAATAGGTTTCTGTGAAGTAATGAGGGAGTGGGTGAGAAACAAAAGGAGTGGTTTGATGCTGAGGAGAAGCAGAGGAGGAGAAAATGACTCTTTCATTGCTGTGTCACCATCTCTCTCACAACAGCAGCGAGCGACGGAATGATGTAGTGGAGAAAAACTGCCCACTCTGTGTATAACATGTGCCCGAAGTAGAAACACCAGCCAGCACGACTCGCATTGTCCGTTTAAACCCTTTAAATGAAGGTATCTTATTTAACATTTACTTCGTATAGCGCGTTTATACACCTTGCTATAAAGTAACACCAGGTGGTATTATGTCACAGGTATGGACTATATTACAGTTAGCCTTCTTCTGGGGATTTGTTGGGGGAAAGCACATTTTGTAAACAAATTAGAAAAAAAATATGGCACATTATAAACACATTGAAAAAAAAAATCATTTTAAAGGCATCAAATGTAGCTCAGACATCGGTTACATGAAACTGCACTAACAGCAGGTATAGGAGTCAATGCACAATCCAGCACCTACCTCGAAAACAGACTCAGGGCCATTGCAGGTGCAGTTAACCCCCTCTCTCTACATAGAGCCATGAAGAGACATACGGAGATAGAAAGGTTATCACCCATTTACTCCCCCTAACACCCCCCCCCACCCCCCCCCCACCCCCACCCCCCACCCTCTCCTCTCTCATTAACACTGAGGTCCTGTATTGAGTGGGCAGGTTAATGAGAGGCACTTTGAGCTAAAACAACTTCTACATCCTGTCATCAAAGGACAAATGATGTGTCATCCAGCAGCACAGGAAAAGCCTCCTGCCTCTGTTATACCAGCTTATACAGATAAATGCTCTTCTTGTCTTTATAGAGGAAGTGCATTAAGTAGATGAGTCTTATTTACCGCACTGTTGTTGCATTAGGAGCAAATGAGGTACGCGTTAAGTGTAAAGCTATTAGGGTGTTTGGACATTTTTTACCTCCGTAAGTTGGCTCTAATTTGGTGTTAATTTGTGCTTGGCAGAGGGTTCGCTCCAAGCAGAACAGGAAGCACGTCAGCTGATTGGTTGAATTACAGCTCCCTTAATATTTTCAGCCAGTCCATAGCAGTGACAGGGCAGAGGCCAGCTCAGTGCCTCCAAGCAAAAGGACTGTTTGTCACTTCCTGCGTCGCAGCACACATAACCACACACACTAACACACCTCCATCCACTCTCTCTCTCACACACACACACACACACACACACACATGCTTGGCCATCTGCCTCGCATTGACTAACTGTTCATCATCACCCATGGCGACAACATGCTCCTGCTTTCCCTCTGTCTAACACATACACAAACACACACACACACACACATAGAGAAAGAGAGCTTTACACCACACGGTCCATCACAATACATCCACGAGCAATCATAAAGACATACAGTAAAAGATCAAATGCTTTGACCTGCATTCACCTGCCATTTATCATTTCAAGCACCTAGTCCAAACACACACACACACACACACACAGACTCAAAAGCAAACATGTGGTTTTTTTAATACCATCACTTATATTTTATTTCAGAAGCAAGAGCAACTTTTAATGGTATTATCAAAAACACATGGATATATATACTGATATAAGGAGTAGCATTTCCACCACCAGCTCCAGATTACGATCAAGAAACAAGCACAACACCAAGTGTTTCATAAGAGAGCGGACAAAAAAGAGAGTAAACAGAATCCAAAATACATCAAAAATATAAAGTGAACAGGAATAAAATTTATGTATAGTTTACGAGGCTGGTTGAGGCCTATTTGTATTTGTTTATGTTCATACAAATTCAATAAAAAAAAATTATGTCAGCAACAATAAAACAAATGTTAATTGAAAGCTACAAATAGAACTAATATAATATCAATTATGTGCCCAATGGTGCATAATATTTGGCACCCAGAGCAGTAAGTTCTGTTGGTCGATCATCCCTGAGTTCAAACAGAGGTATGTGCACTAAAACATAAAATGCTACCAACATGAAATATCACTTTAAGGAGCTTCATAAGCAGTGGAGTACTAATGAGTCATCTTCCCTTAAGGGAGAAAATCTGATTAGCATCATCCTTGGAGACTATAAACTCAATCCACACACAAACACACGCAGACACATGTTTGAAGAAATGCTCACAATGAGCACATGGTCGCACACACACACCTGGAGCGCAAGCTTATAATAGCGCAATTTATAGATTCCCTACGAGGGAGCAAGCAAAATACATAACTGAAAAACATGTACTTAGAAAACACAACAAAAACACGCACAGACTCAGACTAAGATGTGATCTTTTATGTTCTCATTTCTTCACATTTGGCCATGATGGCCCCCGGGCTTGTAACCGTCATATCACATTCACATATAAGTGAATTAGAAGAGAGGAGATGTGTGTTTGTGGGTTGATGCATCTTTCTCTCTCAGTCTCTCTCACACACACACACACAAATAATCAGTGTCGGAGCAAGTATTAGTAAAGATCGAATGGGATGGAGAAAAGTCATAACTTAACGCCTCCAAATCCATAACAACACTTTGTTACGTAAGACTTGAACATGCACAAATACACAAAAGGAGTCGGGAGCATTTACTGGCTGTGCAAGGACGCTGAAGGACATTTCACCACCTGTCGTAGACGCTGCCGTGAGGATGTGGCCATCCTGCTGTGTGAGGAGGATGTCTCTTGTCATTTCCCCAGCAGGCCATGCATAATAAACAGGTCTGGGGTGCTGAGCTGACCTGATGCAGGGGTTACAGGATATGGAGCACGGTGTGTGACTGTCCCATCCACCAAGGACATGAAGTGTACTTGGATTAGTTTTGCTACAACACTTTTATTATCTGCATCTTAAAACGGATCTCATGTAGGGGTATGCGTGAATGGTATGTATGCACCGTAATCCTAGTCCTCTGCTCTATGAGTGACTTAGGTGAGTATCAACTAATCATTTCCCTTGGCAGAGCTACAGTCTAGAAAGTTCTGCTCAGTCAGTGTGGCCTGTCATCACTTTCCTGCTGCACCGTTCCAGCTCTCTCTGCAGCATCCCAACCTGCACATTACAACAGCCCTCTTATTGCCTCTCCCTCTCTCTCTCTCTCTCTCTCCCTCTCTCTCCTTTTCTGTCACTTTCTGTCTTTATTTCCTCTGTCGCCATCTCTTTGGACTGACTCCCAATACACAGCAGCAACAGGATCAGATCAGCGGACAGGGGCTGCATCTGCGATTAGAAATGCACAGCAGACCCGAAACAGAAGCCTGCGTTTGTATGTGAGAACGTGTGTGATTCCGTGTGTAAAACTGTGTGCTCTCATGTGTGATTTGTGTGAGATTATGTGTGTGTGTGAGGGAGAGTCAGTGTGTGTGTGTGTGTGTGTGAATGAATGTGCAGCAGTAGTAGCAGCACACAGCAGTATGTGGCCCTGGAGATTAGAGGGAAGCAGAGGGAGAGCACAGAGGTTTAATAGAAACTTAAGAAGTGGAGAGGAAGAGGCAGATAAGAGACATTTGGAAAGTTAAGAGTTTTAATTTTGACTGTGTCTGAGAATATTTTAAGAAAAAAGAGAAAGAAGAAGAAAAAGGTGGACTTAACTTAAGGCAGCACGGTGCTTATGTTGGTCGAATGCAGGTGTTTGTAGAGGTGTGTGGAAGATAACACACATCTTCCTCTGATGAAATCACATATGGCAGGTAAAACAGCTTTATCTTGTCATCACTGTAAAAATGATCTGACATCCAAAAGTACACCGGCCTGGAAAAGAACAATAAAAAAAGAGAAAAATATGCTTATCAACAGAGATCAAGAGAGAGAAATACATGTATGCCCTGATTTTGATCGAGACATCAACAAGATGCAGCCTATGTCTGAATTGTTATCTAGATCCATGTATTGCTGTCAGACAGGCGACTGTTTCTTCGTGTGCACATATTACTTTCAGGCGGCAGACTTCGGGCTGGTGATAACGGGCTTTAGGATTTATGAGTAGCCAAATAATAGCTGTTATGAGAGGCATAATGTAGTTCAAGTGATGTGTTTTATTGCAATCCCTGAAATAGGCACCGCAGTTAGAAAGCCATACCGTCTTTCATGCAACAGCTGCTGCCTTGGCCGTAAATAATACAATGAACCACACGACTGTATATTCCCAATATGAGGACTTCTGGACAGTGAAGCTTTTCAATGACAGACTCTTTAGTGATCTAAACCAATTTAATGTGCTCACTTCAGATTTCCCCTGATGTGACTGCAAAATATTTTCCACAGTGTTTGACAGTGTGTCCTGTATCATCTTGTGCCAGCGCTTCACTGAGGAAATACCAGTCATACACTTATATGTTAAAAAATATTCAAACCTGGGATGCAGACATAGACTATGGTTAGAAAAAGAGTTTTGTAATTTGAAACAATAGATAAATAAACAGAAAAAAAAAAAACAAAAATAAATGAATGGACTAGTACTTTTTTATTTCTATGGCTGGAAAAATGCATTGTCCTCCCATATGCATCTTTGATAATGGGCCTCCCAAAGTTTAAAAGATTAGGGCCTGTTTGTATGAAGAACAATAACTATGAAGCTAAATATAAAACTATTATTATATATTATTCCTTAACATCAACAGTACAGTAGATATTTCTGGTAAGTTACTCAGCAAATTAATCTTTATCTCAAAAATTTTAAGAGCTGCAACTAACAATTATTTTCCATCATTGATTAGTCAGTTAATTGAGTAATTGGTTGGTCTATAGTCATATAATGCAAAGTAGAAAAATGCTCATTGCAACTTCCCAAAACTAAAGGTGCTGTCCACACAGTCCAAACCCCAAAGATGTTCTGTTTACAGCGTCATAAAACACACTGAAGCAGCAAATCTTCAAGTTTTCAAAGCTGGAACCAGTGAATATTCTCCATTGTTTTTTGGAAAAATAACTTAAGACAAGAATTGATTATATAAATAGTGTTCGGTTGATCAAACAATCGAATATTCCTCTTATAATTTCAGTTCTAATATTAACCTTCAGGCTACAAAACAGTGTTTTGATGTTGCAAACTTTTAGTCTTGTGTTGTTTCTTATATAATTTCATTGTGTATTTATCACAGTTACATTATGTTTTTGATGCATGTTTTTCTTTTTGTTTCTATCTAATATTTTCTTCTATAAAAGGGTTAATAAATTAATATTAGAAGACGATGCATAAAACATGACATTGTCATAAACTGTAAAATGTATCTTCTCATCATTAATAGTTAATACAATGGCACAGACTCAAATGACCAGACTTTTCTCGACATGGACGTTTGTTGAATTTGGCAACAATAATGCTTCCTCCCTCAGATAGTCCACAGTGGGATGGCTTTGATTTTTTTTTTTTTTTGGAGTAATGTGATATTGCGGATGGATGGAGGATCAATATTTATATTTCAGTTCTATGGGCACTACAGAGCCAATTGGGTGTTGCCAGTAGATCAATGGATCTCTCCATTATTGATTTAAGAATATTTCAGCATAAAAGCTCCCAGCTGCAGCCAAAAAGCCTCTTTAGTAGAGCACTGAGAAGAGAGCAGAGAGCCATCCTACTTTCCCTCCAACCTCTTCTCATTTGAGTGAACAGTATAAATAGAGATCATCACTGTAATAGTCTTTGCGGGATAATTCAATTTAGCTCTCGCTTCACCCTCATTTTCTCGACATTTGTCTCTACAGTGTGTGTGGACTCCGGCATTTAAGTCACGTCTTAAACTACCGTCAACAGATGCCGTAAAATGTAACAACTGATCATTCAATATGATTAAAGAAGCAAACACAGATTTCACCAAAATCAGGACAAAGATCTACAGCACATACTCTCTGAGGACCTACTAAGATCAATGGCTATTTGAAGGAAGGAAAGAAAAATGGTAAACATGGCTACCATCTCTGCCTGTGCTGTGTTTGTGTGTTTGCATGTGCATGGTGGTGTGTAACTTCCCTAGCTCCAGGGTCTAATGGGGAGCCCTGCTGAAATATTCATAGTGTCACATTAAGTTTGCAATATTTGCACTGGAAAACAACCAGGATACAACCTGAGCTACCAGCAACATTACAACCACTCAGCCACTCGGCCTTTAGCGTGACAGAGCGTCGTATGTGGAGACAGAGAAAGAGAGAGATCAGTCTTTGTTTAGAAGCGTTAATAAGTGCTGCAGATGAGAGGCCAAGTTAACATGTTTGTGCAGCGATCAGAGCGGAGAGTGGGGATATTTTTGCAGCCTTGTTCTAGAGATAAGAAAAGCCAGAATAGGCTGCAGTTTTCTGTCTGGATCTCTAATTTGTCTCAGTGCTGTAATATATTAGTCTAGACTTTCATTCTGAGCCTGTGCAAATATTTTAGTAGAACTAAAAATAAAGAGAAAATAAAATTCAGTGATTCAGTGAGTGAATGCAAGCCAAGACTGCGTAATCCCCTAAATTTGATTTTTAAATGTTTCAGACTTTGTGTATATAGACAGATACATTAGCCAGACTTTTATTATAGGAGTAAGAGCAGTAGTTCACGAGAAAATACTTGCTATATTTCACCATGTTCAGATATTCAGTAAAAAAAAAATAGAATAAAATGCAACTGTTGCCAGAGCTACACTAAATCCACATCCTTTTTGACAACCTGCTAAGGTCAACAAAAAAAAAAAAAACAGGCAAAGTGCGGTCGAGATAATTATCCTGAATCGCAACTTTGAAATAATTGTACACAGGAGTTCCTCTGCATTTATTCCGCTTCATCAGTTTGGCCCCAAACTTTTTGCTGGCTCCTTGTAAAAATGGGCTTAGTCATCTCCAGTGAGAAACCAAACTGAATTACTCCTCTTGCTCAACAGATATGATATCAACATGAATCAGCCTTCACCTGTTAGAGAGTTTGGTTGAGGTGCTGGGGTCAGTGTGACGAGCTCTGGAGCAGAGACCCCACGTTAAATCTTCTTTTTCATACGTTCAGGTGCACAGATGCATCAAGATGCTTGATACAAATATAATATAAGATACTGCGAGAACACTCCCCTCACAAACTGTGTTTACAAAGAAGACTGAGTATCATAACTGAATATCACTTTGTAGAGATTGTCGTCTAGTTAGTTTTGGCATGAAACTACCATTTAGATAATGAGCATGGCTGACAAAAGTATGGATTATTTTCTGCTTCATCATTGTTGAAGTGAAGTGTATTAGCTTCCTGTCTCAGCCGGCAGTGTTATTGCCTTGTGCTTCTGGGATTAATATACATTACTCATATGGCTCAGACACAGACAGTGATGCTTATTTCCCTCATGAATATTTGTACACAAAAAGACACATGAACATGTAGACGTAAAAACGCTAGCCAGTGCTTGTGCATGATAAACAACCAGAGCGCTACACACATGCGCTGACAGGCCGAGTATTGATGATGTTGGATAAGCGAGGGAAAGGGGCAATAAATGGACAGTGGCTGTCAGCAACAGGGAGATGGAGATAACAGGAAGGAGAGAGGGAGGTAGGCAGTTGGAAGTGGAAAGATGTAGCAAGTGTAAAAGAAAATGAGACGGAGGAGACAGGATGCAGAAAAGAGCAGGAGATTTAAAAAAAAAAAAAAGGAAGATGGGGAGCGAGGAATTACGTGTTGAGTTTACAGGAATGAAGAGAGTCCTCATTGATCCAGAGACAGAGGCTATCATTCCTGTTCAGTGAACACAGCAGTGCTCCAGGGCAAGAGGGAGGAGGGGGAGGGGGGGGGGGGGGCAGTTAGCATGTCAGAGAGGAACTCAGAAACACATTCAGCTTCAGTGAAAATGATGAAAGAAACCCAACATTAGTGGTTTGTCTAGTGTGTTTGCAGTTTTTTAAATTCCACTTTAATCACCATTTCAATGTTTATATCACTAGGTCGACAAATCCCAACATTTTTGCCTCTCTCAAATATACCTGCTCTGCTTTTGGTAGCTAATACATTAAGTTCCTCTGTACTGTACTATTAACTAGGTCTGATTAATTTATCACTGATTAATCTGACAGTTATTTTCTCAATTATTTGGATAATTATTTGTCTCTAAAATGAGAAAAATGCAGATCATTTTTTTCTAAAGCCTCGGACGATGTCTTGAGAAATATATTCAGTTTACAGAGACATAAAACAGAAAAAAACACAAGGTCTTAGATATGAGAAGCTGGAACCATCTATCTACTATCGACTCCATTTTATTGAGTCTAGCTATTGTGAATTCATTTTTTTCTAATTTTGTGCAGATGGAGGTGAAAAGGGTTTTGTCTTTGTATTTTATTCTGTATTTTTTGTTTTTTATTGTTACTGTTAGATCTATATTTTGTGTATATGGACTGTCTTGAAAATAAAAAGTTTTCATCTCAAAGGGTTTATCCTTTAATTTAGGAAGAAATAAAAATGAAACAATTTCACCCTCATCGGCTTTGACATGTTTGATTTCCCTCGCTGCTGATAGCCTCTAAAATAGCAGGTTAGAGGATGACAACACTGGTACCAAGTTAACAGTAAGCAGCCCGTGTTCATCATCAGCGGGAAAGTGTGAGGGAGTTGTGAGAGGGAAAAGATGCAGCACAGGAGCGAACAGATGCCAGAGAGACAGGGGGTGAAGCACAGGAGTGAGAGGAAGGAAGGAGGAGGTGGAGAACAGTTGTTTTTCTCTATGCATCGTGTCTCTCAGTCAAACGCCTCCCCTCCTGCGTGTGGTGTTGTGACAGCTCTGCCCAAACTCGACCGCTCCCACAGATACGACTACAGTTGGCTACAGATGGAGCGACGGCAGACAGGAGGGGGGGGGAAGAGACAGGGGAAGGGAAGTGAGAGATGGAGTGAAAATAACCCAAAGCTACTAAAGACTGGCAGTTGGGGGGAAGTGCAACATGGCAGAGAAGAATAGATAGAGACAGAGCAGAGGCACGAAGAGAGCGGTAGAGACAGAGAGGATAGCGATAGAGATGTTCAGACTGGTTGACTCATTCTTATGATGTCAGATCTTGTAAGAAGTGTGTATCGAGCTGTGTTGACGTGCTCCAGCCGGCAGTGATGAGTAATGCCATGGTTCAAAGGCTTTGCGCTCTCAATACACATGGATAGCCATGCAGCTCTCAAATCTGGGAGTGAGGGCAGTGGCCAAACAGAGAAAGTCAGCAGCATCGCTGATTTCCTGCTCCTGCATGCTTGTACAGTATAGGCCAAACCAACATGAGAAAATTCTTTTTAACTGATGCCAAGAGAGACACAGATGGCTGCAACTCCAGATAGAAGCAGATGATGATGATGATAATGTGTTCTCATTACAGGCAGCCTCGGGGCAGACACAGAGGAGCGGCTGGTGGAGCATCTCCTAAACCCAGCCCACTACAACAAACTGATCCGTCCTGCGACTAATGGCTCAGAGCTGGTTACTGTGCAGCTGATGGTGTCGTTGGCCCAACTCATCAGTGTGGTGAGTGTGCACATGTTTGGGAGGCTGTGTTTGAATCTGTGTGGACCTTTCATATTCAGCATGATATCCATCCTTTCATTTTAGTTACAAATAAACAATAATTAAGTTTCATGGAAACCAACTCAGAACGTTTGGAAAAGTTTGCAGAAAGAAAACAGAAAAAAACAAGATTTAATAATACTTTATACACTAATTCTTGGCAACTACAATATTCCACAGCTAGAATGAGAACAAAATCAATGTAAAGCCACCTCAGCTGCAGAGCTTCCCTTCCTACCAACCAATCAATCAAGAAACTGAATTAGTGTAAGAACAACACAACCTCCTGAGCTCCAACATGCTGGTGGCAGACCAATAAAATCACTAAATCATCACCAGCAGTGTGAAAGTACACACCAATTTGGCACAACGACCCTGTCTACTTTCCATCATGGAAACAAAAGAGAATCACTCATATCCATCACCATCATTCAATATGGGCCACTGATCCAGGGAGAGACCAGTTCCTCCACCACCAACTATTCAAATCCATAATTAAATCCAAAATTACTGTAACATAACCAAAAACAAACTATGACCTTCTAAGTTACATGATGAGATCATGAAAATCACAAACCTATAAAGACATTTTCTTATGTTCGCAGTGCACTCTGGGTAGCACAGACGATTATTTTCATCCCACTTAGTGCCAACAATCCACCACTGTCTTCAGTGATTGCCCCCATCTACTCTGCCTGCTGGGAGGCATCACACAAGTTGCCCATGCAGAAACCCAGCTCTCCTTTCTCTAACTATCACTAAGAACATAATTGACTAGGAATCTGGACAATGTTCATCTCAATCTCCTTACAGAACACAGTTCAATGGAGAAAATAGAACAAAATCAGCCTTTAATGAAACCTGGAATTCATTCTTAACTCTTCCAGACCAAAGTGTGTGTGTGTGTGTGTGTGTGTGTGTGTGTGTGTGTGTGTGTGTGTGTGTGTGTGTTGTGTGTGTGTGTTTTGCTCGTGTGAATGCATGTGCAGTGTTATTGTAACATTTAAAGTGCTCACTATGCATCCATAATAGGCTCCAGTGTTACATCATTACATATTGTACTGGGATTATCATTATTTATGCAGTAACATGTAAGCAGCATTTTAATGTTGTAGCTAGCTGAGGTACAGCTAATTCTATTCACTTCATATTCTGTTGGGTGGTTTTAATGAAGCAGTTCATTGTTTATAAGCTCATTGCTGATTACTGAAATCTGTAAAATAACCAATGGCTACCATTATCAGATAAATGTAGGGGAGTAAAAAGTACATTATTTCCCTCTGTAATGCTGTGAGCTAAAAGAGGAAAAGCTGCATAAAATTAAAATACTCAAGCAAAGAAGTAACTCAGATCTGTATGTGAATATAGCACTTGAGTAAATGTTTCCGCTTTTCTACAAGCTCAAGAATAAGAGTAAAATCACTGCTGTCCTCAAGTTTGTCTTTGGGTAAATTAAAGGGCCACTGCAGTGAATTTACACATGAAGTTCAGTTCACTCATTATGTTGAGTACGACTCAGCTGTTGAAAACAGTTGTATAATGTCTTCTCTGGCTCTGGAGGAGCTTTCCACAGTCTGAGAAATTAATCCCGATGACATAATCAGGGTTATCTTGACTCGAGCTTGAAGACTTAAATTTTTTTGTCTGTGTTACAAACTGGGACATGGAGTTTGAAGGACATTTGCATTAACCAAGCAGGAAGGGTTTAATGGAAGATGCTATCAGGTTGCGTATAACAAAGTGTTGAACTCATTGTTTTTGAAGCCCGACTCAGCCTATCGGGACTCAAAGTCAGGATATCCCGGCCTCGCTGCCTCCATGTTATGCCATTTTGTTTTAAAAAATCTGTCACTCACACGTTGGAAGTGCTGTAATGAATCACTGAGGTACCCCTTCAGTCATAGTTTGTAATGTCTTCTTCCTCCGCAGCATGAAAGAGAGCAGGTGATGACCACAAACGTCTGGCTAACACAGGTGAGACTCCTCACTCTTTTCCTCATCACGTCATCTCAACATATTGTAGTAAACATTCTGCCACACACAGAAGGAGAGAACAAGTCAGAGAGATTATTCAAATATAGACCCAGCAGTGACTAAAAGATTTAAATTTAGATGGTTTTGCCTTAGATTTCACAGTGTGACAGCCAGGTCAGTGGATGTGAATCACAAACCACTGGGGACTTGAATTGTAGTCACAGTACTAAGAAAAAAAAAACAGACACTGAATGATGCCATAGTGTTATCATACCAGTAGACCATAGCATATGAGCAGTGGTCCAGTTAGTGGAGGGGAAAGATGCATCTCTGTGTTCCACGTTTCACTGGTTCTGTGGCTGGTAGAGTCTAATCCTGCCGCGACTCCGAGATCTGACAAGACTGGTGAAGTGTCAGACAGTGAGAGAGACATCAAACCACGCACGGCCTCCAAAGCCCAAAATCTGACAGGAGAAATATGAGAAGTGAGTTGAAATTTATGAGCAAGAATCACAGCTCGTTCTTTTTTACATCCAAAACCCAGATAACTGATGATAACACAAGCACGTTGCAAACAAATGCTGGAGCCCTGTTTCTCTGCCGATTTTGTGATTTACTATAACCTCACCCTGTGAAACCTGGGAATAATGTCACTCTGACTGAACTGTGACCCTCTTCTACATGGCTGGCTCTTTGTAATGCCTACAGCTGAGGCCTTTAACGTGTAGGTGTACTCATTTACACACACAAGGTATACAAATGCATCCACCCACACACATCAGCATCATATGTGCTTGCTTTTGGAGGCAGGTGTTAGGGCAGATTACACAGGCATATGTTCAAATTTAGATCTGTAAATGAAACAGTTAGAGCTCCCTAAACACCCTTCTGTGTCACCATTATGGACGCTGCATTTTTGATTAGATTGTTTATAGCTTCATGCTTTTTTCTATCTCAGTGTTCACACACAGACACACACATGCACATACGCTTGTACCTGAGCAAGTTAGGATTTATGACATGTAACGGAGCGTAGAATGGCCATCAGTGCTGTATGGATTCCTGGCCGTCTGTAAGCAGGGGAGCCAAGGACAACTGTCCTGAGCCAAGACAAACTGTAATGACCATAATGCATCACAGTTACTGCAGACGACCTCGCGTGGACTTTACAGCTCCAACGTGACTGTAACGTAGAAGAGCCAGACAGGGCTGCTATGACAGGTCGCAGAGGCCTTGGTGTGGCAATGTCTACGACTGACCCACAACATACAGAACAAGATAATGCTGGCCTATTACACAAGGTTACACAGGGGACAGAGAGAGATCTTCGCTAAAGCACACACACACACACACACACACACACACACACGTGCACACACACACGTACAGGAACAGCCTTACTGTAGATGCCATTTTAATCATGCTGATTGGTTTGTGGCTGGGTGTGTTTAAAAGACTATTCAGGGTGAGGGTTGATGTGAGCTCTTCTCTCTCTCTCTCTCACTCACTCTCTGGCTTAAAGTTAAAAGTATGATGTAAGCGGAGGGAGGACAGACAGCACAGGATGTTCTCCAGGCTTACGTGGCCTCTGATGTGTTGTATTGACTACCGACTGACTGTCAGACAGACGAAAAGTTGAACAGAGAGACTTTCTCCTCTCTGCTTCTTACAAGATGTCTTGCTGCTGTGTGATTGGCCAATGAGTGACTAAGCACTGTGTTTTTTATTGTCCCTCAGGAGTGGCAGGACTATCGTCTGACTTGGGTCCCTGAGGAGTTTGATGGAATGATGAAGGTCAGGCTGCCCTCAAAACACATCTGGCTGCCTGACGTGGTGCTCTACAACAAGTGAGTCAATCACTCACCCTCCTGTCCTGACTTCAGAGGGCTCCCAGGAGACAGACACAGGCTCATGGCAGCGTGCATACTCATACACATGCACAGCATAAGAACGTAATGTACAATTCTCATATCAAACTGATAACAGTCTAAAACTAATTCCCTGTTGCTATGATGCAGCTGCCATCACTCTAAGTCACTTTGGATAAGAACATGAATGAAATGCCACAAGTTGAACTGTGCGATACATGCAGACCTGCCGCACATGACTGAATATGTCCAATGTAATCTGCTCATATCACTCATGTTTCATTATTATACAGTATCTCCAACTCTCAGGAGACACCTCAAAGATGTAGTCTGCACTACACACTAGATAAGCACATGTTCATGCACAGTACATTTGTGCAAATACAGTAGTAGATACAGACAGATTCACACATATAAAACACAAACTGTTCCTTTTCTCTAATAATTTGCATAACTCCAAACTAAAATATATAGCTGTAAGGGCCTTGCCTACAGCGAAGACACCCTTTGTACATTGTGTATGCACCCTGTTACCATCAAGTTCCCAATAGGTACAGTGCACACAGAAACTCAGAAACCAACTCCCATACTTTGTGGTAATTTAATTAAACACCAATTTCCTCAGGAATATGCAGCATGGGAGCACAGTATAAACTATAAATTTAGTTTTTAATTAAGTCTTTAAACTATATTTTGACATGGGGACCAGCCTCTACAAGGCAGCACCAAAAGATGAGGTCATAATGCAGGACCCAGCTGAGTTGAAGTTGTGTTGAAGTGGTGCAAATTCCTGGTCAAAATGTGCAATTAATCAAATCAAATAATAAAATAAACTGATGATGAACCTGGGCCTTTAAGGGCTTGAGTATTAGTCTGGATGATATGGTCGAAATCAATCGTATAGTAAATGTTTGCAAAATCACATACATGTAAAATAATGCAATCCGAGGAATTGTGTTCAACTGTAATGGGTTATATAGCACAAAACTCTTCACATGTAAAACAGACACCTGATCTGTCAGTTTGTAATTGTATGTCTGAGGGGGTTAAGTGTGTTGCAGACCACTTGACTTAATGTAATGGAAACTGAGTGTCAGCCTACTGTATGTAAACCAGCTCATCAGAGTACAGTGATCTGTCTGGCCTTCTCCTCTTTCCCTGCCTCAGTCCTTACTTTACTAAAGATTAAAAGATCCCTGACCCACCCAACTCTGGATGAAATGATCCTGTTAATCCCACATACCCCAGGTCGACAAGCGATCCTCCAAGTCTTCTCCATTGCTTCCAGCTCCTGTCAGTCACTTCAACAGGAGGATTATCTCTGCATATGGTGGCACTAGAGTCTCAATTTGATTTTGTAACTAAATTTGCGAGGAAGTACTTGAGGATGGGGCAGTTCTGTAAATACAGTCAGAAAAGATGAATTATCCTCATGTGTATGTCATATCCTACACCATTAGCCATAATTAATTAGTTCTCTTGCAAAAATCTTGAGTCAAATAGAAATTCAATCCACAGCTTTAATGTTGTCAGTGGACTTCTGATCAAAGTGGCTAATTTGAGCTGTTTAACTTGACCCAGTCCAACCTGGGAGCTGTTTCCTGTCTAGACTGTGTGTTCATTTGATCCTGCTTCCTTGTTCTTTGTGTTTGTATAAGCAAGTGTGTGTGTGACCCTGCTGCCCCGCGACACCTTAGAGTCTCAACATCGTAACCTCTGTATGTGTTTGTGTGTGTGTGTGTGTGTGTGTGTGTGTGTGTGTGTGTGTCTGTGTCTGTGTCTGTGTCTGTGTCTGTGTGTGTGTGTGTCCGTCCTAGAGCTCTGTAATGAGTGCATATTGCATAATGTCCCACGGTTCATAAGACTCGGCCTCTCATTATAATTTATGTTTACAAAATTGTTAAATAATAAAGTCGTCATATAAAGGTTTCTGTTCATGTCTGACTCTTCTATTTTTGTCTGTCTCCTCTCCGTCTCTGTCTCTCTCACCTTGTCTCTCAGTGCCGATGGCGTGTACGAGGTGTCGTTCTACTCTAACGCGGTGGTCTCCTACGATGGCAGCATCTTCTGGTTGCCACCGGCCATCTATAAGTCAGCCTGTAAGATCGAGGTCAAGCACTTCCCCTTTGACCAGCAGAACTGCACGCTGCGCTTCCGCTCCTGGACCTACGACCGCACCGAGATCGATCTGGTGCTCCGTGCTGACGTGGCCAGCATGGATGACTTCACGCCCAGCGGGGAGTGGGACATCATCGCCCTGCCAGGCAGGCGAAACGAGAACCCAGCTGACCCCGCCTACGTGGACATAACGTACGACTTCATCATCCGCAGGAAGCCTCTTTTCTACACCATCAATCTTATCATCCCGTGTGTCCTCATCACCTCGCTGGCCATCCTGGTCTTCTACCTGCCCTCAGACTGCGGAGAGAAGATGACGCTCTGCATCTCGGTGCTGCTGGCCCTCACTGTGTTCCTGCTGCTGATCTCCAAGATTGTACCACCCACCTCACTGGACGTCCCTCTGGTGGGGAAGTACCTGATGTTCACTATGGTCCTGGTCACCTTCTCTATCGTCACCAGTGTGTGTGTGCTGAACGTGCACCACCGCTCGCCCACCACACACACTATGCCCCCTTGGGTTAAACTGGTGTTCCTCAACAAGCTTCCTGCCCTGCTCTTTATGCGCCAGCCCAGGAACAGCTGCGAGCGCCAGCGGCTGCGCCAAAGAAGAAGGGCCCAGGAGCAGAAAGAGGGCGGGCGGAGTGGGGAGGCAGGGGCCTTGATGGTGGGTCTCGGGTTGAGTAGTGCTGGCGGGAATGGAGGGGGAACCTCCACAGGGGTATTCGGCAAAGAGGACAGTGACCCTTGTACCTGCTATGTGAACCGAGCATCTGTTAAACAGTTTGGAGGGGATCTGGGAGGCGCAGGAGGTGGATCCATGGATGGTCTGAACAGGGTGAGGGAGGGCAGGGAAGGGGGCTCAGAAAACCTGCCAAGGGGGCAGCAAGCAGCAGGAGGTCCTGCTCTGACTCAGGCTCTGTTGGCTCAAGCCTGTCCGGGCTTTGAGGAGGCTGTGGAAGGGGTGCGCTTCATTGCCAACCACATGAAGAGTGAGGACGATGATCAAAGTGTGAGTGTCACTGTATATTTACTGTCTAATACTAGACTTTTTGGGATGACAGTGATATTAATACTTGGAAAGAGATAACAATATATCAGCCAAAATTCTTTTTTTTTTTTTTTTTGACTAAATAAATAACACAAAAATATTTTGCGGCAAAAATGAGGGTAAAAATATTTTATAGTTGGATAATAAACAATTTTCTGTAATAATTTTATTATTTTATTTTAATTTCTTAAAGTAGCTATAACATTTTTCTCCTAACAGTGGTAACAGTCATAAACCGACAGAGAATGCTCACCTGACTTCCCTCAGCTCTATAGCCTAAGCTAAAAAGCTCTGTTTTAGCTGATTGTTTTGGTTTTATGGCTTCACAGCTCCCACCAACATATTTCCAGCTGCAGTAGGCAGCTGTTTCCAACGAAAAGACATAATTTACTGTAGATTTAAATAACTAAAAACATAAAACACATGAATAGATGAAATTTTTATGTTTTTAAGTTAAAAACAAAGCACAAAGATAAAGTGAAATATACATGCTGATAAGGCCGCCAGTAAATCCTGCAATTTCTTACCATCATACACTTCAGTACCAATATATCTGAGATAAACAGATTAGGTGGTAAAACCAGCCTGCCAACATGTCGCTCAGGCTCTTCTCCATATTAAAATAAAATATCATCTTGTCTATGTGTGGATAACATCATACCATAAATCAGCTTCTTTTATGGGAATATGTTCGTAATCATAAAAAGCATCCTGAGCAGCACAGCTCCGTCCTCTCAGTACCATATCATGTTATAGTCATGACAGAGCCGTATCGCTCAGCCATCTGAAACGCATGGAGGACTACACCAGAGCATAGGAGACGGGTCTGTGATGCAATCATAGCCGTCTGAATATTCAACACAGACATGTAATTATAGCAGCAGCGTGACGTGTGCATAGAGAAGGCGTACAAGAGGAAAGGCGCTGGCATGGAGGAGCCAAGACAGCGGTGTGAGGGTGGCATTATTTATCGCTTTTCTTCAAGGCATCTGAGGAGACCAGGCTTCTCTTCTGGAGTGAAAGAAACCGACCTGGGAATTAACAATCCTCTGTAATTCTGTCCATCATCACCATAGTTACCACCCCGTCACCATGCCGACTGCTCTAAAATCCTCCCTCTCCTGCCTCAACCCTTCCCCTCCCCCTCTTCCCCCCTCCTCCCCAAGTCATCATCACTGGGGTTACAGTGTCAGCACACCCTCTGTCTCTGTGCCCTCCATCACTCTCTCTTGTCTCCCATGTCCTTCTCCTCCTCCTTGACTGGTGCTAGACCTCATCAGCGCTTTGTGGCAGAACAAGTCTCTACTCACATTAACCCTTCACCTCCATTAACCCTCTGCATAGTTAGAGGCAGAGAGATAGATAGAGAGGATGAGAACGAGAGGATGTGGGAGAGTGTGATTCTGCTCACCTTAATCTTTCTCTTCACCCCAATCCCACACCCCTTTTGTCCCATCCCCATCCACAGGTGAGCGAGGACTGGAAGTATGTTGCCATGGTGATCGACCGCCTCTTCCTGTGGATCTTTGTGTTTGTGTGCGTGTTTGGCACGATGGGCATGTTCCTGCAGCCGCTCTTCCAGAATTACACAGCCAAGACCATCACCAGCTCGCCAGGCTGACCTCCCACCTCAGCCACAAACACGCTGACGGACAGCTCCCCCCCGACCAATCAGCACAGCAGGACAAGGGCCAGAGGTGGGGAGGGGGGGAGGGGGGGTGGGGTGGGGGGGGCGGGTCTGGGTTTTATTATATCTATGGAACTGGAACCAGAACTGGAACTGATCAGCAATCACACCCATTACCTTTCTAGTAACGTTTTTTGCAATGAACAACTGTTTTTCTTGTATGAAGAAAAAGGAAAAACGCCATCATACTCCTACCTGCAGTTTTTTGTCCAGATGTTTAATGGACTGACCTCCCCTTTCTGGTGGAAACGTCCCTCCCTGCTCTCCTCTTCAGCCAGTCAGGGAACGAGGATGCTATGAATTACTCCTTGTCGAACCTTGCGCCAGCCAATCGACACTTCCCGCCTGCTGCTGACTGCTTAATTGACACATGACATGCCCGCCTTCAACATGACATTACTCATTCACAATATTGACTGATGTCAGTCGGAGCTCATCAGAAAGGGAAGGGAGGTTCATATCAAGGGTCTTCTACATTGATTTTATTTTTTTCAGAAATCCACTCCATCAGTGAACTGACTAGGTATATTTTATCATAGCATAGCAGCTTACCACAGTATAGTATTGAGTATATATTATTAAGATTTCTCTATGTGTTAGCTCATGCAAGGGCCTGTTGCTGATAGAGAGGCTACGGTGTGTTGTATGATTGTCTAGCTATAACAAGAATGTGATATAAACTGTATTACACAGCCTGTGACGCACACACTAACACTATATGTGTACAAGCGACAGATTGTGGAGGAAAATACATAGAGAGTACTTATAATAAAGAAAGAGCCAGGATGCATTATTAGATGGAAGTCAAAGGGGTACAGTAATAGATTTTGCATGGACAGTTTTTTTGCTTAGAGAGTTGTGCACAGTAGGTAGAGAGCAGCAGCAGCAGCCTGCCGTGCCAGAGTGCACAGCTGCAGTGAGATGAGTTGAGCTCCTAAGAAATTGAGGAATCTGAGCCAAGATGGTGGATAGGACATCCTGTTTGACAGAATATGATTTCTCCAAAGCAGAGTATTTAGAGCTCTGAGGCAAAGAGCAGTATTGAAAAAAAGGTACATGTACATCAAAATGTATTGGTTGACGGACAGGGATTTTATCATGGAAGTAAAGCTATTATGTGTATTAATATGTAATTTCACAACTGCTTATTTTCTGTCATTGCTGTGATTTTCAGATCAGAGTAAGACAGTGTCTCACCTGTTCCTCCTCTCCTTTCCTTTCCTTTCCTTTCCTATCCTCTCCTCTCCTCTCCTCTCCTCTCCTCTCCTTTCCTTTCCAGTGGATTCTGTTCATGTATGTAATGTTAAGAGCATATGTATACATGTGAGCGTGCCCCATACCCTAATCCATTATCACATCTGTCAGATACAATGTTCAGGAGAGCATACTGTGTGTGTGCCCCCTCCCAACCCCCCACCCTTTCTATTAATCTCTGCTATCCTCTCTCTGGTCCTCTCCCCCTTATCTGGTCTTCCACGGACAAACACATTTCTGACATTTAGTCCAATAAGAATAGTGCTAACCTACATTATCTAAACACCTACTCATGAGGTCAGTTTTCCTTTTTACCATGGAATGGCTGATTTGTCTTATTTCCCAGGTTCCCTGACAACCGAGTGAGATGCAAAAGGTCCTTTTCAAGTGCATAGAGAATTAAAATTTCAACAAACAAGAGAAATGAGAAGTAGAAATGACAATATGGCCAAAACTGAAGCAGTCATATCAGGCAATAATGAGTTACAGATGCAAACTCTAATAAGCAGAAATCATGAAGAAAAGGGCAATACATGATGCTAAACAGTATAAATGCGTCTGACATTATAATGATGCTGTAGTTGAGGTTTAACAGACTGAAAATAACTGGATAATCAGACCACCACAAGAGCAAGCACAATCCAGGTAGTGAGGAGGAATAAAGCAGGATAGGCAGAGACAAAGGACTGTTAGTGTTGTTGCTGCAAAGGAAAGCCACTAGAAATCTCTGAAAACTGTTGTCTAATCCTCGGTCACTGTCACTCGCTGTGAGTTTCCCTGGCTTTTTACGATCAAGTGGCCAAGTCTGCCGCTCAGCTCAGTACTGGACTGGGAGCTGTGTCTCTTTCTGTCTTTCTGTCTTTCTGTCTCTGGAGGACGGGATTACCCTGGGGGATCCCTGGCAGATCCCCAACAAGTGTGAAAAGCTTATCAGAGACCTGTGAAAACTGTAGGCTGCACGGCTCCGCATGGACAAAGTGCTGCTTTTCACCCTCTTCTTTCTTGCTTTCTCTCTCTCTCTCTCTCTCTCTCTCTCTCTCTCCCCCTCTCTCTGACCTTTCCACTCTCCTTCCTTCCTTCTCACTTCCTCTCTCATTATCCTCCTCTATCTCTCACCTTCTCCTTCCTGACTCTCAAATCTGCTCCTGTGCACACCTTAACCAGTCCAATAAAGGTTGTAGGTTCAGATTAATCAAAGAAAGCGTCTGTGGTCCATGTTTTTACTCTCTCCCTCTCTTGCTCTCTCTCTCTCTCTCTCTCTCTCTCTCTCTCTCTCACACACACACACACACACACACAGGTAACCTATTGTCTATAAACTACTGTCTTACACAATCTTCCAATTGATCTTACACCACAGGATAGCATGAAAGAAAGAAACGTTTCCTGGCTTTCTAATATTGAGGCTGGTAACTTCCTTTTCATATACTGACAAGCACACACATACACATGCCTACAGACTCACATAGTGCATTCTTTTCTTTTAGGAAGCAGGGCTTTTAAACAATCAAGGGTGTAGGGCCCAGCCAAGGTCACGTCGAGCTCTCGTTACTCTGCTGTAAAAACAGGAAAACTACCTGTTCATATAAACTTTTCGACTTTCTCTGATGCAGAGGGAGAGTATGATGTTAAGGCACCTCTTCTATGTTCGATGAATATTATAACATTGATATATTGCCAGTGATTGACCAAACAGTAATCAATTTCAAATCCTCATCCATCCCCCTTAAAGCAAATTAAAGCTAATGGAACAATCCTCTGTCAGGACAAATAGACAAATAGATTCGACTGAGGGCCACTTGCTGCCACCTGGTGTCCATCGTGTGTTCTTACTCGTCCCTGCTGTAATAAAGTACAACCAACATTGTATTGTTTGAGTAAATGTCACATTTATTTTTTCCAGGAGGGAATTCCTTTGTTTGAGTGTGTTACAAAATACATGAGAAGAAAAAGAATGAGAGATATATTCACATATTCAACAATAACAGGTGTTGAAGCTGACTTAAACTCTCCAGATTTTCACATTGCAATAAACACAGTTTGTAATGGAGTGATGGGACATTGCAGACAAATACACAATACATATACATCTCGAGTGACTACTAGATGTGTGTGTGTGTGTATTTGTGCACATGAACTCAATGATAGGATGTTCTTCTCTCCTGTCTAAAACAGTTTAGACAGGAGAGAAGGACATCCTGTCCTGCAAACCCACAAGGTCCTCCCTGCACCTTGTGCCGAGGGCGTTCACTTCTTCTTCTCCTGTTTTTCGTTGTACTCCAGGAAGAAGTCGTTGCAGGCAACAGTAAGAGCTCCGACCAGTATGATGAACTCAGTGAAATCCACCTCCCCATCGTTGTTGGAATCCAGGTCTCCCATAACCTTATCCACTGCCTCCTTATCCTGGGCGTTCTGCATGTGTGAGGATACAAAAGAGAAATTAGGTCAGATCTATTTTATACGCATGAAACTTCTGTGTGCATCTTGTATCCCTAAGTGTGTACATGCGCATCCTTACCCCCAGGTAGTTGCCAAGCTCTGAGGTAAGCATCTCTTTGAGCTCAGCCCTGCTCAGTGTGTATTTGTCCCCCTCGTTTCCAGAGTACTTATGGAAGGTCTGGATCATGAGCTGCATGGCGTTCTCCAGGGTGGAGGCGTTCTCTGAGTTGGGCAAAGACATTCTGGAGAAGGATGGAGAAGAAAAGGAGGGAGGAGGAGACAGCAAGAGCACTCCATGTCAGTATTTCTGCCTCTAAAATCTGCTCTCTCAAGCATGGAGAACAAGTCTGCTGCAAATCAATACAGGTTAAGAGTCTCTCTTGTTGCTCTTTCTCATACACAAATGCAATGCACGCACATTTTTTCTCTGGTTGACACACCTGCCAGACTAGCTGACAGACACATATAGATAAGGCATGAAGACAAACACATAGTGCATAGCTACAAACTGATGGCATCTAAGCATATCTGTCTAGTGACAGCAGGGTCAGAAACCCTGCACAGCCCTGGAGTCAAGTCTGCCCTCACTCATCAGGAGTGTTTCCTCCCTGCCAGTGGTCCTGATAAGATTTTGCTACAGATAAAACCTATCATCACTCTATTTGTTGCCTTGCCCCAGTGAAGAGGACCTCTGGGAGTCAGGACATAGTCAGCAGCCGGACATGTGAGCCAGCTGATAAGAGTGAAACTCTAAGCTGGTAAAACAGCTGAACCAGTGGAGGAGATGTAACCAGGGCACACAGAAGCAACCTGATCTGGCTTTTACTTTAGCCCTGCCGGATGGTAGAAAACACAGGAGACAGGTGTAAGTCCTTGCCTTTCCTGAACCTACATCACCTCTGAACTGTGAAGACTTTTCTGAACTATCAATCACTTCTTGCATCAGTCTCTCCTCATGGTCAATATGCTCCAAATTTTCATGAATCAGCAGCATTAAAAACCATCGGAAAGACTTCCTTTGTCAAGCTTTATCATGCTGTTGTCCAGATAACAAGATCAATTGAGGTTCTCAGTGATTAAACTGAAAGCTCTTCCTTTCTTTGTTGTTGATATGCACAAGGACTACAGACAACATCATGCATTAGCTGCACATGTAAAAATCTACTTTTGGAAGTAAAAATGGTCAGAGAGATGCAGAGAGACAGTTTTCAGTGTTGAAATCTGTTCCCTACATCCTTCCGTCTTTGCCTCTTACCTGAGCGGAGGACGAGTGCTGGCCTGCTGGTCAGGTGCAGAGAGAGAAGGCGGTAGCGATGGATGGATGTGGAGGATGAGGAGGACAGCGTCTTAAATACATCCCTCACTCCACCCATCCCACTTCTCCCTTCCTCCCATCTCCCTCCTTCCACCTGTTGCTCCTCTCCCCCTTCCCATCCCCACCCCCCTCTTCTCTCCTCCTTCTCTGTTTACTCATCAGACACCTGCTATGTGCTGAATGGACACAGGTAAGATCCACCTGACCCCCACCCCACCCCCACCCCACATCGCTATCTGTCAGAGATGACATATTGACAGAAAGCACTAATGGTACTGTAACTACAGGAAGACATTAAGCAAATTGAGGTGCCCTTAATATGACCACAAGACACACCACAAGTGCCCTTGTATACATTAAATGCTGTTAATGTGGCTACTTAGCTTAAAGTTAAGTATCTCTGCAGCTCAGTAACTCTGTGTGAATAGTGAGTTTGAGAGACACAATTATTGTGTAACATTCATATTTTAATGAGCTCATCTCACTAGGCCAACAGCATTTCCTGAGCACAATGAGGTGTTGTGGAGCGACACCAACACATCAATCACTATGCTACAGCTTGCTATTGTGACCGTGGATTATCCTGCTACCTTGTTGTGCAACCATTTTGTACTTAATGTCATAACAAAGGTTAGGCTAGGAGGGAGTGCTAAAATAAACATAAAAGATGGGCGACTCTTCGAATGTGATTTTAAGCAGCAAAAAGGGTATTCGGGTAAGCTTGGGGGTAAGGTGTTTACTGGAGGAGACGGGGGTCATGCCTGATATTGTATCCGAAGGATTAGTGTAGCACAGATGAATGGAGCCTTCACACCTGGCAGCCATGCAGAGAAATCCCCAGAACAAAGACTTTGCAAAACACACACAAAGGCAAACATGCTCATGCAAGGACGCGCGCAGGTGCACACTTTCACAAATGCATTCAAAACACACCATATGCATGCACGAAATATGCATGAAAAAGGTTCAGTACACAGATGCATTTGGAAAGGAAGACATACTTGAAACAGTTCAGGTAAATGAATGACAAAAAATAAACGACAGAAACACATAATCATGTGCACATGAACGAATAATCTAGAAGATCACACTTACGAAAGAATACACCATCAAAATGAATGCAAAAGCACTGTCATTGCAAGATGCCATGATATGCATGTTTGAATGTACTGTAAGTGCATCTTCTTGTTTATGTGTTGTTGCTGCAGTGTATTGTGTCTATGAGAGGGGCACCGCAGTGTGTGTGCACACTTGTATGCACCATATGTGTGTATGTATAGTGTTGCAGAGTGGAGCATGGTACACAATAGGAAGCGTATACTGTATGTCAAGATCTGGTTGCAGTAGTTGATGCATCTAAAGGCTGCTGCATTTGACTAGTCAGGGATGTCACAGCTAAATATAGCAAGTGTTGGTGGTAGCTGTGGAAGGAAGGGGCATCGCTGCAGAGGTGCCTGTGGGTCAATGTCAAACCACATGAAGGAAACCAATGTGCCCATAGAGTATTTGTATGTATATATTTGTTGTTTACCACCAGAATTATAATGGAAGTCAGTGGTTAACACCAGCAAGGAGACAAGTTGCTCATTGATGAATTGCTAACGAAAAACTGCACACAGCACGATTTTAATATAAAGTTTTTATTTTTGAAAATATAGTAAGTATCCTTTGTCTAATTTGTATAAAAAAAACGATGTCCAGTTCAGAGTCCTTCAATGAGATCAGTATGATGTGACTGAAAAAAAAGATAGATCTGGACAAACATCAACATGTAGTTCAGAGCATTACATAACTGTCAGATTAAGTGAAGGAAAATTATTACGGACTGTCGTGAAAAAAATGTATACACGATCTCTGGAACATTTGGAAACGAGAAAAGATACTTAAAAGGTGCAAAAAGTAAAAACAAAGGCTGTTAATTTGCTGATGGATCAAACACTGCAGCTTCATAAGCATCTATGATGTGTCTGCACTGCAGCCAGACTTGCTCTGACTGAGGGCGTTGGCCACGTAGCCAACCAGAGTGAGGTATTCCTGGAAGCTGACCTTTCCATCGCTGTTCTCATCCAGTCCCCGCTGCATCTCCTTAATGGCAGAGGAGCTGTTTGTATCCTGAGCAAAACACACAAGGACAGACAGTAGCAAACAGGCATTACTGTCAGTAGTAACATGTTGTGATAGGAATGAATGATAGGGGGAAAAAAAAATTTCCGTTTATACTGATGGATCAATTGTTTACAGGAAAGGGTGCCAAAGAACAGCAAAAAGTTATGTAGGTCCTCACCTCCATGATGTTGCCGAGCTGTTTCTGTACCAGTTTCTGGAACGATTTCCCATCTAGGTTCTCCTTCCCCCTGGCAGAACCGAGAAATGTGGTTACCACCGTCTGAATGGCTGACTCCATATCTAAAGAGAGGAAGGCAAGGACAAAAAGTAGAGAGGAGAATTTAGGGCATGACAAGAAGAGATATGGCCATATCTCAGACACTCAGACATCATGCCGTTAGGTTACTAATTCCACTCCCGTGAATTTTATTAATATGAAAATACATTTACTTTCGGCTTTGGGTGGATAAAAGGCTTATTTCAGTTATTTAGTGCATCATTTGTTTGCATTGCAGAAAGGAGAAATGTGCATAATAACCTTGGAAGGCTTGTGCACATCTGACAGATTAAGATTAGGGATTCTTCACAATTTATTATGTGCAATCATATCATATATTATAATGTGATAATAAAACATCTCACCTAATTTAGAATGTTTTGAATGATGGAAATAGTCAAAATATTGGTATATTGGTACAGAATTATTATATAATGATTATATTATAATAGAGATTAAGAACCTGAGTTGTCATTTAAGACATAAATCTGTAGCAATGACAAAAGGGCAAATGTAATTCTTTGTTGTTAGACAGATCACATCTTGAAATTGTATTTGAACTGAATATGTGTGGCTGTGCCCTGTGAACATAAACATGTGAGAAAGGTGAGACACACAAGTGATGTCAGCATAGAAGAGGAGGAGGAGGAGAGGAAACCAGGGGGAGATGGAGGGGCCGAGCCCGGAGGCTCTGTGAGGTAAACAGAGCAAGAGAGCGGGAGTGATGGAAGGTTGAAGAGGAGGGGAGTCTCTGAGGTAAGCACAATGGGAGCTGTGATCTCTGACGGTGGACACCTGATCCCCACAAGCCAGCGGGAGGCCACAGGTTCAGATTACTGCCTGCTGCCCGTCTGCTGCAGCAAACCTCCCCTCACACTGTAGGAATACACTGCATACTGTCCTCAAGTATCATCATCATCAACAACTAGCCTGAACGCAAACATCTAATACTGCTTTTATTGAGAGACTCCAAGGGCATTTGAAGCTAAGAACCGGAGACATGCAGACTGAAGTTTTGATTTGTGTCGCACATTTCTTACTGCCAGTTGAACATCGTGGGATGCTAATGGGGACAACTTTTATGCTTTCATTGGATGTCAGATCTAGAAAACAATAGCTACATCCCACTTCCATACTACGTGTTGTTGATTAACACCAATAGGCCTTCACATAGAACATTTGGGCATGTCAGAGCAGAAAAAGCACAGATGTAAATAATGAAATTAACGGTGGCTGGATTCCATTTAGCTGCTTCAATTTCATGGTCCTGGTGTTGTGCACACTGGCTCACTGTCACACTGTCAACTTGAATAGAACAGAGCCATTGTTAATGTTACTAGTAACAACCGAGCTTTTCCTACAAAGACAAATGTCTGCTGTGAAAGGGGCCTATTGTCTCACAAAGCAATGCACAAATGAAATAGAGAAGCTACTCATGGCTGCAGTAAACTGAAAATGAATTGAGGGTGGTGATGAGAGAAGGGTCAGAAAACTAAAATGATAAATTAACTCTTTTGCTTTCTTCATGTGACATTTAATTGACAGTGACATTCATCTGCAATATATTAAAACTAAGTGCCGATAAAACAGATCTGGGAACACTTACATACAACCATCATTGCACCATACCAAAATGTATATGTAAAACAGTGCACTATGACAAATTGTCTACAGTATACAATTATTATGGTGTATGGTGTATCTTGTATAAAATTAGTGAAATTAGTTAAATTAATGTTATATGGACCTGGGACACACCAACAGTTTGATTGCCATCTATCAGCACACAAATGACATCATTTCCTGCTGGTAAAAAAGCATATTGATTTCTTTTATAGTGACTGCAAAAACAGTACGTACACTATGATACTTAATATTTAGTACATACTCCTACTGTGTATTATTGGTGTTTAGAATGACATTAGGAAACATATATATATATATATATATATATATATATATATATAAAACTGCAAAAAAGTAAAGTGAAACTGCTGTATCGTACATACAGTTTATTTGGTCATATGGAACTGGGACACAGAGAAAGTTATGCCTTCAGTCAGTGTTAAAAAAGTACAGTCAGTGTGTGTGCAACCTCAAGTATCCAGACATAATTCAGCCAAGAGAGGGGTCTCTTTAGGTCTCTGCTCCCATTTAGCTCTGTGTTGTCTCAACAAACAAGATTTCCAAGGCAACGGCTCACAGAAAATAAAAGGCCTGAATAAATGCTGCAGACACTTGAGTAGAGTTGATAAGTATCACAGCAGTGTGGGGTGAGACCTCGCTGCAGGATTTCCAGTGAGTACTGGAAACTACCACGAGGCAGCGGTGGCCACGGGACGGGTAATGATGATGGGTGCCTGGGGTGATGTTGTTGGAGTAACTGTAGAAGCTGGTAAGTCTCCCATCTGACACAGATGTCACACCTCAATGCTCACACTATGCCCCTATGTACACTGACGCACACACAAAGACATACAGATAGACAGACAGAAAGACACACACACATACACACACACACACACACATATCTAGAGAAGGATGACACCAATTAGGACTTCTGTTGCATTAACCTAATTACTGGGTGAGTGAGAGCAGCCACCCAAACCCTGGATTCTGTTTCATGTCTCCCTGTAATGCCAGCACACACATGCACGCGCACACACACACACACACAGCTCTTTCCGACATACAAGTGAGCATCTGTCATCAGCATGCTGTTCATCATTATTTCATAGGTTACTATAATTGTCCCAACACCTTCCTAACACCCTCTACAAGACAAACAGCAGCCCAGGAGCAGGTCGGCCAGTGTCTGTGTGTGTTTGTATCTGTACGGGCCATATATCAAAATGTCTGACAGCCCACCATCCATTAGGGTCTCCTCCGAATGTAATGAGATGAACATGAAACCAGGAAGCCCTCGGTCAGAACTGGAGACATCAGGGCCACGGAATTACAAATGGGTAGAAAAGGAACATGTATTAGGTTTTGCCTGATAAGAGCAAGAAGTGGCCTTGCTGGAAGTGTGCTCTGAATACACATGAAGCTCTCCTATAGGCTCTCAGCACTTGCACTGCACTCAGATTCATAGTGTGGAGTTGGGATCATAATGACTCAAGTGCAATGAATGCTTGTGGGAAGCCCCGAACATTGTTTTATTTGCATGTCTGCTCCTTTTTTGTGGCATTTTACTAGAATTTTGTACCATCTTCCGTGGTTTCTGGTCTTTTGGTCTTAAGACATAACCCAGTTTCATATGATGTTATGACCAGATTAACAACACAGTGATAGTTTTATTTCTCTTTTGAATATTTTTAGAGGCCAAAACTTACAAAACTATACAGCAATATCTGAAAAAATAAAAAGAATTTCTTTTTCTACTTTCCCATAATCCACCAGCTATATCTTGTCACCCTGAACAGGATCCTGATCAACAGGAAATTGCTGATTGGAAACTGCTGGTTTGGAATTTGGTTAATCACATTTTTTATGTTAATGTGGTAAAAAAAAAAAAAAGTTACATAATATCAAATTAAGGGAATTGGATTTGGAATCTGGTCCTCTGGGAGTTTGAGACAATTTGAAATTAAGAGGTAAATGACTTCCTGTTGTCTCTGTAGCTCATTCCAGCATACTTTGTACTGTTATTTGTTTTATCTATTTTTTTTTCTCAGGCCTTGTATTCCTTCCAATCACAATAGGACTTCTGGTTCAACAAATGATAAATAATTATTAATAAATATCTATCTAATACCATACCGTCTGTCCTTAGTGTTTTTATGTTTGGATTGTGATCTACAGGTACTGCAGAGGAAAATCAAGCTCCCATACCATTTATGAATCATATAGTGTTTGCATAGTACCTCTCCACTAAATCAGTTTAATCCTACATATTGTGCAGACGCTGGTGAGTAAGTCAGATATAGTGAGAGCCGAAACTAGTTTGAAGGCTTGACATGTACAAACCAGTCCAAAGGTAAGTCAGGTAAGGCCACCCAGCCCTCCTGATCCAACCCCCCGCTCCCCGGTTCTCCAGCTGACACAGGCTAACAGAAAATGTAGGTATAGGCTCACACTGATAGTTGTTGAAGTTTTTTAAGACAAGCACGGGTCATCAACATGCGCTGGCACCCGACAGTTCGTTCATGAGCGCTGATTAGTGACCGATCAGCTCCACCCTGCTCCTGCTGTTTGAACTAGGTGTGTCTGACTCGCTTCCTCCAGGAGCAAGTTACCTGTCATCGCCCGGGTCGCTGTTTTCCCCCCGCGTCGTTAAACTGCACCAGGTCGAAACCATCCGAGTGTCGCCGCTAGAGTCTTATCATATAACGTTAATTATTCAGACTGACAGGAGCCCAATCTGACCCCCCCCCCCACCCCCCCGGTAAAGTCATCACAGCGTGACTGTTTAACGGGGCGAAAACGGCCTCGACGCATATGCGCCAAAACTTGTCAGCGCCGTGCGTAACAGAGATGTTAGGGGCTTGCCCGCGTCCCACATTTACATTTAGACGCAACTAATCCCGACAATTTGTACAGCGGCCAGAGGCAGGACTGACACACAACAAATAAATAAGTAAACGTGACTCGGGACTCCGGTTTCTCTTTAAGTGTAAAAGGATTGGGGTTGGATTACCAAGAAGGAGAACCCGATCCCTGTGACCGCCAAGCTGGGTGATGACAATAGAGACAAATGATACAAAATTGATGACACACCGCAGGAAAAAAAAAAAAAAAGCTAAACTGATCATTTTTCTAGTTTGCCTAGAAAACAGTTTGGATTGAAATGTCCTGCCGTCAGAGAGAAAGCTCAGCACAACATTCATAATCAGAATAAGGCAGACTCACCGTTAGGTCGGGGAACAAAAGGCGAGAATCTACTTCAGCTGCTGCTCCTTCTCTCTCAGAGATCCTCCTCTTCAAGCTTGGGCTGGATTAAGCTGCAACACATATCTTTTCCGTGATTTAACTCCTCACTCCAGCCAACTTTTTTTTTTTTTTTTTTTTTTTTTTTTTTCATTGTCATAGGGCGTGTGCCTGAGAGCGAAGGAATGTGGAGAGAGGCGCAGCTTGAGCAACACAGCAGTTTTCAGCAACATTTTCTTGCAAACATTCCCGCTGCTCAGGAAAACACAGCGAGTCCTTATAATGTGTTTTAATAGGAAAAAAAAAAAAAAAGTCCAGTCTTACTTTTGTCTGTCAGATCATTTCTCTCAACGTGTAAGAACACGCACGAACAAAGCTTTCCTAACACACAGATGTGCTCGGGGGCCACACCCTGAGCCTTTACTCTCTTGTGGAAAGATTTTTAAAAGATAGTGCACTCAAGAAAAAAATAATAGTAAAAAAAAAAGTAACGAACAAATTAACAAGTGAAGGCCTGGGAAGCAACACACACACACACACACACACACACACACACACACACACACACGTGTTTACATTTCATCTCGATTTTATTTCCAGCGTCGAACAACTAAACCTCGCTCTGCCGACGCCACACCTTTGTTTGCGCGGTGAGGAGAGATGACAGACACCAAGAGGCGCGTTTCCAGGAATTAGACAAGCCATGAACACATAATGCTTTCACACACATTCTCAGCTTTCATTCTCCAACACCCTCACAGACCTGTAAGCACAAGCTGCTGTGAGTGTAAGTGTGGGTTTGTGTGTGTGTGTGTGTGTGTGTGTGTGTGTTAGGAAACAGACTGGGCTGGTTTAGAAAACTGCTGAAATTGTTCAATAGTATTCTGTGACTAGTGTGTGTGCCAGTTTGGCAGCAGCTGGTGAAAGAACCAGAGTGAAAAGAAAAGCAGACCACTGATAAAAACATATTGCGCAGTTGAAACAAACACTAGGGTGTTTTCCATTTGGCTGCTTTCCTATTCCCCCCCCCCCCCCCCCCCCCCCCCCCCCCCACCCCCTAACTGTATGACTGTAAATCAGTTAACACACGTGGAACTGTAACAGAGTATCTGAGGACACTCTATTGGCTGAACCCCCCATGCTTGCTAGCAAGATGCCCAATCAGCTGCCAGAACTCCAGGAAGCTGAGCTCTCCATCATTGTCCTTGTCCAATGAGCTCATAAGTTGGTCAAGAGCTGCAGGGTCACCAGCATTCTGCAAGAAAACAGGAAGATACATCAAATGCTGGAAACAACCCTGACAGGCACAGCGGAAGATGCAGGGCTTGTGTGGTGAGATGAGACAGATGAGACTGGCGCCATTGGCACAGGACACCAGTTCACAAATTCATGCAACATCAGCAGAGGTGGTTTGGCAAGAGGATCTTTGACTGTGTCACCATCTAGTGGCCACTAACGTTTATTTCAACTCTTCATGCAACGAGAAACACATGGAATTTTCCACACTTGGAAGAGGCAGCCCTGTATTCTTTGTCAGACCACAGGAACTGCTACTTTCTACCATTGTGTTCTAGTTAAACATGCAGAGTGAAACAACACAACCACAACAAGGCCAAATTTCCAAGTCTCTCAAGGTCAGAAATCTGTTTTCATGACAAACTCATTGTTTACTTGGAACATTCAACATGAAACACTAGATGCAGTAATATCCTGCTATATAACTACTCATTCCTGCTTAAGGTCACAGGCAGGAAAGAGTACAGTCTTCTAAAATGTTCCTTTTTAGTACTGTAATTTGACTCACATGCATTAAAGACTGCCCACATACAAGAGCAAGCAATGACTAACACTTAATTACATGGTCAGAGCAATAAGAACCAATATGGCATCCAGATGATAAGCATTTCAATATGTATCCACCCTCACGAGAAAGCTGTTCTGCCTGGTAAACAAAAAGGAGCAGAGCAAACTTAGAATATCTCCCTGACTTTTGTCTTTCAAACATGCAGCTGATGCAAAATCTATGGATAAGGTAATAAGGTGATGCATTTTAGTTACTGTCAACAAATACGATCAAAAAGATGAAAAAAAAAAAGCAACAATGCAAAACTACTAAAGATGTAAAACTTTAAAAACAGGTCACAGATACCTGCGTCACAAAACAGTGATTTTGTCTGGGACTACTTTTAGCTGTAGATTTACTCACATTTAGTAGACAAGTGAGTGTTTATGGCAGCAGGTGGGTGTATGTGTGATCGACTCAAAATAAACTACAGTGACCATGGTTATGAACTAACAATGGTGTGGCTTGCTAATGTGTTTTTAATAGTTTCTGGTCAACAATGGTCAGGCTTTGGCTGCACAGGCAACACTTGGTGGTCAGATCATGTCATTGTTGGTTATAGCTATATTGTTGTTTGTGTGTAAACCTACAGCCCTTACCTTGACAAAGTTGGGGAGCTCTGATGTGACCAGTCTGTGGAACTCGTCTCTGCTCAGTGTGTCAGAGGAACCATCACTGCCAGCATACGCCTTGAACTGGGACACCAGCACGCCAACAGCAGACTCCATCACGAGCTGAAAGACAGACAGGAGGGAAGTTGGGCCGGTGAACAGCAAATGCTGTTCAGTCTGGGTCAGAAGAGAAACAACACTTAAACTAGAATTTGATCTGGCAGCAAAAAATCATTGAGACTCACAGACTCAGGCACGTGTGCGGGTAAACTGTGCCGACACAAGTCTTCCTGGTCTTTTCTAGCCTACTTCTCCTGGTAAAGAAGATAAAACATTCACTAATTTGTCTGTATATATTTACAGCTTTCTTTTTGGTACACTATTAATTGCGACGAGCAAAAATGTAAACCCAAACACCGCTGACCTTTTTCCATGACGTGATGGCATTTCCAGATGCCACTACAGCCTGTAGCTAGTCTCTGTCAGAAGTTACAGATTACTGGATGAATCACCTCATTCAAGAAAACCCCAGAACAACTCAGACTGGCAACAGAAGTTAGGACAGTTTATACATATCACAACATCTGCACACTAACAGTTTAATGTTTTGCTAAGTTCATGCTGATGCGTGGACAGTAGTCTGACATTTTTCCATTCCTGTGTATGAGTGTGCAACTGTGGGTGGGACTGCAGCAGAGAGCAAAAAGAAAGCAGTATATCAGGTGTAATTATACCTCCTGTGTTGCAAAAACTTTTGAGAATGAGGCACTTGGGTTTCAGCTCAGAAGAGTCACATTATTCAAGCCAAACGTCTGACAGGACGTGCACAATTATGTGGCATATTAGGTAGGCAGTTAGTGCTAACAAGCACAATAGCTTTATCAGCCAAATATACCCACACATTGTTTTCTTGTCTCAGCTGTATGAGACAGACACAAAACACACACACACACACACACCCAAATCCCCATACACCTGAAACTGCAGTCTACACTTCTCCTCCATTCCCTTGGCCGTCACTGCAGAAGGAGAGTGCAGCTACTAAAAAAATAAATGTATTACAGAGATGACTGAGAACTCATAGTACTATACAGAGCAGTGTAAAAGCATCAGGGTTTTCCATGGGGCAATGCTGCTAGTTGGTCTTATGATTGTTGCTTTGCTGTAGGTGTACTTGTGTCCAGGGGCTTGTTTGCCTATGTTTCAAAACATCATTTATACATCTGAATTTTCTTGATTGCCTGCTGTGCCCACTGATCCAGTTTGTGGCCTGGAGAGTAGATGCATTTTATGCTTTAAAAAAGTTTTGTTCAAAACTCTTAAGTGTGGGTGAAACTCAGAGGTCCTTTGAGTCATATGCTCTTATAGCTGTGCCCAAGGACTGATTTACAGACTTTATTAGGCAGTTAGTCATTACAGAGAAGTGTACGTTAGGGAACACAACTCTGTATGAAACTTTGCACTACACAGAGAGGATATGGATGAGCAGATAGGTATGTGTGTTTTTATTTGTCTGCGTGACATCACCACTGAAGCCACAGTACAGCAGTTTTACAGTAATATGAGGAGGAATGGATATCTGTACTGGTATACAGTATTTATGTGAAAAAAAATAAATCTATATTTAACCAGGTCAGAACTATAACTTCTGGTGTCGAATAGACACAATTATTGACTGAGAAAACAGACTCACAGTGACTGAATGATGTCACAGTCAACTTCACCCTCTCTGTCTTTTGCTTTCTTCTTTTCTTCTAACATCAGGGCTGTTGTATCTCCACACATCCAGATGCAGTGTCTAAAATGAGGGGACAACAAAAAAGTATCCCTGAGGACACAAAGACTTAAGTCTGCCAAAGACAATCCATGGACCATGGACAGGATACACTCGTGTTGTATTGATCTGTCAGTAACAAGTAACACAAGTAAGAGCCTTTTACAGACTCCACTCCCCTTCACCAGAAACCGATGAGACAATTGTTCAAACAACCATGAAACTATAATTAAGATTAAATAAAATAAAAAAATATCATTTTCTTTCCAACGCATAAATCCAATACCATCAGGTTCAGGTGAAGCATGAACAAATACCTAAAGTCACTGTCTATCTCTATAAAATCAAATGTTTGTGGGCAAATGTTTAAATTGTTACACAAGTTAGCAAAAAAAAAAAAAAAAAGACAAAATGCAGTTTTTTCATCTCATGGATGCATACATTTATTATTCTGTTCTTATAACAATAAAATGGGCAAAATATGAGCATCCCAACATACAACGGTCTCTATGCTGCATTGTTACCCTCTGAAAGACAACCGTTAGTGGTTAAAGAAATAACAACAAAAAAAAAAAAAGGAATTCCTTACTGCTGTTTTTGAAAACTATTTCCCATGACCTTAGCGCTAAGTGACCAACCTAATCAATAAAAACCAATGTTACATTCATAATAAAATAATAATTAAGGACATTTTAGTGCACAATAAAAGTTCTGTACCTGAAAAGAAACACATGTTCAACATGTCAATATTTTATGTGCCCGCCAATTGTTTTCTACTTATATTATGCCAACTTCTATAAAATAAGTTAACTATATATTTCAGCATTTCAGCATAGTTCTTAAAAACGTTTAATGCAATATGTACAAACATTTGAAACACGATCAATGCAGATTTCTCTAATTTCACATAGAATATTCACTAAACCATTTCAGCAGTTTCACATTCACTCCACCCTTTATCAAAAAAACTGTTAATGTTTTGAAGGTAATCTGTCATTAACAGTCAGGCTATAGCAATTACTACATAAAGATGGCATACTGTAGGTACAGGCCTGATGAGTGCATAGGTAGACGTCCAACAGTGCACAGTGCAGTGGAAGAGGTGTAATGTGTGACTAAGACTGTACAGTAGTTATTCTAGAGATGAGAGTCAAAGCAGAGTAACATCTAACTCAGTCTAACAGCTTTGATCTCCCCGATGCAAAGGGAGAAAGTAACAGTATCTACAGACGTGACTGTCACACTCGTGGAGGTTCAACATGAGCTGCAGGTGCTCAGTCAGAGATGTACAGCTAGACATGGGGTTTTAGAGAGTTTTCTGTGGACACAAATAGTAGCTATTGTATGCATTATGCTTAACAAGTGTCATTGCATTAAAGGAACAACACTAAAGCTTAACTGTAGTCCTGTTTTCTTCTTCTCTTGTAAATCCATCCACATAAACCTTATAGTCTGTTTCAGATGCAAGCATTTTCTCTACCACTGTGAACAAAGATGTGTGTGCATGTGTGCAGGTGAAATACAAAACTTCCCAAAAACTGTGAAATTAAATTATAAGTTGAATCACTGGGACAGCAGCCGGTAGTGGTAAAATAAGATCCCGTAAAAAAAAGGATGACAGGATGATTAATGTATACTTGTAAGCATTTGTGGTCCAATAACAAGTGTTCCCTTTGAATAACCCCTCATCTGTCATGACTCCTCTCAGCTACTTTTGACAGATCCATCAATTTCTTCACTTCAGCCCCGTGCTCGTCCGCTCTCCTTCCTCCACTCCCCTTTGACTCTCTCTTCTTTCTCTCCCACTCCTGGCACTGAAAACTTTTTCATGACTTCTCTTTCAAACTCCTCCATTTCTTGCTCTATGGCGCTATCCTCCTCCTCTTCCTCGTCCTCCTCCTCCCCGTTCTCATCCCCTTCAACCATATCTTCCAGAATATCTCCCACATCCTCCACAAAATCTTGAAAGCTTATCTGGTCATGAACAAAGACCCCATCCTTGAAGAACTCAGCAGCTAGCTTTTTGAGCTCCTCTCTTATGGAAGCATCTACTCCCACCTTCTCTGCCTTGGCTAGGTACGTTTGGAGGATGGCGTCAAACTCAGGGAAGGGGACAGGAAGCAGCCCCTCAGCCTGAGCGCAGGTCTCCAATGAGTTACAGTGCTGTGGTGGTTTGGGGTTGTGCTGGAGCCGGTCTCTCTGCTGGACCCAGTACTCTGGCTGTTCCAGGGAGGGTCTGCGATGTGTGTGAGGAGCCTTCCTGTCTCCCCACTCATGCTTTTCATGGTGGCCATGATGGTGATTACCAGAAAATTTGAGCTCATCTTTGTTTTTTTCAGCACTTGACCTGTCCTTTTTCCAATCTCCGTCTTGCTTTTTCTCTTTCTGTCTTTTCTCTTCTCTCTTCCACTCCTCATCTTTCTTTTCCCGCTGTTTCGTCTCATCCTTCCTCTTCCTTTCCTTATCATCTTTACCATTTTTACTCTTCCACTCATTTTCGTTCCACTGTTTCCTGTCATCCTTCCTCTTCCTTTCCTTATCATCTTTACCATTTTTACTCTTCCACTCATTCTCGTTCCACTGTTTCCTCTCGTCCTTCCTCTTCCATTCCTTATCATCTTTACCGTTCTTACTCTTCCACTCGTTCTCGTTCCACTGTTTCCTCTCGTCCTTCCCTTTCCTTTCTTTACCATGATTCTTGCTGCGATTCTCACTCTCGTCCCACTGTTTCCTTTCACCCTTTCCTTTCCGTTCATTACCCTCATCTTTGCCATTTTTACCCCACCCCTCACCACCTTTCTTCCACTCTTTCCTTTCTCCTTTCTCTTTCCAATCTTTCTTCTCCCATTTCTCATTGCCACCTCCCTTGAAGCCATCTTTCACTTTCTTCCACTCCTTCTCTCCCTTCCACTCGTCCTTGCCCTTGTGCTTCTCTCCGTGGTCCTTTCCTCCCTTCCAATCCGTCTTCTCCTCCTTACCTCTCCATTGTTTTCCCTCTTTCACTTTCTCTTGTTTTGCCTTTTTCCAGTCTTTCTCTTCCTTCCAATCTTTTCTCTCACTCTTTTCTATCCATTCCCTCTTCCCTTCCCTAGCCTTCCATGGCTTCCCTTCATCACCTCTGCTCCCTTTGTCTTTCTTCCACTCTTTCTCCTTCCTTTGTTTTGTCTCATCACTGTGCCCCTTCTGCTTCCCTTCCTTATCTTTCTCCTTGTCAAACTTTCCTTGCTCATGTTTTCCCTTATTCCATTCTGTTTTACCTCCATCTTTGCGTTCTTTTTTCTCTCCTTCCTTCCGTTCAGTTTTTTCCCTCTCTTTCAACCCCTTCTTTTCACCAATGTCATATTTTTCCTTCTTCCAATCTGTCTTCTTCTCCTTTTGGTCACTCCATGGTTTCCTGGCCTGTTTCTCCACAGCTGCAGCTGTGTCCTGCCTGCTGTCCTCTGGCTGGCCACTGGGGGGCGATGGAGTGGGCTTCACAGGTTCTTGAGCTGCTTCACTGGCTGCTGACGGAAACACAAGCAGTTGTTAGAACTACAAAGATGAACAGTGAGCAGTCAAGTGAGAAAACGGAAGGTGAATAAAGTTAGAAATATCCAACACTTTCCCTTGCTTTCTAAAAACTATCATCTTTCTACATCTTCTACCCTCCATCACATCCCTCTGTCCCTTTGTACCTGAGGAACGTTTTAATTCAGTCACAGTCGATCTCAGTGTTTCTAGTTCTTTCTGTAGGGCCGGGACAGACTCCAGCTCTCTCTTCATCCTCTCATTCTCTGTCTGAAGAACAGGGAGAGATGCCATCTCTGTCTTCAACCTACTGTTTTCCTTCTCCACCTCCTCCCACCGCAGCCGCTCCTTTGCTCCCTCTGCTGCCTGTCCCATGGCTACATTTAGCTCTTCTCTCTGTGCCTGTTTAAAGAAAACGAACAGGAAAAGAGGGCCCAGTGAGAATATTACACACTCAGTGACACCTTTATATGCACAGACACACACTCATATACCATACTGTATGTATACTGCGCGCGCGCACACACACACACACACACACGCACACGCGCACACGCGCACACGCGCACACGCGCACACGCACACACGCACACACGCACACACACACACACACACACACACACACACACACTTGTACTTCTATCTTTGTGAGATAGAACCCTAACCCTGACCCTAACCTTAACCTAAACCTGATTCTAACCATAACTCTAAAACCAAGTCTTAACCCTCAAAATGTGATTTTAAGGTGTCTCAAAAAGTGAGGACTGGCCAAAATGTCCTCACTCTGTTAGTAAAATACTTTTTTTGATCCTTACTATGTAGCAAGTACAAGTACACACACACACACACACACACACACAGAGGAGGAAATAATGTGAGAGACAGAATGGAGTCGCACCTGAAGTTGGGCTTGTAGCACAGAAATCTGCTGGTTCCCTTTGTCTAACTTATTTAAAAGCTCTGTACTGTCAGCATCTAGTGGTGATGGAGGAACCTCTGGATTAAGCCACTCCTGTCAACAAAGTGCACACGCAGTACAACACAATGGCAAGGCTTTAGAGGACTTCTCAGAATCATTATTGCCAGAAAAAAGTAGCCAGGAAATGAGAGAACAGTATGTGTTGATGAAATGGGGAAAGAACAAAAGTCCAGCCAGTTGCACAGTTGGTAGACAATAGCAGTAATGCTGCCAGCATTGTGGGTTGTCTCCTACTGAGCATATCACACCAAACCTTCATGCTGTGGTACTCATTGTCCTTATACACAAAATGGCATAATGAGTAAAAGTTCAACAGAATAGAGGGAGGAAAAAGAAGTGAATTGATGCAAGACTGACCTGTTTTCCTGGTACATCTGACTCTTTCAGTTCCCTGGTGCCATAGTCACTCTCTGCAAATCATTATGCAAAGCTTTATTTCGACATTCATAATACACTGTCAAAAAAGACAAGCAGAGGCTACACTCTGTTACTTATTACTGAAAAAAGTGACACCCACCCAAACAAAAATCAAGGCAATAAAATGTGTGTTGCTCAGCTGAGTAAGGGCATACATACTGCATCATTTCAAAAGGAAAGATAAGGGGCAATGTATTCCTTTCTGGCTGAAAACCTTGTATTTCAAAGTTTGCTAACTTCCAGTTTCAATTTTTGCCTGATCCTCAATGTTCTTTCAAAATCTGCTGTAAGAAAACCTAAAAATTGACTAGCAAAGGCACAGTGGTCAAGCTAAAGCTATTGGTTCACATTGTGGTGATGCGGTACAAGGTTTTCATTTACCAACAGAAAAAGTATATAAATCACTCTCTTCCTCTAGTTCACACACATTTAAAAGCATGAAGTGCTTTAAAACGTGTCAGAAGCAAAACTGATTTTTTTTTCTGCATGCACATTCGCACATACAAACTCATGCTGATGACAAGAAAGCACTCATTCATTCACTCATGCACATACAAACAAACCCACAAATAAACCTACCCTCATCCAGGTCCATGAAGACACCTGCAGGTATAATACACCTCAGTCGCAAAGTGCCCTTTATCTATTCCACTGCTAGCACCATGTTCCTCTATCTAACCTTGCTATAACATCCTAAAATCCATCTAAAATAACATGGGAATTGGGATGGGATGTTTTCCCTCTCAACGGGTCAAATGGTGATGCCTACCTGAGAAAAAGATGGTGCCGAGGCCTAGCAGAATGACAGCACCAAGGATGCACTTGTTCACAGAGAACCCGCTGTCTTCCTCACGCTGTGGCAGCTGAAACTCTTCCTCTCCTTCCTCTTCCTCCTCTGCCCTCCCGATCCGTTCCAGAGCTGCTAAGAGAGACCTCCTCCTCCTCACCTCTGGCTCTCCTTCACCCTCCGTCCTCTCAGTCCTCTCCTCACCCACCTCTGAATCCACAGGGGAATCTGGAGCAGTATAGGAAAAGTATGAAAGCTTTTTTTTAAAGTATATTTGGACAATTACCGTGCAATTTACGGGTTTAATCTATTTCATAACTACCCCCAAGGCACAACCAGTGAAAACAGCAGATCATTTACTTTGTAGGTATTCATTAGACAGTTTTATTTTCTGACATTTATCATTTTAAAGCAAAGCCGTTGCACATTGTTGGGCACAAATTTGCTCTTGCACTCAGGGAGCTGATACTAGATTGCACAGCAGGTATGGTGCTGTAACTGGTCTGATCCTGCAGCATGAGACAAAACTCCTGATGGGAGGTAAGATTTGCTTCTTTATTGGCTCTGCTGTGCATGGCACGCTGGTGAATTTGCTCAATTGCCATTCCTTATTTTCCATTAAACTGCACAAAGTGATTCAAACACTTCATTTCGGAACTTCTGGCACCTTGAAACAACAGTGTTTAAACTTTCCAAACTATGTGCATCCCATTTTATTGCTAAAGAGCAATCATGCTATAAACAGGTGCTTCAAAGATTCACTCATTGACACTTAACTCTAGTCGTCAAACAAAGGATGTATGAAAGAATGCACAACAGAGCTAAAGAAGGCTCACTTTTTTAATGCTTTAGTGAGACAAAGAGCTGCAGACAAAACACCAAACTGCAAAAACCTTTTGAGGTCCCAGTCCCTCTGAAGCCAATTTACTTCTGCTGTCATGCAAATAAGAGTTTCTCTGTCACAACATGCTCCCTTCCTCATACCAACCACAGCCTCTCCAGACAACTTCCTGGCCCAGATACAGAACAAGTCCATAACCAGCTGGTCCACCAAGTACACTTCAGACACAAATAGTACATATGGCTTAGTCTCCAAAAATAGAGAGGAGAGGATACAGGCATACCATGTGATGATCTTTGCCGTGTATATAACAACATACACATAATAAAAACTGGTGCTGAGGTTATAATATTAATATAAATAATAACCTAAACGTTGCTGTTCATACCTGCCTGATTCCCTAAATCAGTTGTCCTTGGAAACAGGTCTGACTCCTGCCCCTCCTGCTGCAGCTCTTCCCCATTTAGTGGATGCAGTGCTCCTTCCCGTGCGAGCCGCTCTTCTTCTTGCATAAACTCCATCCCTCCCAGAGTCTCTGTGCTCAGCAACGAGGATGGGGGCTCATCAGAGGAGGGGGTTATGTGGGAGTAGGAGTCAGAGAATGAATCAGGGTCAGGGCTGGACTTTGCCAGCCCCTCGGGTAGGCCCTCTGACTGGCTGGGTGCATCACTGCCAGGAACAAAGCTGCTGGAGACTTCCAAAGAAGTGGGAACAGGGGCATCAGTGATGGCGGTGGGTGCAGAGGTGTGCTGCTCAGTGCTTGTGTCTCCACTTAGCTCTGCTGTTTTTTCTTCTGACACCTGGAATCAGGTCATTAAAATCCCCTTAGAGTACAACTCTGTCACTCAAAGGTTTTAGGGCAACCTATATTCTAGCATTTTGGTTTAAACTCAAGCAAAGGACATAATTCAAAAACAAAAGTTCAACAGGCTGGGAAATGTGGTTATACACTCTCTGGCAGAAAGTTAGATGATATAGATGAATACTACTGTGGTGTAAATATAAAGCGGAGCCAGGCTAGCTGTTTCCAGTCTTCATGTTAAGATAATTTAGTTGTTTCAAGAGAATGGTCTTGATATTCTCATCTAACTCTCTGCCAGAATTCCAATAAGCACATTCCACAATATGTTGAACTATTCCTTTAACTTTAAAAAACATATATGAACCAGGTCATTGTGAAATGCCTTTGACTCTCTGAGTTTTCTGCACCAGTCTTTCATAAAGCCCTTGCTAAAAAATTAAATAAGAGCCCTCTCTTATTTTCTAAATTTCTATAAATAGAAACTTTGTGTTGGCACTGCAAAATTAACAGAGATTAACATTATTTTATAACTCCATCAAGAACCCGTATCCTGGTAACAGCTGAAGTGAGTCATCCTCCAGGTATAAATATTTAGTTGGAGGGGCAATAATGTTGCTACACAAGCTCTGGCCAATCACTATTAAGTACTCCTGGGGGATACGCAGTTTTAATGCTCTGAGTAAATGGGTGAATGTACTCACCAAAAGTGTGGTATAATCACAAAATGAAAGACATCAGAATGCTTTTGTTGGCCAATCACAACTACATCTTCAGCTAAGCTGTGTAACAAATAATACATAATAGAAAATGCTGTGTTTTGCTGTCTTACCAGGTGTTCCTCCACAGGGGACCCGCCTGCAGATGCTTCACCCTCTGCAGGCTGGTTTGCTCCAGAGCCTGGCTCATCAAACACAGACACAGGAGACAAGAGAGAAACTTATTATAGCAACAGTTTAACATTATTTGAAATGGAGCATTTTGACACCATATGCACACCAAATGTGCATAATACAGAATGATGAGCAGTGGTGATGTGGTAAATTGTTTTTCACTTCACTTTTACTTCTCTGCATCATTTGACACACTGAAGTAAAAATCAGAGAATGCAAAGGGCTAAAGTAAGTACAAAAATGAAGAAACAAAAGACAGAAATAATAGCTTTGTATGACAGATATATATTCTTTTCCTGTGCCATAAATAATCCCACAGTGCTCAAATTTATTCTGAAAAATACCTGCTGCAGATGTAAGGCTTTCCCCATGGTGCTCTGTTCCCTCTGCCAAAGGCCTCAGGGTTTCAGCGACAGTCTCCTGGTACAAACAGAAAAACAACAGTCAAATGATGCATACACACAGAACATTCAGTCTATCCTTTGATTGTTTCTGTGCAGCAGAAATGATGAGCATAACTCTCTTAAACAAAAGCTACTGCCAAAGTGCCACTGTGCCAGGCAGTATGTGTGTACATGTGTGTGCTTCCAAAAGCCAGTTTGCCTTTCTGAGTAAGTTAAATCTGGAAAAAGGCAAGAAACACAGACAGTCTTATTAAAGAAACCTACTTCATATTCAGGTGACCTAAAAGAAAATCAATTGGGACAAGGAGTTTTCTTTTTTAAAAATAATGCAATTTCATTGAGGTCGTATTCCTATGCTCTTTACAGTGTGGTGATACCTCAGGAGTGAGGATGGTCCAGCTGTTGTTAGCACTGCTGCCGCCAGACATGGCCCCCTAGAGGCTTTGCCTGTCTCCTGCAACACGGTAGGAACATACAGAACAGATTACATTATTAATAGTTCACGGAGAAAAAAGCTAATCAAGGCCCCATACTCCTCTGTGCCTTCATATCATCTGAATCAAACTTAGTGAAGCGACAGTTAACATCCCCAAGAGAGCAGGTGTCTTGTTCAGAGGCCTGCCACTGTTGTACAATTAGGACGACAGTGTGAGTACTGCAGCTTTAAGTAATTTACATCCTTTGTGCACACAAACACAGGATTTGGATATGTGACTTTGCCATTCAGCCTCACCCATTCTGCCAATAAAGGACCTACTGTAAGGTGGTGTAAACACATTGCTGTGTGTGTGTGTGCATGTGTGTGTATGTGTGCAGGAAGTCCCATTTCCTGGGAGCATTCAGTTCTTCATTAGTAGTTTGTGTGTGTTGTGGGCCTTTTGATCACCCTGGCTTTAGGGTTAGTGGGGAAATGTTTTGGCAGAGACACGGGTAACTAAGGCCGGCACTATTTGAGATACAGGCTGTCTACATCAAAGCTATTGGTCTGTTGAATAGATGTCTACAAACTACCAAATTTCAACTCCATACTGTATATTGCATATTTGTTCACTGCATAGGAATTACAAGTTTTACAGTAACTTGGTGGAACCATTTTCCTCTCTTGTAGTTATGAATGTGAACAACAAAATGTGTTAAACACAGGCAGACATTTCTATTTTACCACCTGGTATAAATCTTTGAAACCTTCCTTTCAAACAGCCGATGATGACGTAATAGAGATGCATATTTATTAAGTCTAGTCTGGCTTTCATCAGTGAATGCAGAAAGAATGAACCACATTGTCTGGGTAATGACACACTTCACTCCCCAAATTCAATTCTCTCCCAACTCCGCAATTTAGGTCTCCTAATCGAGTGCCTCCCAAGAGAAGTCTACTGAATCTAGCCTAGGGCCCAAGGAGCATTGTGGAGCATATAGTGGAATGGCTTAAATAGACACCAGCTAAATATAGCTACCAAGAGATTGAGCAGAGACAGGAACAGGGAGCATGCAGAAGATGGCCATGGGGAACACAACAGAGGCAGCAATGTATTCTAAGGAGAGTTTTAAAAGGATTATTTTAAATGCCCCACAAAGCTAGTGGCTTTTAAGAGTCAAAAATAATTTTCACTGCCTTTTCCTACTTTAATACCATTTGATCTTCATGGGCACCATCTAATCTAACCTACACAACTGTAGCTTTGGAAGGCTGGGTTACATCCCTTAACTTTGTATGTTTACAGATACTTGACACCCTGGCTGATCTCTTTTTACTAATACACCTTCAAACAAAAAGTAATCCTTGGAAATGTATATTGCCATGCTTTTTTTTTTTTTTTCTCGAGCAAAACACAACAAAATATATTGTTACAGCTGCAGACCTAATCTGCTCATCTTCTCTCAGCAGGGAAAAAATACCAAAAAAGGTCAAGAGAATAAACCACAGGACAGGCCATTAGGACAGCAAAGCTAAACTGTCAGCAGAGGCGACATATCCAGTTTGTTCACAGCAGTTCACACACAGCATCACCAACAACGCAGTTTATCAAAGTATTTTGTTTACAGGCTGAAATATTGAAGCCTGTGACAGGAAATGTCCCATAGCGACAGACTCAAATAAAAATAAAACTTAACGCCCCTTTCAACAAAGAAAGGTCACGTCTTAAAGGTGCTGAAGGCCGGCGTTAGCAAGAAAAACTACTGATGGTTTCAAGTTATATTGTTAGCATTAGCCATTAAAAGACAAACTTTCCATGTCACAACTGTCAATCGAGCAACCAGGAAAAAGTGACTGAAGCGACGTTGGCGACGCAATGGAGGAAAAAAACAACACAAAACAGACACAGTTGTTACTGTGTAATTACAAGTACTTGTAAGTAACATTCAAATTAAGTGGTTCTTACCGTGGTCGGTCGCTTTGCTTCAGACCCCACAGTCTGTCACACTCACAGCAACACACTTCTGAGTCTTCCCATCCAACTTGGGAACTTAGAACATGCCTCCTGAACTTGCATGAGCCACACGCGTCTCGTCCAATCAAGAGCAGCGTTTTCTCTGATCCCGCCCCCTTCCGTCCAGTTCGACCAATAGCAATGCGGCATTACTATACTTCACTGGGAAAGCTTCCAAGTTGATTGACACATGCAGGTGATAACATATGCTTTTTTCAAACACCCCCAAGTCCTCTGCTTTTATCACTGGTGGTCCACAAGCTCAGGTTGATTCCAGGTTGATACTTTAGGTCCCAGTATCCTCATTTCCAATATGAAACAGCTTGTAAAATGTATCCCATATTTTTGTTAAATACATACATCATGAATTGGATGGAATTTTACAAACTGTCAAATTAGATAAATACAAGCCATGAAATCTCAGTGAAGGCACATGAAATCTACAAGAGTACATGTGTGACACTCAAACCAAATGATTTTTCTTTGTTTTTCTTTTTTTAGCTGCACAGTATATGTCAATTATCAAATTAATCAAAACAAAGTGAACAAAAATTCAGACATAAGGGTAATATTTTTCTATTCATTAGTTCCTTTATTCATTGCCACACCAGTTTGTCTTGTACAGTGAACATCACAGGTGCCATTCCTTAAGATCTCAGATCAACAGAGTTGAATTCAGGAAACTCAGTATTTGTAGAATCTGGATATGTGCCAGTATGTTTCCTGAAAACCCAAGAGGAGCATCCTATAGACCCTGAAAAACAGAAATGTTGATGTGTGTAAGTGCATTTAACAGTTCTATGATTTTGTAAACCTATTCCTCAATGAAATTGCCATTTTCTAAAATCGAGAGCCTCTTCTTTAACAGGTAATTGCATTTAATACATTAGAGAGATTTTGATTCACTGTGTAGGCTACTGAAGTGGTAAATTGTTGTCATATGAGACAAGACTCATACTTGCCAATGCTTTGCCAGCACCGCTGATCAAACACTCCATTTCTGATGAAATAAAAGCTGGTTGAAATTACACTATAGGAGCCAACGGAGAAACAGGGAAAATCAATGACCACTTGATCTACTCTTCCTCAGTCTGTCAGTCCAGGATCTCTTTGATGCACCAGCAGCAGAGAAGGAAATAGAGGCACTCCTTAACTGACTGGATGAAACTGTAGGCAAAGTTTCCTCCCAACAAGTTCTTGCCTCGTCCCAGACCCATGGCCATGTCCCGCAGGTGCTGTCCCAGAGAGGAGGAGGGCATGGCTTGGGGAAGAGGACGCTGGGGATGCATTGCTCCGGAGAGGAAAGGGAGTGATCAGGCAGAGGCAAAAAGGAGGGCAGTCGATGAGAACAGGAGGAGAGCTCTGACAAATGGGATTGGACCGGGCTCGTGCAGCAGCTGAGGTCTGCTCCGTATTCCAGGCACAGATAGCTCCTCTACTTATAACCTCCTATATGAACTGCAGGCTGCCTCCTTCCACGTCCTGCTTTTTCTAGACTATTCCCTGCTTTCATAAATTCACTCATTGATCAAAGGCCTTGTTTACTGTACCTTTGCACTGCACTGTTGTCCTCTTTTGAATGCTACCCCCCCACACAGACTCTCTCTCTCTGAGCTCTAACAATCCCTGAATCAGCCCCCTTCTGTTACAGCCTCATCTGTTCACAAACAGGAGAGTTCCAGTAGCTCCAACACACCCCTGCACTACATCCCACTCTTTGTTCAGGACAGTCTGTGACAGATGATCATACCTTCTAGCAGTGTGTGCTGTGCTGTTTAACTTTCCATCAAAGTTTTTTCTGTGTAAAAATAAAGGGATCTAAAAAGAATACCCAACTAGATGATAAATATTTAGGTGTAATGCACAATTATATCAAAAGGAAAACTCACAAGGAGAGGTGAATGATATATGTATTTATATATGCAATCTATATTTTCAGATACAGGTGTAAACAGACATGTTTCCCTACAAACAAAAAAGTATTAAAACAGAAATATATAAAGTAAAAATCAATATCTGTGCACACTATCTGAAAGTAACCTTTGGCTTTCAAAGAAACACAAATTAAAAAGTACAACAGCATCATCAACACGATCACCATCACCAACAACAAACAAGAAATAATTTTTGAAAGGATTTTCATGCAACAAAGGCAACCGTGATGAACAAAGTTAACATGGGACCAGGTCACTAATGATGCAGAGGGTCAGGTGGGTCAGTTCCAGTACACACACACACACACACACACACACACACTCGCACACAACAGGCGCACACAGTAATGGCAGAACTTAAAGCTCTGGTTTTCCTATCTCTGACCTGCAAACACCCAAACAGGCAGAGTGTGAGTGTCTGACTGACCCAGCTGTCACTCTGGCATGTGTGTGCATGTTAGATTACATGTGAGCCCACTTCAGGGTATGAGGATGAGTTGACAGTTAAGGTTTACGTTGAAAGATCCCCGCTCATGTTTCAGGAATTTGGCCACAATCTCTTTGACAAGTTCAGTTGGCTTTAAGAGCTACCTCAGTGCTGCGGTGTCTGGCTCGGTGTAACTTCTTAAATAAGTCTTTAAATATACAACCATGGAAACAATAATCTGATACTAAGCTGAACAGTCAAACATTGATGTTATTTACAGATGCTCCGGAAATATCCCCCCCTATGGTGACATCAAGTATCTGTGACTATAAGCTGAATGCAAGAATGTGCATCAGAGGAGATTGCCATCACTGGATCTGTTTGTGTGTGTTTACTGGAGTGTCATTTTTGCAGAGTCTTTGTTGTTTAACTGAGAGGCTTGTGTAAGATTCTCCTGTAGTTGACTACATTTGAATTAAGTACATAAGGTGACTGCATTGAAGTGACGTGACTGCATTGAAGAAACAAGGCACGATTAAAAAGATATAAAAAACAACACCATGGATTGAGGGAGGAGGAAGAGGAAAAGAGAAAACTATGGTGTGAACTTCTCCCTCCAGATCCTCGACAGTATGTGGAACCAGCACACTGAGGAGCAGCATTTGGCTTAACTTTTCATTGTTAGCAATGCTCCAAAAGCATGTATGTCCTTATGCTCGGTTACCCCTGGCCCACTTCATTTGATATACAAGGTTTTAAAAATGATTCCCTCACGTGATAATAAAGTAAAGGCAACATCACAATACACAAAAATTACCAAAACCAGTTACCATGACACACTGTGCATCATTTTTTGCAGAGGGAAATTCATTGCTTAGGCTGCTCAACATTTCTCATTGGCCACTGTTTAAAGGGGTCTCCTTAAACAACTCTCCTTTGCTTTCAGTTTGCATCAGAGAATACTCTGTAAAGATATAACCCATAGATTGTCAATGCAAACACATACTAAGGTATCAGTGAAAAGCAATAGGTCAAAATGATCTGGTCTATGCTTCTCAAAATGTAGTAGTTATTGTGTTTGTGGGTGACATCAATGCACGTTAAAAAAAAAAAAAACCTTCTTGATGATGTATTCAGGCACAATCACCCAGATTTTTCTTCCATCTAAAACAGGCTCATTTTTATGTGCATCTCTTTCTAAATTAGCTCCCAATGCTGTAAGCTCACAAGATAAATAACTGTTGATAATTATCATGGCTTCCTCTGCTGTTAGCGACCAAGTTCATGTTCTTTGGCATGACAGGTGGTGCAGACCGTGTGTGATGTAAAGGTGTATGGGTATCTCTGTTTACAGAGGGATGAGGGCAATACAGCCTTCTACATCCTCCTAAACTCCTAATGTCCAATTAGTAATGAGTTCCGAGATAGAAGACGGTAAAAAAAACAAAAAACATATATGATGGTCATTGGCATAGCAGTCCCAGATTTGCATACAGGCTTTCCTCATCACCAGGTATCACTCCAAGGGTCAAAGTTCAAAAGTCTTTCATAGGGGAGTGGTTGGGGGTAAGGTGGCCCTCCTGATTAGATTGGAAGCAAACTCGTTTATGCATATTCACCAGGCAGAATCATGTCAAAGTCAGGTTTGCTGCTCAAGTGCTCAAGTGACACCTGAAGGGTGTGTTTGTGTTCGAGCCTGATTCAGTCTCTACAACAAAGAACCATTGCCATCCAGTTTATGTTTTGTCTAATATGCTCCAGCGACAGTCTGGGGAGGAAAATCATTTCCCCTGAATCAAAGAACGAATGAAAGAAGATCCTGTGTCCCACTTATGTTCCTTTCTTCACTCTGAAGTTCCATTATTTCTCTGTACACAATTCCTTGTATTAGTAAAGTGTTTTTTTTTGTTTGTTTTTCATAATCGAATGTTAAGATTTTTTTTCTTTAAAAAATTGCATTTGTTTTCCGCCCCCTTCTGAAATTAGGAAAGGGCTCCTCCCTGGTTCACAGTAGGCCGTTGAGAAATTGCAGCAGTACTTCTCCGTTGTGGAGGGATGCCTGATAGTCGTTGGTGTCGAGGAGGGACTGCATATCACAGTTTGGCTTTCAGAAAGGACAGGAACATGTGGCAACAGCAGCAATTAAGTGATTCTGCAGAGAAACTGGTGATTCTTTTTCTTTTTTGGCTTTCTTTGCTATGTGTGTGTGTGTGTGTGCAAATGTATTGGAGTGTATGTTTGAGTGTGATTAGTGTAGTGTTGCTGTGTGTGTTATCGCATATGAAGGTGTGTTTGTCTTGTGTTGAATTGCAGTAGGAGTGTGTGTATATTTGGTGGAGTATTTCATTGGTCTGTGTAATGTCAGGCCCTACGCTCAACTGGCTGTTGCAGACACACTTCGCTACCAGCTGATACGATGGGGAGCCTGTTATCCATGTGGTAACTGATCAAGTGACTTACGCTTTCAAACCGATGGTCTTTTGTACGGACCTGAAAGACAAAGAAATATATGTATTAAAGGCAAGTTTAACTACATACACACTGATACAATCATGTGTTAGTAAAATTCTACTTAAAAATGTCCCTTGAACGTTCACTCCTCTCCCTCCCCTTTGCCCTTGTGATCTCTTCCTCCCACCATGACTCACCACTCCTTCTGGGTCGACTAGTAGCAGGTGTTTGGGCTGACCCCCTTGCTGTCCTGTGAGGACATACTGTCCGGGTGTGGTCCCAGACTCTCGCACCAGGAAGTCACCATCTCGGGTCAGCAGCCTCTCCGCTTCCCTGCGGCTTAAGCTACCATGAAACCAGGCCTCACACTGCAACTGTTGCACCAGAGGAGGCACTGCTGTCACTGAGCTTGGGCCCCCGTGCCCAGAGACCCCCAGGGCATCATCAAAGGGCTCTTAAAAAATACAGATAAACATGTTTGATATTGTATTTCTCTAATATACCTCAAATGCATTTTCTTTTGTCCTTTACAATTGTCTGTATTTCTATTTAGAATAAAATTGATTGGACCATGTCCAAGTAAATCACATGGTCTCTGTCAGAGTGTGCTATACACTGATAGTGTACTGTGTCTTTAATGTGAAAGAGCTTTACCCAGTCAACCAATCATGTTACATAAAATGCCCCTGTAATGGACAAAGGCACTCTAATTCCCTTATCTCCCTCCAAGGCTGCCTTCTGTGGGCAGCTCCTCTCCTCAATTAGCCAGTCATACGGAATGTAAAGTACACACTACTCTGCTCATCTCCTTAGTCAATGATTAACCCTTATGCTTGCCACATGGTAAAGTAATTGCACATTTCAGTTACCAGCAATTTTGGTCACTTTGATTACAACAGACACATTTTGTCATTTACAGGAAACTGTGTTTCAGTATTGAGATTCCCAGCAAGCTCCTTAGTCATTTGCATTGTTGCATTTGTTTTTTTTAGATAGCAGTCCCCACAACAACAACATTAACATAAAAGCAGAGATAGGCAAGGTAAGACACTTACTCATGTCAAAAGCGTCTCTGTGAGCGTTTCCATTCGCTGCAACTGGGGGGCGGGGTTTATCCACATTAACGTATGAAGGGTCATCGAACAGTTCTCGTCCCCCCTCTTTGGCACCCACTTAAAAACAGAAAAAAACTGACATCAATAATCCTGGTACTTCCCATTTCCCAGATTAGCTATTCATATTGAACTGCACTGTAACAGGCCAAGACAAGACAAAAACAAAACAACAAAGATTACTGTGTGCAGAAAAAGTGTGACTGATTTCTCAATTGGGGGTAATCTGTGGGTTTATACAAAACCAGGCTGAAACACACCCACGATTTTAGAATTGTGGCACTGACCTCACGCCATCTTATGTACAATTTCGACTCAAAACTGCTATGAATGTGCAGTGTTCCATGCTGAGGGAAATGACTAGTTATCCAAGAAAGAGGCGAGGTAAAATAGTTGTTTAATCTCTCTGTTCTGTGCCTGAATGATACCCTGAGTCATTCCCTTTCAGCCTCAGCTTGAATGACAGAGAGAGAGAGAGAGAGAGAGAGAGAGAGAGAGAGAGAGAGCGAGAGAGAGAGAGAGAGAGAGAAAGAGATGCAGACAGACTGGCAGAGACAGATCTCACCTGGTAGAGGCGGCAGAGGCTGCTTGTGAATGTCATTCTGACCTGGCTGTCCATAAGGCTGCAAACACAGACGCACAAAAACAAATTATGAGTCACTGCACCATTTGGACCGACTAAAATAAATTCAGTCTCTGGTCAACTGAAAAAGTAACTGAGGTCAATAATGATTTGTGTATATAGAACAGAACAGGGGTACAGTTGCCTTTTCATTTACTTGGCCCAAAACTGAGCATTTCTGACACATTCTGTATAGTCAGAAGATTCCTTAAAAGTGTATCATCTCTTAATTGCAGTGCTGCTAGTGTTTGGATGTGTTGAAGCATGTGTATGAGTAAGTTTCATCCTGCTGTTGTAATTATGTGTACTTGTCTCACCAGCGTGGCCCCTGGGCGGGTCCTCATGTCAATCAGTCCACCAGGGGGAGGCTGTTTTCCAGGGAAATTATTGTAGTAAGGGACATCAGGAGGCGGAGCAGTCTCATCATCTTCTTCCTCCCATGCAGAGCCGTCAAACGGAGCCATTCTGGGAGAGAAAGGGGTGATACAAAAGCAGATACAGAAACACATGATGGGTGGAAAAATACAAACACAAGCTCTTGTTTTGGGCTCACATGAGCAAAGATGTCCACATTTACCTGTCATGAGGGGTGACCAGTTTGGGTGGGTTCTTTAGGTACTGTTTAAAACGCAGTTCGAAGGCCTGGCCGATGGTGCTGATCACTTCCTGGGCTAAACCCTCTGAACACTCCAGGATATGACATGCTGAAAGAGAGGACACACAAATGACTGAGAAGATACAAGATGAAGATGAACATGTACTTGAGTGAAATATGCAGTCAGCTAGACAAATAAACTTCAAACATTGACAAAGAAAGAGTGCATGCCATCCAAATTACAGAATTACATGAATAATATTAATAAAAATTAAAGTGTGTTTACTGTTCTAGGAACATTAATATACAAGAATTTCTATATATATTTTTTCAGTTGCAACTCAGTTCTGTTTTTTTTTCCCCCTTCCTTCACCACTATTGCTTGGAAAATCAAGCCACATGTTAATATATTTTTAGCCCATAAGCATTAATAAAGCTGCCAAAAAAACAGTCCTGTTGCTTGTGATGCCTATTAAGCGGTAAATGTACTGAGTCTTCCTTTGCACTCTGGGTCTGTCATGTCTTCAGTAGGCAGTGTGAGGGAAATGAATAGAGCCATTTCACTGATTTAATAGAATTCATTTATATTTTAATAAAATGACTTGTTTATCTTTATATTTACAGTATTTGCTGAAAGTGCAAACTCACGACCTCTTCCACTGTGCAGTGAGAGTGAATGTAGAGAGATTTGCAACTCATGCATCAGAGGATTACGGTCAAACCACGAGCCTCAAAGTGCAGTCTAATGGCCAATGCTACTTGAGTGCAGGTGTCATTTTGCTGTTTCTGCTCACCTCTCTGGTTGACTGGGTCTTTGGCCACATATGCTACGTACTCAGCCGTATCCTGAGGAAGACAGGGGAAGACAGTTAGGGGAAGAGGGCAAAGGGAAAAAAAACTTGATAGGGGGACAAAGGGCAGGTTTAGGATAGAAAGGTTGATAAGAAGAAGGCAGCGATGGAGAGGAAAGAGATAAAGCAAAGCTGCAGAAGTTAAAAACATACACTGAGCTGAAAGAGAGATAACAGGAAGTAATGAGATCAGGCTTGGAAGAGGACTGCAAACAAGCGAGGCAGCAATGGAGTGAGTGGTAGTCATAAGAATAGACAATGACAGAAGACAGGAAGGAAGGATATGCAGGCGGAAGAAAGATGGAAAATGTCCAGAGTGAGATTTGAGCTGACTTTGGGTGACTCACTGGGTCTCCTCCAGAGGCGAAGGAGATGGACTGCATGTGATGATTGGCGATTATCTGTGGAGAAAAAGAAAGAGAGTGAGAGAGAAAGAGAGAGAGAAGAGAAGGGGAGCATGTGGGTGACATGAAGTATGTGGGAAGGGAGATGAAAGCATGTGGATGGAGAGACAAATGTGGAATAATTACTGAGAAAAGTGCTTTTTCCTCCGTTGAGCACCATCAACTGCAGCAGAGATAAAAAACTAAGCAGGAACAATGGATGGACCACCGTTTTAACAGTCTGCAACAACCACCCATGTTGGATCAATAACAGCATCAACACTTGCTAATGCTCTCTGCACAATGTGTGGGCTGTATTTGTGAATGGGAGTATGTGCACGGCATGTTGCTTTGTGCTACGTGTTAATGTGTACACACTGCACTACTGTATACCATTTCCCCAAAGAAATGAACATCGTTCAGTAGCTATTAACTCATAAGAGGTCTAGGAGGAGGATCACATCCTGCCCTGCGGTGATGCAGAAATGAAGATGATGGTTAAGAGGGATTTGTGCATCATCCAGAGCAAATGAGGCAACAAAGTGGTGAAGCTCTAAAATTATCCGGGCATCCCTTGAATGTCACAAAAGGTCATAAAACACACTGCTCTGAAGACCAAATCACAAAAATAACACAGAGTTAGGTTTTGAGTTAGAAAAATATTTTCTTGATGTCAAAAAAGACCAATATTTACAATAAAATCAGGGTGAGGAAAATAAAAACATTTACATTTTTATCAAAATTGCCACTCTAAAGTTGATCTTTAAAAACTAAGTCTTTAAAATCCTTAAAACCCACAAGAAATCCCTCAAGAAGAGAGATCCTCAGCTTTACTCTACTTCAGTAAAATGCATGGGCTGAGTGCACTCAGGATACCAAACATGCAGTGCCTCTGGCTAAAACAGAGCTCTCACAATCAGATGTATCACTGATTCACAGTGAAGTCTCTGGGACAAATCTACCAAACATCAACAGAGTTTTTGAGAAAAATACAAGCAACAGCAGCTTCAGAAGGAAGCTGGTTTCAGTCTAACCTGTTTGCAGTCAGAGGCCAGCAGATTGAGGCTGCTAGTCGAGATGGTGAGGCTGATTGTCATGCCAGCAAACTGCAGGTTACTTTTCCCCAGGATGGACGTCAGACAGCGAGAGGAAGGCTGCAAAGAAGAGGGATATGGTCCATGAGTAATAAACAAACAACGTGCACAAATAGAAGCCCACAGGGTGTTTTTTTTTTTTTTTTACTTCAACAAGGCACGATACTCCATTGAGTGCTCCCTGCCTGTGCATTAGCCTGTGGGTGTATGTGTGGAAATGCCTCTGTGTGTGGGAGTGGGAGAACAGCTGCAATTTTGAAAATGATCCTGTCTCAAAGGCCAACTGTGACCGATGGGGAGTAGACGGGACAGTTCACATACTGTAGGCTGTGCCAAGAGCATCACGCAGACCATGCCAGCACTATTGTGCCAGCTCGTTTATCCCAATCCTCCTTCTTCTCATGGCTTTCATCCATATCTACTCCAGAATATTTGGAGTGTAGTGTGAGAACAGTAGCATCACAACAGGATGCACATGCTCGGCCACATTAACCTCAGTCCAGCCAAATCAGAGGGACTAGACTAGTTTAATCTATTCTAGCCTACATTCTATAACTGTATTTTGTCTGGTGTCCTGCACTGCCAGACGTTCCTTGGTCAAACCCTGCTATGGCAGCAGGGAGCTGGATTTAGCCACCTGTTTTATGAACTGTTTGGGTGGGTGTTTTTAGTTTTACAGGAATACTGGGCACAGACACACACAGTCTTTAAACAGCACACTCGCAGCTGTGTCTGCTAGTCTCTAGTGCTTCTTTGGCTTGACACTGGCTCAGCAGGAGCTAAAACTCTACCTCTCCAGCGTCCCTTGTGACAAGAGGGAGGGAGGGAGGAAAAAGAGAGACCAGAAAGTGATTGGTCAGTGAGAGCGAGTAGCCCACTAACCGCAAAAGTGTACAAGCAGCCTAAATCAAGATCTGTGTGTGTGTGTGTGTGTGTGTGTCTGAGAGAGGGAGAGTGTGTGACTGAATAGCCAACTGACCACAGAGTGGACAATCAAGCTAAATCTAGCTCTCATCCAGAAAACCATTCCCACTGCTGCCCACTTAAAGCATATAAATAAATAATGCCCTGTAAGGATGTGTGTTAGTGTGCATGGATGTACCTTTCTCCTGCGCTGGGCTCCTTTGGCTCCGGGTACTGCCTCACACACCACAGAGATTGCCTCCCTGAAACATTAAAAACATGCGAGAGTTGCAATAGCATGTCATTAACTCTAGCACCTTCCCGGACTTACAATTATGTGGATTAAATGAGATCTGGCATGGGTGATTGAATTTATCGTCCCTGGCAACAATACTCGTCTTTGCCACAGAGACAAACATCACTACGGAAACCAGAAGGAGACCACCAGGATTCCAGAACATTGTAATTTAGGGTCTGAGAGAGCTGCAGGCGTGAACACACACATACACACATACACACACACACGCACACACAGATATGAGTAGATGCAATCAGACACTAACACAGAGAGAAACACACAAGCAAGCAAAAGAGAGAGTGGAAGTAGGACAGAAGGCAAGCAATCAGACAAAGACACGTATGAGCAGTGAGTGGTGTGTGTGAGTGTATCCGTCTGATGCATCTAAGTCTAACCACACTTTTATCTTCTCGCCCCCACATGCACAAACAAGAGCTGAAATGAGAGAAGTAGCAGGCCAGCAACTGATGAGCAGTGTGTGGTCTCACCTGGTGACCTGAGTTCTGGTGTTGAAGTCCAGCGCTCGCATTGACTGTAGCACCTCCACGCAACCCATGTACTGCCCAGGAAACAGGAAGGCAACACATTAGCATCAGACATTTCCTACATCACGGTCCCACTGGACAGATGGAACACAATGCGGACAACAGAGGAGGAAAGTAGTGGTGTCACTTTCTAAAAATGTGAAAGAAGGCTGTGCTGTATATGTGCTGTATATTCGAGACTGGAAAGAGAGAAATGTAATTATATATTTCAGTTCGGCGTTGTTGAGACTGTTCCAGTTACTTACCCGTACAGTGTAGGAAACACCGGTGGTGCTGACCACATTGTCGGAGTGCAGCCAGCCACGGGTGGGCTTGTTGACAAAGGAGCCATGGCGCGTCCACTCATCTCCTCCCAGCTGCCCTCCTTCCACCCGTGCCCTCCTGGACGCCCCTCCCAGCCGGTTCATGTCCTGCAGAGGAGGTCGAGGAGGGGGAGAAGGAGCAGTTAGAGGAGGAACAGGGTGATGGAGCGGAGGGGAGGAGCTAGAGCTGCTCCTGTCGTCCCCAGAGGACTCAACAGGCGCCTGAGGTTGCTGCGGCCTGCTTGAGGCCTTGAGTCCTGGGAGAAGACTGGCAGAGACACCCAGACGAAGGGATCCCATCCTAGGGAAGAAGGAGCAGAGGGTGGTGGGGCTGTTCTCAGCCGGGCGGGGAGAAGAGGGGGGCAAGATGGGAGTGAGAGATGAGGAGGAGAGAGAGGAAGGTAAACCAGGGGAGGGAGTGAGCGGGGTAGCAGGACTGGAAGGAGGGAACGATGATGGATTGGAGTTTGTTTCATCAGTCGAGCTCAGCGATTCACTCCGAAAGTGGGTGTATTTGGTTTTTGGGACAAGCTCCATAATGAATCTGCAGTGTCAGTTTTTATATCCGTGCAAGTCCACAGAGGCTCTAGTGATTCAATCAGTGTCTCTTTGTCTCAGTATTCAAAGTTTCTCCCTAAAAGGACACACAGCCATCTGTCTGTCTTGCTCAATATAAGAGCTGCATCCATCTGTCTGGCTGTCTGTCCTCCACTCATTACCATGCAGCCAAAACCAAACTGCTTTAGAAACAGCTTTGTCCACAGTGAAAGCAGAATGAGAAAAGGTGCGGAGGAGAAGTGGGGTGTCCCAGTTAATGGTGGAATGCAGATGAAAAAAGTTTGTTTTTAGTGCACCAGTGCAGATCATGTTGTCATCAGTTCACTTTAAATCTGCTTCAATGTTCATTCTGTTCCCAGAGACTGATGATGACATGGTCTTAGCTGTCCATAAAGTGTTCATCTCGGTGTTTTTGCCATAATGTAAAACAATATCTGTGAGTATCTTGTCCCAACTTAACAGCCTCTCAGTGAAGGCCAGTTATCCAGCTGTTGGCAGCACCATGAAGAATCAACACAAGTGATTTCTCTCAACACCCCCTCGCATGTGTGTCTCACAGCATTGAGGGGTGCGCACTTGTATGTGATGTGTTTACATGTGTGTGAGGCAGTATAAACCTTCCCTGCCCACAGTACCTCTTAGATTATCTGTGTATGTGAGTGTGTTAGTGTGCACACATGGGTGCATGTGTGAAGCAGCTCCCCTTGGCAGCTCTATCCTGCTTGACACGGGCCCATAAAAATCCTATTAGCAGCCAACGAGGGGATCGCAAGGGGGCTGCGTGCACTAACACAGCAGCAACACGCACACACACACAATGCACAGCTCCAATTGGTCGATACTACAGAGAGCACCTGCAGAGCTCAATGAAGCGCAGAACTGCTAAAGAAGAGAGAGGAGGCTTACTGATATATGGCTAGTCTCCAACTCCTGGTAGCAGCACACTTTCCTTAACACCTACTTTTCAAGTGCACTGTTTTCTCAAATCTTTCATCCAGTTCCTTTTTTACTCTCTCTCTCTCTTCCTCCAAATGGTTTCGTGTCCTCTCTGAATGGCCCTCGCTCTCTCCCTCCCTGCGTCTCCGTCTTCCTCTTCTCTCTTCTTCCAGATTACTTCTGGCGCAGCCTCTTTCCCTTTCTCTGCACTCCTTCCTCCCTTCTCTCTCTCTCCTCTCTTCTCCTGGAAGTCCTCTCTCTTCCTCCACACAATATACTCCGCCAGCCTCTGTCTCTCCAACGCCTCTGCCCTCTCCCGCGCCACCACTTCCTCTCTCCTCTTCCAGATGATCTCTCGCTCCCCCTTACCCCCTCCCTCGTCTGCTCGCCCGTTCTCCAGGCTGTCTTGTTTAACAGTCCCTCTGACTAATATATTAATTGTGATCCCTGTCTTTCTGCCTCTCTAACTTTAAAGAATAGGGATGGCTAGAGGCTAGGCATGGTCACCTATTTAGACACAAGTAGAAAACAAAGAAAAAAAGTTAGTACTTAAGACTGGGCCAGCAGAGTTTGGCCCGTTCCTGACTGTAGATCCTGATATGGCTAAAACAAGTGAGGCTGCCTTGGTTCAAGTGTGTTCCCTAAAACTGGCCACCTCAGTTAGGATGTTTTTTTGTTTTTTCTCAGGAGCACCATTAGATAGTGGTAGTTTGAGTCTGAGATGTTGTCTGTGTCTGGTACAGTGACACACACTGCAGTAGCACGGTGGTGATGTAACACTGGAGAATGTGGGTCATTGGCTGATGACGACTACCGGTGGGTTTGCTGTGATGGTAATGAGACCTGATTGGTCTGGTTTGAACTCCCAACCCAGGGTTCCCTGAATGGTGCTGGAGGCTCATCAGAGTGGAACATGAACCCTCTCACCCAGCTGGAGATGCTCAATTAAAACTGCACTATGATGGTGTGCTGATCTCTGTATGTACAACTGCTATTACCCTGTCACTTTATTACTGCCTAGTACAAATAACAAGCCCAGATTACAGTCGGTTACCTGAGAGAAGAGCATTGGCACAGCCTGATATGATATAAACAAGCAAAGTGTAATACTCTGGAATCATTTCCTTCCTTATCTAAGGCAGGGCTTATCAAGTGGTAGGTCAGCTCTCAGTTCTACTACTAACAGTACAGACACCACAAGACTCATATTCTGCATAGTCCAACCTAGAAGGCAAACAACAGTCTGTTCACATTAACAGTCTCTCGCAACCCAAAGTCCCAAAAAACAAAACAGTCTGCAGCAGTTTGACCTCAGTAGGAGGCAAGGCTACACCTACAGTGCTGCAGCAAGCTGGCTGTCCTACACCTCAGTGCTGCTGAGGCACTAGTCATGTTTACAATCTGTTGACCTTTACTCCCTCAGAGGAGAGCAAGGTGTACACAAACCTTGCCTAAACCACTTACAAGAGGTTGTAAATTTGGCACCAAAGTTTCAGTGATGCCAGGCGAAAACGAACATTTTTCCACTCATTAACATTTCATAACTTAACTGTGTCTGAAGTACAGCGCACCAGCTTGCAGTGGGCGCTGGATGCATGGCAAAGGAACAGTCGCCTACACCAGTCTAGCACCACAATTCTAGCTAGTCATCCATCTGGTCTTGGCCAAAAAGCACCATGGAGAATCCAGTCACACACAAACACTGCCAGACAGCCTGGGATGATCTCCAGAAAGCTGTAAAGAAGTATGGCTGGAAAATTCACAAAAGACACCCAGTATTTGGACAATCAAAGAGCATGCAGAACAAACAAAACAGTCCGTAACACCCCTAATAAAACCAGAAATTACTCCAGAGAGGGGATTAGCACTTAAAAAAGGCAAAAGATCCCACATAAATGGAGTTGTTAACGCTAGAGAGGAAATTCCAGGTGTGTTCTCATACACAGAGGAGCTGAAACGCTCTATGAGCAGAGTCAACCCTCACCCTGCCCGAGGATGTCTTGGTGCACAGAACACAGTGTAGGTCAGGTGACTGCAGAGGAGATGACCCTCTACATGAGGAAAAATCCTGAGTCACCTACATACAGACAGTAACAGGAACAGACTGTCACAGACATAACATACTAATGATCAGTGATTAGTGGCCTCGAGGCCAAGCAGCTGCACACAGTGATAACAGAGTGATATCTACAAGTGAAACCAGTAAGATAATGTAATTTATCCAGCCAGTCCTTATAATGGCACATCAGCTTGACTGATGAAGATGGTAGTTGCCATTGATAAAGGTGAGATCAGGACAAACAGGGCTGAGCTGGTTCACAAAAGACGAACACACAGGATGGGGAGGGGGGAGACAGGTGACCTGAAACAACCCTGATTTTCAGAGACTGCCAAGCTCCGCATAGACAAAGACCAAAAAAAAAAAAAAAAAAAAAAAAAAAACCCTGCCCAAGAAAGAAACTCTAAAAACTGCAAACAACCATGGACTAATCAGGTCTACTGTTTTCTTATCTACTAAATATATACAACTGCTTAATGGAACAGCACCAGTTTTAAAAGCTAAGACAAGAAAAAAGAACTTTACATCATGTTCTGTCTGCAGCTGCCGCCCGTTGCTATGGCAACAGACATTAAAAGAGATGCCTGCGGAGGATATATACAGTGAAGTCCCGACAACAGCAGAAATATTCAGACAAAGAGATAACTGCTTTGTCAAATCACATGACAGCAATTTGTTGCTGTATCAAAGGTTCTATGTTCGACCTTTTTTTTTTTTTTCATCCAACAGGAGGAAAAACAGCAGACTCCTAGGAAGATCAATAGGTTTCAGGAAATGATCAAAGTTTTCTCCAGCATCGCACCAGCCATAAAACCCAATCAATGTTGACATCCCATGTCGGCTGCACGCACTGACTCCAACTAGAGAAGGTAAAACTGTGTATCTGACATTCTGATAACAGTACAAACAACAACTACATTAACAATTTACATCTAAAAGACAACACTTATGTTTAGAAAACTTGCATAAAAACAACCTGAATATTCTGTGCAGCACCTAACAAAGACAACAATTGTATAACATCCTGCAGAATAGATCCTATGCTCATAGAGAATAGAAAACAAGAAGTCACAAAGAGAGTCTATATTTACACAAAAGAAAAGTAATTCAGATTGTTTCGTATAAAGTGAGTCTAATCAATTTCCCTAAAAGTTCTTTCTTTTTTTCATGAATGGCAAAACATAAATAGTTCCTTTTTTGGTTTAAAGATCATACAGTTGATAATCCATGGTGATTCATCTAAAGCTGGGCTCCATATTCACATTAGAACCACATTAATGTTTAAACAGCCACAGACTGTCCGGTCATTCGTCCTCTCCTTCCTCTTTCTGGCTCTCCGTCCGTCCACTCCCTGAAAAACGTGCTTCTCTACTGATCCGCTCTTCCGCTCGATTAATTCACAAAGTCACTGCCGGCAGCTCCTCTCCATCTATCCTCTCCTCCGTTTGGCTTCTTTCTCTTCCCTTCTCTCCTCTGTCTCTCTCTCTCTCTCTCTTTCAGCAGATGGTGAAATGGCAGTGCTGCCAGGATGGACAATGGCACTCCTTCATTGTGCTCCTCTTCTCCCCTTACGTCTGTCTCTCATTCCCACTCTCCTTCCACCTCTGTCTGTTAGAGGGACGAGCACGCTGTCTGTCCTCCCCTCCTCCCAGTCTGGGTGGGTGATGCTGCCTCCCATTTTCTCTCTTACCATCTCTCTCTCTCTCTCTCTGTCTCACACACACACACACACACACACACACACACACACACTCGCGGCTGCTGCCTCGGCCCTCCCCACCTCTTTTTTCTCCCATCCAACCTCCTTCCTGTTTCCTCCCCTTCCCCCCACCTCCTCTCTGCAGCCTCAGTCATTTAGGAGTGTACATGTGTATGCACAGCAAGATGCTGGGCTCCTGCACGTTAATGCACACACTCCAAGGGGAGATGGAGATGTGGAAGACGGAAGGAAGGGAGAGGGGAGAGGGGGGTAGATATGTGTGTATGTGTCTGCATGTGTAGGGAGGAAGGGTTTTCCATGTTGGCAATGCAAGGCTCCTCCCTTATTCATGTTTGGTAACCTGAGAAACAGATTGAAAGGGGGAAGGAAAGAGAGAGGGAGGATGGAGACAGACAGGGGAAGAGAGTTCACCCTCCCCCTGCACAGAGTGTGACATGAGGTCACTCTATACAACCTTGATGATAGCGGAAAAATGAGAGAAAAAAAAGACTCACACTGGCATAATAAATATTCTCTTTGTTACTATAAGAGTGGATAAGGGCAGGTTATTGCCAGGCAAACAGAGTGATGACTGAGTGATTCTGTAGGAGCAGACAGAAAGTAGAGTTCCCAGAGATTGGTCAAGACATTCAAGCGCATCTGATGAGAAGGCAGTGTTGCGGAAAGCAGAGGAAACCACCCATAGAATGACACAGGAACCCAGCAGAGTGCACAGCAAGCAGTCCTCAGATGACACCCCAAACAGAAGAGTCCCTGCAGTACTGTGTTTGACCACTACGCCGGCATCATGTGGTCGAGCACTGCACTCAGGGATGTGAAGGATCAAAAATTAGACAACTGCAGAGAACTAGAGTGTCATTCAAGATAATATCTGTCACCGTACACCACACAGTGAGGTGATTGGTATTAAAGTGATTGGTGAAGACAGCCCCCTCCACCCGTAGCCTGCACCACATCTGCAACCAGTGAAACACATGACACACTTGTGGCTTAGAGTTGACTTAAAGATTTTTGTGCTCTCTTCAAGAAATTTGTATTTTAGTAAGTGAGTAATTTATATTATTAAAATTAGGGATCACACTCAGTTGCCAGTTTATTAGGTACACCTTACTAAAACTAATGCACTCTAATATTAGAGCCCTGCCAATAATTCTACCCTCTACCTTCATGACCATCACCACAAACTACACCCTCCAAAAAGTTTCAACAAAACCTAATGAAGATAGGTTTTAATGCAGGGCTGTTGTATTAGACAGTATTAGCTTTGGCTAGGTGGACCTAATAAACTAAGATCTCACTCAATCCACAACAAATTTACATAGACCGGGCTGCACAATTACTAAAGCATGATTACATACACTGTGACTTTCATATGACTGTAGATATTGAAATATTTATTTTAGACTGCTGCAGGGGAAAACCTTTAAGTCATTTAGACTACCAAATGTGCAGTAAAAATCCTTTGTTTTCTCAGATCACTTGTAGGGGTGCATCAGTAGAATGTATCACTGTTATTGTTCCTTATAAAACTGTGTTTGGTTAAAAATCTGTTGACTAATTCTCATGTTTTCTGCTGTGAATGCTGAAACCAGTTTAGATTAGTCAGGAAAGATCCCATTCTTTCATTTCAAAGTTTCAAACATTATATTTGAATAATTCTACAGAAAATTATAGAATTATAATGAATAAAAAATGTAAATGTTAGCCACATTTGAAAATGAATCAAAACTGTGAATTTTGTGAATTATTACAAGCCAACTAAAAAGGCAGTTGTGTTTACATTATCTAGATAACTCATTTTGAGCATTTTCTTCTGCAATCATGCAGCCCTGAATTTACAGTTTTTAACCCTCCTGGAGAGAAATGGCCCAGATGATTATTTCCAGGAGGTTTCACCTACTTTAATCCACTCCTTAAACCTCTTTTATACCATTATAATAATTGATGTTACATTGTGGTGAGAAGAAGCAACTCCTGAGCCACTGTGTCACAATGTGTTTTTGATTAGCTGGTTTTATCATTTGAATGTCTTACCATATATTCCATTGGCCAACACACGCTGGCTGTGATTCTGTGTCCCTAAAAACACCAGAGTGCACATCAGCACACGATACATACACATAAGACACACAAAACTCAAGGAGCCAATCACAGCTTGCTCCAGTGCCGCCCTTGCAGCTACTTGACTCCCAGCATGCTTTGCTCCCAGGATCAGCTGTGGAGAGGGTCATGGGACCTTATTGATATAAACGGCCCAGTTGATCAAGCACACAGAGACACAACATGGACATAAAACAGAGATAGAGCGAGCCTGAGTGAAATAAAGAAACAGAAAGTGACAGAAAGAAAGAACAAGAGTGATAAGAGAAAGGCAATAATCCAGTGTGCATGTTGAAACACACACTGTGGAATGAAAGGAATTAACTGAACGGGCCGCATGTGTAGGATGTTTGTGTCTCGGCTTGCCCAGCGCAAGTTAGCGAGTGTGTGTTTTGTTTCTGTGTATGCAGTAGATGGAATAACTCTCTGTGGAAGCTTCAGCTAGTCATTATTTATTAGATGAAGCAGTCAGAGACTGGTCGAGACAGAGCTCTGGATCTAATGCACACGCTGCAGGGCCACATGTGCTGTCTGCCTTTACACTGGATGTCTGTGAGAGTGTGTGTGTTTGTGTATGTGTGTGTAATCTGATTTGACCCGCCTCACTCACCCCCTTACATACACAAAAAAAAAAAAAAATGAGTGTAGATGTGTAAACAAGCCTAGTGTCTGACCTTTTCCCTACTGGAGACGCTGTCTAACATCAGTTCACATTATGGAGACAAGAAAGACAAATGATGAAGATGATGAGTGCAGAGGAAACCGTGGGATGGAGTGTAACATACAAGGGCAACCCTCTCCGATTTGAAGAGACGTGCAAACACACACGTACAGTATGCAGACAGCGAAATGACAATCAAATTTTCAAAAATTAGGGGTGGGAGTGAACATTAGATTAGCCAGGCATTCAGCAGGAGGCCTTTCAGCTTGTTTCATAGCTCACCACGCACACAGCAAACATGTGAGCTGGCTATTTTGGGTTGTGCCAACCCCCCCTCTACCACCCCCTCTAACCACACTCCCACATCTCTATCTCCTTCCATCATTCCCTTCCTGCTGCCACCCACTGCCTCGCTCCACATACTACTTCCCCCTTGCTATAACTGTTTAGTTGCCATAGACAGAGTTACTTCTTCTTTACTTTTTGAGTAACATATGTTCTGAGTAACATCTCAAATGTGTCGGTCACAGCGAGTGTGAAAACTGTCAAAAGTAAAAAGTTGGAATGCTTTGTCAGGCCTTGCTCATATATTCTCTGATCAGATATTTCTTAATTTATGTCATAACTTTTCCAATTTTATGCTAAGTTCCTGGCTATTTGTGTTAAAATATCACTAGCTGCTTGTTTTAGATAGTTTACCTTATTCTATTAGTGGGTTAGTGTTTACATTAAGTTTTCTTATTATTATTATTTATTATCAAGTTATTATTCGCTCCATTCAGTATAAGGAATAATCTAGAGGTTAAAGCAGCAATAACAGCTCCAACTGAAGGACAATGTAGCTTGTTCCAGACCTGATATTAACCCTAAAGTGACCTTGTATGGCAGATGAAAGAGTTCAGTCTTCCGTCCAACACATTATCTAGGCTTTAGAAAGGTGGAAGGGCCCTAATCTGCAAAAAGAAGTGAGCTCTGAAAATGCAATCTCAGCTTTCTGCATGAAAAGAGATTTACCATGATAAAGATGTAAAGGTATTTCTCAGCTTAAAGTACATGACACAGCAGACTCATACAGATATACTGTGCCAAAGCCAAAGTAACAAGCAGGGCCAGCTAATACAAAATCAAAATATACTACTGACAGTCGTTATAACACACCCATGCAACACTTACTTTTCATTTTTGACATCACATGGGACAAATTGTGGTTTACATAGAGCTGAGCACTGAGCATGTTGCACTCAATCCGAGCAGCACAGGAGGAAACACAGCTGAGCCTCAGTCCCATTGTGTTGAGGTAAAGACGGACAACCACATGCTACGACCTCGAAAACAAACTCCTACAGTTTGTTTCCAGAAAACACACACACACACCTATACAAACCAGACACAAACAAACATACCCCAACACTGACATATATAACACATTAAAAACAAAAGACCCGGACAAACACGTCCTCACACGGACAGACACCCACACAAAAATTGCATTATATCCTGTCAAAGGTCTCGACATTTTTACAGCAGCTTAATGTCTCACCGCTGTGTTTTCTCAATACAAAAGTTTCAAGTATAACAGGACTTATTCAAGGCTAATATCACTGCTAACATTCACTGCTTACAAAAGTCAAAGCTTATTTCTGGAGAGCTGTGTGTACATCTATGGGTGAGTGTATGGCTATGTGCACAAGCGCACACACCTGTCAAAGTGAAGCTGCAAGTGTCACGTTATGATGTCAATCAGGACTAAGGCTTTTACTGTTGACTGATATGGTTTGAGCAGAACCGGACAGATCCAATTTTGATCAAGTGGATGTTGGATTGTGCCAGTTCTGTGATAGAGTGGCCGAGATGCTCCACTTTGACTGACAGATCGTGTCTCGGACTGTCCTTCCGTTTGTGTTGTTTTTGTGCTTATGTATGTGTGTATATGGGTGTCGGTGCACATGTGTCCTGTTTGTCTGGCTCCTGACGTGTCTGAATCTACTATTTTTTGGATCAGTTGTTGATCGGAGCCTCTCTTCCCCTCCATTTCATTAGCCAAGATAACTTCCACCACATACTCTCATGTCAGGGGCTGCTGGTCTGAGCGGCGTGGCTGACCCTGATAAGAAGCACTGAGCCCACTGCTTTCAGTCGCCTCAATCATCCCACATACCCTTGAGTCTGTTTCCATAATAGTCTGTCTGTCCTTGACTCGTTCATGGTGAACCTTAACTTTGTCACAGTGACCCTCTTTCATCACATCTGAGGTGTGTTTTGCTGATCAGTCTCCAGGGATACAGAGTAAATAATGGTGCATAACTGTATGTTTACTGTGTGATTGTGTACAAATTTATGTGTGTGCTCTTAGGCTCTATAGCTTATCTGACCTGATTTACTTTACCCCAACACTACCATTGTCCCCCTTTTTCTTTATAAACTCAGTTTAGGTACTGTAACATCATCATTGCCAATTATTTCCTTATTTTATACATTTTATCACCTATTTGAAAATGTGTCTTGACTAAACAGTCCAGGATGTACACATATTCTGCTAAACAGCAGAAAATCTTCACACTGGAGAAGATGTGATCAGTCATGTCATTTTTCTAAGAAAATTTCTCAAACAGTACAGTGATTTCCACGACAGTTTTATATCAATAGACTAATCATTTCAGCTCTGACTCACTTTGAGAATATTCCTGGGAAGAACAGCTAACCAAAAGGCATTTTTAGTGACCTATTCTCTATTCATTTGCTGAAAGAGCCATAAGCTTGGGGCCACTCAGTTGACTCTTCATCACTGGCTACTTTAAACTAACTATAGTACTTGAACAGACTCCAATTCTACCCTGTTGCTCAATTGGCAGCAACTGAGACTTCAGGCTGAGACACCAAAAAGCTAAAAATAAATAAATAAATAAATAAATAAAGCACCTCTGACAGCGCAATGAAGAAGTTAAACGTTGGTCTGATGTGTGCAAACAGCTCAGTCTGGTCATGAGCAACTATTTTACAGTAACCCGTCAGGCTACATTACACCGTGTCGTCTTAGTGTAACACAAACACACGACTATACACAGGCAGAACAAGGCTGGGGGCACCGCAAAAATAGTAAATGAACCGTTTCCTCAAACTTTTTAATATGTACAAATACTTTGGTACATTGACGCGCAGCACGCACAGTCTCAACCATGCCCCAGAAAAGTGTGGTCAACTTTAACGAGCAACTTACCAGCTCACTTCCTCCCTTTCCCTCGAGTTGTCCCTCCTGCCCGCCAAGCAGCTGCTGCTCAAACTGCAGCTTAATTTCATCAAACGGGACAAAGGCTCGGTGGTTTTTTTTTTTAAATCCGTTTCACACTTTTGACAAACTTCATACGATTTGTGTCTAAACTTCTTCTTTCCTCTCCCTTTCCTTCCCTTCCTCCTCCCCCAGCACCCCCCCCGCCTGCTCTCCACGGTCACGACAGAAGCCACTTCCGCGAACAAATGGCAACGTCATCTGGCCGCGGATCCTGTGTGTGTGTGTGTGTGTGTGTGTGCGTGTGTGTGCGTGGTGTGTGCGTGTGTGTGGTTTGGCCCTGTTTTGCACCTGGCCCATTCAGTACAGATTGCGCAAAAGTAGATGTCCCACATCGCAAGCCAAAGGCAAAACACAACTTACCTTAAATAAGTGAAGTGAAATTTCGTTTTTGTCCTTTGTGACCACAAGATTACAAATGCCTGAAAGTACCATAGAATGTCACAATTTTGAACATCTGGCTGATTTTGCAAAGCAAGCAGCAGGATATTCGTGGTCCTTCGATGTTTTGTGTTTTAGATCATATTGCTTGCTTGTGACAGTCACTAGGCCCCTTAGTCCTCATTGCCCTCAGCACAGTTTCGATGGGCATCATTGTCTGAAACACTAATTTTCTCATAAGCTCCATACATTTTTAAAATGAATGGTGAAAAGAGACAACCCTCTCTTTGCGGGACATGGTCAAAAAATATATAAACAAAACATGCCCTTTAGTAAGACACTTGACTTAACCCCAGCATCCGCTGATATACATATGCATAATAATCGTTTTTCACACAAGACATGTCACAGTAGGAAAATCACAGATGTAAATAAAGGGATAGATGATGGTGAACTACCTATACCTGCTCTGGTTTCAGGGCCCTGGTATTGTTAATGCTGGCTCACTGCACACTCACATGCGTGGCTGGGACACTTGAATGGAACAAAGCTATTGTTGATGTAGGCTAATTAGTGATACCTGTGCTTTAGTGTTTCAAAATACAGCAGGCTGTTCATGAAATAGACTTACCTCTACATCAAAGAAGGTGAAAACATTTAGGAAGGAAAAAAATAAGAAATATGCTGTAAGTCAAAATTATGAGATACTTTGTTAAAATTAAAAATTAGAACTTTTAAAGTCAAAATTATTTCATATAAAACACATATATTGACGTTATGTCATTTTTTCTCATAATTTCATTTTTTCTTACTTAACTTTTCATGTTTTTTTTTTTCCTTTTCCTAAGAGGGCTTATATAAACTTTATCTGAAAACGATCAGCAATACTTCTTAACTTATAATAATGTTACACATCATGAAACTGTTATAGTAACATTTACATGTTCTGACAACCGTGCTGAATGACATGATTGCTTGAAGGAACTGTTAGGTAATCTATGGGTGAGTGGGAAATGATGCTCAAGGAGTTTCTTGGCATGGTAACACCACCCTCATAACTTCAAGCAAATTACTTATTTAATTCTATAAATATTGTATCCTAAACCACAAATGTATTCACAAAGTAATAAAGGACTGTGGATAACACCTTTCACCCAGGTGTCAGTTTCACCTATTTTCAGAGCAGCGCCTGACTCACGGTTGTAGAGAGGCCAAAATGCGCCACCCGCAGGCCAGGGGGGTAAATCGATAAAGTCTAAAGTCGGAGACGTACATGTGTATCTTGGACTTGGCTCCTCCAGCCAGCAGAGGCAGACAAGTTACACTTAACTGCGTATTTTCAGGCTGAGGAAGCGGCTGCTCGGCGTCTATTAGCATCATGCTATCCGAGTGTAGATGCTCCAGAGCGACTCTTCGTAGATTTACGAGTTGTCGGCACAATCCGCGTAGCTAATACTTTTCATCAAACGACATATATTACTCCACATCCTTTTTTTTTCATTCTAGCACAACACGGACCATTTTTTTCGGTCACTTCCGTATCACCAAAAGAGGCGTTTCCGTAAAGACCCTCCTCCGAGGTTCTAATTGGCTGTTGAACATCTCGGAGGACGCTTCCTTGTTTTGATTGGACAGCTAGCGACTTGTCTTTTGAGTGACGTGTAGCCTGATACATAACGAGGACATATGCGGCTCAAGAGTAAGTTGCCTTGCTTTTGATGAGTTTGGTAATGAAATTAAAAAAAAAAAACCCAATATATTACTGTAGTTCCACACAGCATAAGGCAGTCGAGAGAACTCGGCATGATAGATAAATATAAAGTATTATGAAAGTGTACTTGAATGCTAATGTGCTGCTTGTTTGTTGCCAATGTCGCCCACAATGGCTTAAGTAACCTAGCAAGGAGACTTGTCACAGCTAGCGAAGATTTGTCATAGAAGTAGTCGACGGTGCGATTTATATTCCGTCTTCATTTGTTTCAGTTTGTTTTATGAAGGCAGACGAATTTGCACATGGTTCATTTCGTGTCATAGTTTAAGATTTCGGTGTTATGCAATTTGAAATGTGCAAGTCAAGTAGCATGCACCTGAGCTGTCACTTTATTATTCTGAAGGTTAATGTTAACACACCAACACTACAGTTATAACTACCCACACTGGGTGTAGATTAACAAATGTAGATGAACCCGAACACGCCTTAACACTGTCTATACCTGACCTTACTTGACTGAAGCACTCAGCTGGCAGTTGTCCATTAAACCTTTGCTCCCATCTTGTCTACCACTTTTCACTTCATCATTTCTTAACAAATTTTATTCAGTCTTGTGTATTTGTATTCACACCTGTCACCTTGCTTTAGCATTATTTGTCAGCACTGCACATTTGTATCTCTGCTGCCACTTTAAATTTCCACTTTGAGTACAAATCATGTGGGCAAATTTGTCAATAATTTACTTGTACTTCAAATACTGGAGCAAACATAGGGTAATTCACATCTGCTTTACAAAGCTAATTGACAGACCCTTGCACAGGTCACCAGCTTAGGGTTTAGCTAGCTATCAAGATGCCATATCTGTGTAATTGATGCATATGTAGCCACTGTGGTCCTACACTGATAGCCTCATTAATCAGAATAAAAATATTTTCACCAGAGACTAATTCATAACCATTCAAATGCAGTATCTTAAATACAACCCATCATTTATTATTTCGCCTTCAACTGTTCAAAGTCAGCTCCAAGACATGTCAGCAGATATATTTCTCGAAAAAAAAACATTGTTTGTTGATGCACTCTGTGCTGCTGAAATGGACAAACTGCTCACAGTGTCTCCATCTTTCCCCCTTCTCGTCTGTCTTTTTCTGTTCTTCAACTTCGTGTAGAGGTATTTCCTGACACAAGACAAGTCATGACAGAGAAGAGGGCCTGAGCTGAAATGAAACATTTTGGGATAGTTCATATGGATTCTTCATGTTGATGTAAGATTTAAAAAGATCTTTTCTTACCCTTATAGAGACATTGTGTCATAATTACAATATATTACCATTGCATTTATGTGCTAATGAGTTGTTACTGACTAGAGAGATTTTTGACTTTGTTGACTGTTGATTCTTTTATAAACTTTTGCATTTCGCAGACACCCAAATTTACATTTGGCAACAAAATCTATAAGCGTAAAAGTTTAATTAACAGTGTCTTATACATGTTTTGTTCTGTTCTCAGCTTTTCTCTTCCCAAGCTGAGTAGAGCAGTGGTGCGAACAAGGAGACTTGCAGCTCAACTCAGCAGAGCAGCAATGTCCACAAACCACCAGGACTCCAGTCCGTCCTCTGCAGTCAATGGGGATGCTCCCACTGCAGCCATTCTCATCATTGGAGATGAGATACTCAAGGTGATTTAGTGTGTGCTTTTTTTTGTGGTTTGTATGACTTTTAAGCTATATTTGTGGGATTGATAGTAACCCATTGAGAATCCTTGAAAGTTTGTGGATTTGAGAAAATCCAAATAAATTTGTGCACTTGAAACTGATGAAAGTTAGGATATATCTATCAATACGATAGATATATCCTAACATTCATCAGTATGCCTCAGTTCTCTAGACCACTATGCAGTCCAGGGTTAGGGTTACACTTTACATACTGAGGAAAACCCTGTGATGGTTATTTGATGTGGCAGCAGTGCTCAGTTTTAAAATGACAAGTTCACCATTATTTCTTGACTTGACATGATCATGATTTAAACATGAAGCCTTTGATTTTACCCAATGTCATGTCAAGCAAGACTTTGAAGTCATGGTTAAGTTGCTGAATGTGATGCTCAAGTGAGGGGGGCAACACTGGATTGAAACTAACTGAGTGTCTTTTCTCGCCCTTCATCTCCCAGGGTCACACAGTGGACACCAACAGTGCCTTCCTGACACGAGCACTAAGGAAGCTTGGGGTGTCTGTGCAGCGCATAACAGTCATACCGGACATACAGGAGGTCATTGCCAAAGAGGTGGCCCTCCTTTCGCCTCAGTATACACACCTCATCACCTCGGGAGGCATAGGCCCCACCCATGATGACGTCACATTTGAGAGCATCGGCATGGCGTTCCAAGAGGAGTTATATCCCCACCCTGAGCTCTCCCAGCTGGTTAAAGAATTCTTTGGGGTGGTGGACACAAACAGTGCTGCTATGAAGCTGGCCATGGTGCCTCGCTCAGCCAAACTCAACTACGGAACTGACCCTCAGACTGGACAACTGCTCCGCTACCCACTGGTGAGTGAGTGCAGGACACGGCGGGATTAGCTTGTTTCATCAAACTCCATTTGTTAAATGTTATGATTCATGTTAATATAAAAAACTACATTAGATTAAATTGTACCCAAGTCATGATGGATGTGTGTATGTGCCCATAATGTTCTGTCTGGTCTCTCCTGTTTTGGATTATTTAAGATGACGATTACCTTAACTACTAACCAGACACAGCATGAGTGAAAAACAGCTTCCCATACTGAGGAAGTAATTCCATTGAACCTTTACTGAAAACAAGAGTTAAAGGCACACAAGAATTTGTGTCAAATGTAACATGGCGATAGTTTTCCTTAATAAAGTCACGCACACACAAGTCATTATTTAGGCCACACATATGTGTGCATTAACAGTAGGTTATACTAAACTAAGATCTAAGATCAGACAAAAACAACAATTGTTCACTCTGGGGAAATTTAAGGAAACATTTTTCAAATAGGATTTAGATAAAAACTAACAGCATCTCATTAAAAGTAATACATCTTCACCATATCAAAATAAAATCACTATGAGATTACAGACATTAAATGAAAAGTTAGGGTTATTTGACATGGGGTTGTATGTGCAATATGTGCATATTACCTGCATTGGACTTGAGTCAGCATGTTCTTTGTTTGGAGAAGCAGACCTGCACAGAAGCTGAGCATAGCAGAGCTGTGGATGTGGACAGCAGAAAATAACGTATTTTAGCCACTTAAATAAAAATGCCCACCTAAGAGTCCAATGTCAGTTTAAGTGTAGGCTATATTTTGTATATTTTCACCACTTTATCTTAGTGTTTCTTTCTGCTGTCCACATCCACAGCACTACTATGCTCAGCTTCTGTGCAGGTACTCATGTCCTGACTAACTGCCCTGTTCCCAGGTCAGTGTGCGTAACGTGTATATCTTTCCTGGGATTCCGTCTCTGATGGAGAGGGCCTTCAATGGGCTGGAGCACCTCTTTGCTGGTTCAGGGACCACTTTTCACACCCGTGAGGTAACACCTAGACCAACTGAATTATTTACAAAATATCCATCAGAATACTGTGTTTTCATAGTACAAGCAAGCTCAACAAACCTCATTGTCCTAGGTGTTTTTGGATGCAGATGAAACAGAGATCGCCCCTGTGCTGACCAAACTTCAGGCTGGTTGGGGTAGGAAAGTGGCTCTGGGCTCCTACCCCGACTGGCTGAGTAACTATCATCGAGTCAGGCTGGTTCTGGACTCAGACAGCCCGGAGGAGGTGGACAAAGCACGGGCACAGCTGTTAGATGAGCTGCCCAGGGGCAGCGTGGTGCCCTTAGTCACTGACCCAGTGTCCATTGCCACTGCTGAGGTGTACACACTGGCCAATAATGGTGAGAGGGAGACAGGGTGCAGAGGGTGGTGGGAGAGGATAGTTAAAGTGTGTCAGCTTAATATGAAGTGAATATTGAAGCAAACTCCTCCACTTTACACAGACATTGGGACCTATAAAAGTGGCAAAGAGATTAAAGTGATTATAGTGGATTATAAAAAAAAGAATGTAACTGGTATGAGACTGAACAGAGATTAGAGTCATGCATCAGTAACTAAGATAAGACAAAGGACAATCAGATATTTTAACTCTAAATTTGACGGAGAAATGAAGGATCCTTGATATTACTCCTAACAAAATTTGACTACTTTCCCTGTAAAACGGCGTCTCGCTGTGGATTTTATTTCCCACAGGCACGGCATTAGGTGAGAAAGTTATGTCTGCTCTGAAAACGATAGAGGCTGCACTGGATCAGTATTCAACAGAGGAAGTCTGCGTCGGCTTCAACGGAGGCAAAGACTGCACAGCGCTGCTCCATCTCTACTATGCTGCACTGAAACGGTAACAGGAGGGGAGCAGACCAGATGAGACAATTAGAACATTTAGGAGCAGGGGTGATTTAATCAGGACAAAGCAAATGGCCTGAGAGAGAGTAGATGAAAGGGAGATTCAAATTAAAAACATAATGATAGCACTTTTGCACAGTGGGATGTAACAGTAAGAAGTAAGTGAAGAAGAAAACGAGAGAGTAGAGAGAGCAGCAACTAGACTGAGAAAAATGTTGGACAAGACAGACAACTTATTTGACTTTTCTTGACCTTTGCTGGACAGATAGTTGGAGATAATGATAAGAAGAATGGACACTTATCTAATCTTTTTCTGTCCTGCTGTTATTTATCTTTTTTTAATGTCCCATTTCCTCTTCCTGCCACTCTCAGACGGTATCCAGACGGTAAAGACAAGGTGAAAGCTCTGTATATTCGTATCGTCTCTCCATTCCCAGAAATGGAGAGATTCCTCCAGGACACAATTAAAAGGTGAGTATAATAATAAACAGTGGACTTTCAGTGTTTTTTTTTTTTTTTTTTTTTTCAATTATTTTATGTGTTTTTATATTTTTTAAAAATATTTTCACTAGCTGCCCCCAGTCCAAGTGGAGGTGTATTAAAGTTTTCTGGTCAAAAAAGGGTTTAAGAAAAAAAAAGGGTTTAATCTCTATGTTGCAACACAGCAGCTCACTTTTTGGCGATGTGTCTCCCACAGATACGACCTGGATCTCTTCTCTGTGGAGGGCAGTATTCGGCAGGCGCTGAACGAGGTGCAGGAGAGGAAGCCAGAGCTGAAAGCCGTCCTGATGGGGACCAGGAGGAGTGACCCCTACTCACACACACTCACACCAATGTGTCCCACCGACCCCGGCTGGCCAGACTACATGAGAGTCAACCCGTTGCTAGTGAGACTCACACAAACACACTCAAATAACATGGAGTCACTGTTACACTGACCACAAAATCAACATAACTAAGTCTTCTAAGTGAAACATTCATGAAGCCAAAACACTAGATATAGTTAAAATAAAGTAACAGTTTGAAATTTAGGTTTACTTTACCTGATTTTTTTTTTTTATCTTAAGAGCACCTGCAAACATTCATCATAACATATAACTTAAAAACCAAGCAATCCTTCACTTACCCCACTTTATTTAAAGCTACAGTATATATGTTGCTGCGGCTTTTTGACAGGTAATACAAATGTGTTTTCACTGCTCTAACCAGGCAATTTCCCCTTGTTACACAAAATGCATCATCGCTACGTTTTCACCTGGCGTCCACACTACTGGTTTTCCAGTGAGACTTTTGGAAACGCTGCTGACCCGGTTTCAGTTTTTCAAACTCTTGGGTTGCATTGTTGTCTGGATGGACAAAAATGGCGACCTTAGGAAACAATGACATAGACACCCATGGTTGCTCCCTGATTGGGTCCTATCAGCCTTGACTACTAGTGGTGAAAGCAATGTGGATAACTAAATACTGTGTTGTGTTAAATTCTGCATTTTAATGGTACAACTGCCTTTGCTGTTCTCGCTCGTACTGTACTCTGCAGAGAGAAGAATCTGCTTCCTGTGTACACTGGTTTGCACATGCCAAGTGTATGTGAATGGTCAAGTATGTATGCTTTTTCAGGTGTGTTAGTATGGATGGATATCGAGCTAAAACAGTCGTCTGGACGGAGATCGTTTTTGTTATAAAACGCTGTCTTAAAAATGAAAAGGTGTTAGTGTGGATGTAGCCTTAATGTTAATGTTTAATGCACTTCAGCAGCCTTACAGTAGTTTTACATATGTACACACATTGCCGGTCATTGCCCCAACACAAACTAGTCTCAAACATCACCTCTATGACACATTCTCAATGAATATGAAAGGTGAAAAAGCTTCACATATTAGAAGTTACTGCACGTCTGTTGTGTTGGATTGCACTTTTGTAGGTTCTGACCTTCAATGTTGTTGCTCTTCCACCTGCTTAGTCTGAACTGAATGGGATGTTACTTGATTCATTTGAATTTTTTAAATGTATTCAGAAAAGACAAATCATTATAGAATGGCAGTTTGTGGATAAACTTTGAAAGCCAGAATGGTAGAATGTGTGTGTATATATATATATATATATATATATATAGAGAGAGAGAGAGAGAGAGAGAGAGAGAGAGAGAGAGAGAGAGAGAGAGAGAGAGAGAGAGAGAGAGAGAGAGAGAGAGAGAGAGAGAGAGAGAGAGAGAGAGAGAAAAAACACTGGTATGTTTAGCAGTTGACTCCAGCTCAAGATAATATATGTGACACTTCATCTCACAGGACTCAACAGAGGATGTGTCAGTCACAAACCAATTATATTTGCTGTCTTCCAACACTATACAGGACTGGACATATCATGACATCTGGTCGTTCTTGAGGACGTTATATGTGCCCTACTGTATTCTCTACGATAAAGGGTAAGAACAAATCCACTCCCTCCTTGAGCATTTTCTGTGTCCTCCTTTCATTTTGGGGTTGAACAACAGTACATCCGCTATGCACACTTCTTGGTCTTAAACTCCTGTGTTGACCTGCAGGTACACTTCACTGGGCAGCATGGACAACACCTGTCGAAACACGTCCCTCCAGACGGTGGACGAGAGAGGGGTGAAACGGTACAAGCCAGCCTACCTCCTGGAGAATGAAGAAGAGGAGCGAAACTCCCGTGCCTGATGTAGCCTCACTTCTCACTGTCACCTGTAGCTGATGGAGCCAGACTTTCAGATCACCAGTCACACACATTTATCTCTGTGTTAAACTTTCTCTGGACTTTTTTTTTTCTAGTCTTCTTGTGACTATTTGCAAAAGACTAAACATGACTGCAGAATGAGATTGAGAAGGAAGTCTGGTTGTGTGTGTGTGTGTGTGTGTGTGTGTGTGTGTGTCTTTGTTACTTGTGTATTCTTGTGAGTCCATAAAGTAATGGCTCGCTGTGCTGTTGAATAAAACATCAGTCTGTGTCATCTTTTTTCTATTGTCATGTTTCTATTTTAAGAGGAGTCTCGCATACAAATGGCAGCCTGCGGGGCTTTCAATATAGCTCTTGATTTATCTCATTCATGAATCCATTTGTCTTATTTCTAAATCCAATAAGACCGATCTGCCCAGAAAGACAGCCTCTATCAAAATGTATTAGTAAATAATGTGAAAAGGTTTTCTGTCAAGGTGAGAAAATCAGGTTTTAGAAACTTGGCGTGCAGCAGCATGGACAGACTACTGAAGGTCAACCAGCAGGCTCTTATTGATTCATCTGTGGCTCTCACTGAATATCCATAATTGCAGACCGCGGTGTGTTTAACTGAGCATCTCTGCAGCCTTTGCTTTGATGTTGTAGTTCTCTTTGCGCACCTCACGGGCGCGTTGTTCTCACGTTTTCCATTTAGCACCGGTGATTACAATAAATTACCTTCTCTGTTTCCAGACATGATTGAATCCATCGACCCCCCACCCCCCCCCCACCCCTCTCCCTCTCCCTCTCCCTCTCCCTTCCTCCTCGCCTGGAGATTAGTCAACGCCGCTCGGCGAGGATCGATACCGGCCGATCTAATAAAGCGGGTCGCTTACGAGGCCACCGCGGGGCTGCACACACTGTTACACCAGCAATTACCACCCCCAGCCCGCCCCCCCTCCCCTCCCTCACACCCCTTAACTTATCTGTCCGGGCTTCACGGCTTGCTTGATTTATTAATAATAACAATAATAAAAGAGGCAATGAACAGTGGCTTTATAATCACGGCAGAAATGTAATGGTGTGTGTGCTTTGCTGGTGGGATAAACACGCCGGGACATTGTGTGGAATGATGATATTTGTGTGGAAGAAAATGATTTTCCCATGATCTTACACTGTGTCTGAGGTTGGCTTCGTTATGTGGCTCAGACTTCTACTTGCAGGCTACATAAGGTGACTATTGAGTGAGTCAAGTCACCTCCACTAACTCAGTGGTGAAAAGTACATTTACTCAAGCACTGCACATCCTTCACTGGAGCATCTCTATTTACTTCTATTTCAGAGAGAGACACTGGACTTTTCAGTCCACTATTTATCTGACAGCTATATTTACAAGTTGCTTTTCAGTTTAAGATTTTATCTTAAAATCATACAATAAAATAAAATAAAATATTTTATGAAATGAAATGAAAGATTAAACCAGTTGTCTCCAACCATTTTGGCTTGTGAGCCCTTGGCCCCTTTCAGGTGTCGATAAATTGTTTGCAGTTTCATCAAAGAGTGATTTTCCCTTTAACTTCTCTAATGGTTTCATTTGAATCATTTAGACCCAAAGAGGTGAAATGATCCAATATTTCATGAAAAAGAAATGATAGAGAAAAATGTAGCAGAACGTTCTTTTTCTTGTATTCTGCCCTATTAATCATCTCAGGATCCCTCCGGCTGACCCGTAGGAAGAAACTCTATGGATGTAGAAAGTAGACTAGTTGAAACTTACTGCACCTCCACTGGCTACAACAGTAAAATGCTGCTTATACCTTGGAAGCCCTGGAGTATAACCATACAGTATTACCAACATAGTGATTTATCAGTGATAAGAACAATTTCTCTGTATGAACACTTTTACTTTTCATACTTTAGCTACATTTTCCTTATCATAATTCTACTTAAGCTTAAGTAAGGGTTTAAATGCTTGTAGTGGAGTATTTTTACACTGTCACCACAAGGATACCACGGTCACTAAATTAGTTTGGACATTTGTATGATATCCGTCTGAAGTTTATTACTTTGGTCCTTTGGTCACATTGTCTTCCACAGTTTCATCTTCATCCTCTTTCAGTTGTCACTCCATCATTCTCACTTGCCCGTTTCATCCTTCATGTCTGTTTTGGCTTCACTACTGTATCCACTGTAGTCATCACGCCACTTCCTTCCTCACTGTCTTTCCTGTGTCCTATAACTATACTTTTTGTTCTTATGAATTTTAAATTGATGTTTTGATTTTGAACTGAAGGACTGAGTGAGGAAAACATCCGATGTGACATAGTGGGGGGATATAGATACTGACTTTCAGGGGCCTAAAACTGACTGGACTAAAATACTTTTCTGTGTGTGTGGTCTTCGCCTGCATATTTATGAATATCTTTTTTTATTTCACACTACTCTGCTTTTGAAACTGGGTTTGTTTTTTTAAATCTACAAAACTGCAAACAAAACATTCTTGAAATTCTGATACAGCAACTTCTGTGTCTGTGAGACAAAGTGGAACAAGCAGGAGTAAAAAGTGGCTATTTTTCTCCCCCTCCCGTGCATATTTAAACTTAATTGGTTCTCCAAAGACGGATTTTGGTTTGGCTGGTGGAAGTAAGATCAGAGCAACCACTTAAGGTGATGTGAAGATAAGAATAAGTCGGGTGATCGGAGTTTACCCCCTGTGCATTAGGCTCATAATTCCTTGCTGCTCTCTCAATACACTCCAGCGTTTCTCTCCAAATCTCCCAGGTGGGACAGAGTTATACCCGAATCCACAGAGCTAACGGCGTGTGTGATATGGACTCAGCATGACTTAAGATCACACTTGGCGTGACTTTGTACAAAAACACGTGACAAGCTTTGATATCAGGGTGAACTATCCATTTCAGATGCTCGTAGATGTGAGCCTGCGATGCTTTTCTCTAAAGGAATATGTTCCTAATCCAATTCCTCAGCAGTTCCTGCAGTGTAAAACGAGACTTGAAGCAGCATGAGACAGCAATTCAGGCGATGTCCTAGGAGGGATGCTTAACACAGAGGATGAATAGACACTCCATTGTCAGAAAGCATCAGGAGAGAAGGGAGACCCTTGAGTCTATGCAAATTACCAACCCATCTGCATGTAAAGCCAACCGACCAGAACACGGAAAATAGGATGTTCGGTATCAAAGTGTCACACATTAAACGTGGATGAAAGTAAGAGAGTAAGAAAGGAAAAGGAAAGGGGGGGGGGGGGGGCCTCCTTTGCTTGCTGCCATGTGAAGTGTGACTGACTTAGCTCGTTTATGTCTGGTTTTGGTGTGTTCAAATAAAAGCCAGTCTAATAATCCTAAGTTTGTCACAGCTCGCAGTCCGGTACACAGCACCAAGACCCCCTGCTCGTACCCGCACACATGGGATGCATTCAGAAATGCCTTTCACACAGCAGGCTCGCTTTAATGTAAAAGGCCGGGGTCTGTGAAGCTTCAACCAGCATGCTGGAAACTGATGAGAAAGATTCAGCTGAGCTCAACTCAACTGGAGCTCATTTGCACTCAACAGCCATAACTTAAACATGGTGCAGGGTGTTAGAAAGATGAGAGATGTTTAACATTAGAAAGGCCCAGTCAAAGCATCTGATTCCTGTTTTTATAGATTAGGACTAGATTTTTAACATTCAGAAAGTCCCTCAGAAAGACTTTTCTGAGGGCAATTTTGTGCACAAATCAAGGTTAAATATTCAAAATCAGGCATGGAAATGGCATCTATCTATGTTTACCACCTTCAGATGACATCTTGTTGATCTTTTCAGTATCAAAACATGGTGCTCGAAATGTTTTTCGGAGTGTCGGAAATTGTAAGATGAATGGTTGTGAATGGGAAAGTGTTGTTGTGATGTTGGGCTATCATACTCTCTGAAAAGGTTGGCATATTAGCAGATATATCTGTTGACAAGCGCGCTTGCTTGAGCTAACATCAAAACAGCTAATGTGGGTGTTTAATCTGGTCCATCCATGTTTATCACTGTTTGTGTGACAGACTGGAAGTGCCTGCTTCTTGAGCATATAGCAGAGATAATTACACTGTTATTGACTATACTTGACACGTCTAAAGGATGTGGAAAAGAGTATGACATAAGCAGACCCGGTTAGTTTAGACTTTATTTAGCACCAACAAACTCTACTTACATCCGGAGAGCAAATAAAAGCCCTGACTATTTTTCATAACCTGGAAATTAAATAGCACACCAATTCATCAAGGCTAGAAAATTATTCAAAGATAATCCTCAGAGGCTTTTGCAACCCTCACACAAAAAATACATTGAGCAACAAATGAAAACTGGTGAGGAACCATGTATTTTGAATCCTTCTAACAGAACTCTTATTATAAACAATGCATTACATCATCTTATATACAGTATATGGTTCATAAAAAAAGCAATAGCATTCATAAAAACAGATTTCTCCAAAGCTGAGTGTGTTGTGATGTGGCGGCTTCAGTGAAGAGTTTGTATTATGCAAATGTGACACTCATCTTTTTCAAATTATTTTCTTTCTATAATTTTGGTCGTGCGGCTCCAGCTGTTTTAGTTAAAGGTAAAGGTGAATGGAGGTAAAGTGTGGTGTAATTATTGATCAGCTCTGAGGGCCATTGAAAATGCTCCTTAATTTGTCACTGCTAGCACAACTGAAGTGAAACCTCTCACAGTAATAAGGGAAGATATTCCTGGGTTGAATTTTGAGAGTCAAGGTCTCACTGTTATAACCCATTTCACAGATTCAGCATCTTAAGTCTGTTTTTTTTACCCTCCACTGTGTTAAGGGTCAAATATTCACCTTGGGAAATATAAACCACCTCCTATTTTAAAGTATTGAAAAAGTAGATGCAATAAGTGCAAGAGATGTCAAGTGACATTATGCTGATTGGTGGAGACTTTAACACAGTCCTTGATCCTGATCTTGTTAAGAGCTCTTTTTCAGGACTATATAATAAAGCACACAGAGCTGAGACACTACCCAGAGGAGTAAATAACACTTAATGCTACTTAGACATCTGCACCCAACAGCCAAACACTTTTCCTGTTCAGAGAGCTGCTGCTTCTCCACGCTGGAAGATGCAGTGTTTTACGTCCAGAGCTGTGAGATTAAGAGGTCAGTGTGTTTCAGACTGTGATCCATTCCCATTTCCTGATGCAAAAAGGTGTGTGGATGTTGGCAGATGTGGACAGTTACGGGCAGAAACGACAACTAAAGATTAGATTAGTTTAATTCAGTGTTACCACCCAATGGCCATCATTTACACTTATAGAGCCATTTGAGTGAAAACTTTCAGTAAAGAAGTCCTTCGACGACTCCATCAAAAATAAATACAGCACCTTAACAAGATGAAGATGGTTTAAAATAACAATTTTATGGTACAGTGGTTCATGACTGCATTATACTTTTCAAAATCCTACCTTGTTTTTGTACCTGATGAAGGCTTATAACAACAGGATGACTAAAGAAACAGCTTGGTCTTGTATCACTTCCCTGCCCAGAGGAGATAAAGTGCTTCTTTTTAGTGGATGCTATGATTTCAGTTAAACAATAACAAACCAACCTCCCAAAAAACCCCAGCAAAAACAATGAATTCAAAACCTTGAAACACATTTTTATCAGGGACCTTGTGGTCTTGTAATCTCGAGGCATTTATTCTCCAAAGTATTCTGAAGGACACTTCCTGCAGCAGGAGGGCCGTCTCACCTCACCTCAGTTAACCCTGGTCCTCCAACATGTGAAATACACGCTGGTCAGGACTCACAACCAGAATGTCGATGTTGATCGAGGTGTTGATTACATAGTGACAGACTGTTAGCTGTGAAAAACATTGTTCCAAAATTCAAGGAAAGGCTTGAGAAGCATGTGTTCGATGCATCTACTCTCTGTTGAACGCTGGAAAGAAAGAAGAAAACATGTTACTCTGCAGGAATTACACAAATGATGCTAAGGCTAAAAGGAAAATTAGCATTGTTTGTTTTTATTAATAGCCAGTGTTTTGTATTTCTGAAGATGTAATCAACACCAGCAATCTGAGCCTGAGATATTCAGCCGTGCCGCAATTAAATAAAGGCCAACTTGTGGCTACAGACCCTGCTGTGTTGAAATTTGATACAGTGTAATTACAGTGTAATTTGTGGAGATCTGCAGTATGGATATGCAATATGGATTTTTTTCTTTCTTGTCAGACAGACAGTTAAAAACTAAATTTGTCGCGCCTGAAATTGTTTACGATCACAGTCGTCCCAGAGAGCCTGGGAGGAAACTTTGACGTGGGATTTTCACGATTTTCCAAATTTAGATAACGTGGGTCCATAATTATGAAGTTTATTTTGGAGGGCGAGTTCAGCTCCAGCTTCCGTAGCCTACAACAGCACACAGGAGAATTGTTGCAAACATCAATGTTGTCAAGAACGAAAAATTTATGAAAATGTGAGAATTTTTTGGTATAATTGTTTGAGCATTTCCTGTCAGGAATCAAAGGTAAAAACATTAAAAACCTCTCTATCACACTGTTACATAAAGGCTTTAGTCTGTGCATGCTCTTGCTGAAGTAAACAGCCGTACAGTTTTAACACACACAAGATGGGAGTGGACTGCTGCTGCTTTTAACGTCCTTTCCGCTTTTACACCAATCTAAAAGTATCCCTCTCTTCCCGCTGATTTCAGTATGCTTACTTCATCATTCACAATGGAAAAAGAATGAAAACATGGACTCTGGAAATGTGTATGTGAAGGTCAAAATCAAAGCCAGTTCATAACAACATGCCTCAACAGTGACAAACATGTCATCAGAAGAGATCATAAACCATGAAATAGGAGCATTAGCCCTATTATCCAGGAAATTGCCTTTCTGGCTTCACAAGAGGCTCGACATTACAGCCTATATAAATGGAAATGCACTTACAGCTTATTTGGATGTACACTTCTATATTTAAAAACACAAAACAAAAACATCTCCTCTTTCTCTTTATTCAACCTCAGTCCTTGGTCTAGTGAAAATAAATACAGTGGCTACTTTAAGGTCGATGTATTGGCAATGATGCTTCTGGGTCTATTAATACTGGGAGTCTATTTGGTATCTGAGTCTTATCAGGCTTTGGCTGCACATAGATAAAAACTCAGCTCAATATTCCACTAGGCTACTCACATTACAATGGCCTCTAAGACCACAAGGTCATTTCAAGTCCCTGTAGTCTCCTTATCTCCATACTCCTGTGTCTTACACTGAATGTGTGTGTTCCACAAATAAAGCCATGTGCATATGTACGTGTGTGTGTGTGTGTGTGTTTGCTGTCACTGAGACCTGCGGTTGCATAAAACATCAATACATTCAAAAGTTAAATGACGATGGACTCAAAGTGTTTTAATGCAATCATATTTATTTTGTTGTCTTGCCACGTAAAAAAAGGCTCAGATTGCAGTTGGCTCTTCACAGAAGAAGCAACATTCTTCACTAAAATGTGAAAGCAGAACACATTATACACACACACACACACACACACACACACACACACACACACACACACACACACACACATAAGAAATCAAACACAAAATCCTAGTAGTACATGATTGTAAAATTCTACATCACTGAAATTATTTAACACATTTTCAAATATTGGTTTTATCGCCCATTTAGGAAATGAACATACACAACAACAACGATGGCATGACTGGTGTGATTTGTGAGAGAAATATATTAAGCGCTAACAATGTAGTTTTTTTTTTTTTTTTTGAGAATATATTTTACAATTAACCTGTATTAACCTGTATTTTCTGAGTTTAAGTCACTCAAATATTCTGGGGAAATAATTATGTAACCTTATAAATATATAAACTTCATTTCATTTCAATGAAAAATACACTCATACTGTATCTATAATTTAAATTTAAAAAAAAAAGGTAAATCAATAATTAATCCATTTTGATATTTATGTCTTAATCAATGACAGTCAATTTGTAATTTCTTAAAAAAAAACAAAACAAAACAAAACAAAAAAAAAAAAAACAATTTGGAAAAAAATGCAATAAATTCCAGCATTAAATCCTTTAACTTGGGAAACTACATTGTAGCAAAGCATATCGAAAATAAACCTGTAAATCCACATATATCCAGAATATAAAAGATGGTTTGTGAATGCAAAAAAAAAAGAATTTAGCTTAAATATCAAAGATCAGTTCTCACTAAATCATTAGATTATATAGTTAATATATCTCATTGTGCAGAATATATTAACTATACAGTAAAACCTAAAATCAAGGATCCTGCGTATAAAAGAACAACAAAAGGAGCAAAAAGCTTGTGTGCATATCTGTACACCTGGTACAGGAGCATCAACCACGCTGATGCTCTCTGTTTACCCATAAACCCTCCTGTTCTGCACTCTATTCTGAAGCAGACAGAGGGGTGGGGAGGCAGAACAACAGTGGGTCCAATCAGAGAGGAACAAACTTAGTCCCAGGTCCCATTGTTCCCATACACAACTAGAATCTAGTGTCCAGTTTCTGGGTTTATGGCCAACCCAGTCCAATTCCAGTCCAACCAGTTTAATCCCAGTAGGGGGCGCAGCAGCCTTGCCTGACTATTCCAGAATATTCCCCATTTCCTCCTGAAACACCTTTCTCCAAAAATCTACTTACTTATAAAGGTTTAACACATTTATGATACTCTGATGCAAACTCTGAGGTTAGAAAAGGAGTAAGTTATCTATGTCTGCCCATATACAGCATGTCAGAAAAGGAAAAAAAAGTCACCAGCTAGGTGACTGACCTCCACCCTGAGTCACTCAGTGCAGTAGTATGTGTTTATTTGGCCAATTTTCAACAGGAGGCAGGTTGTCAATAAGAAGCAAAAACTAGCTAAATAAGTAGAAAATGAGAAATGGGCTGAGAAACAAGTCAGAAAAGTTTGTTGGAACAAGTCCAGACAGACTCATTGTTCTCCTGGCAGAGGAGTGGGATATGACTAGGCCTAGCTCTATGTGTAATATTCTGCGCTACTACTTACACAACAGGTAGGAGAAGAAAATAACAAGAAATGAATCACTGTGATTCGGCGTGTCAGACCCTGAGTCACTGTGGCCCCGTTTTGGAGAAGACACCCGATTCTTTCTGGAATTTCACAGGTAAAAACAGCCACAAGGTAATATCTGTCATTTGCAATAGCTTAGCATAGATTGCATTGTGTCATTCACTGTCTGAGCATAGATTGCATTGTGTACTTGAACGTCTGAGTAATGACTCCTGGTTCCGCAGAGAACAGGAGCGAGGTCAGCGTTGGGGATGGATGAGGAAGTCAGGTGGTAGTCAGCAGGAGGAGGGCGAGGATGAGGATGAGGAGGAGTGGTAGTGAAGCTGTCCTCAGTGAGCACGCATTATTCTGCGGTGACGTTACTGAAAGAGAGTTGGAAACTTGTATGATATATATAGGACATGGCCAAAAGTATCTAGACAAGAGTTTCTTTTGATCTGGGGCTTGGCCAAAATCTTAATGCTATAGTGATATTTTTGACCTAACAGCAACAGGCTTGGGAAGAGTCTTCATTTTCTAATTTCTTCTTTGTAATAACCTCATGGGCCTGCACAGAGCGCTGACCTTGACCCTCTCCAACACGCTGACTGCGTTCGGACTGCTGGCTGACCACACTGATGCTCTTGTGCCTGAACGGGATCAAAATTCCCTGCAGCTAGCTCCCAAACTCTTGTAGAAAAACTTCCCAGAAGAGCGGAGGCTGTTATGGCAGCGCAGCAGCCATCTCTTGCCATAGCTTTGGCAAGAGATGTTCAAGAAACATGTGTGGGTGTAATGAGTGGGTGTCCACACTCTGGGTGTATGTTCTTGCCTCTCATTTTCACCTTCTTTATACATATAATGCTGCATATTCATGCTCTTGCAACAACTTCTGTAGCCAGTTAATGAAATAAAGCTCATTTGAAGTTGAGAGAAAATGAGAAGAGGCACAGAGATGAGAAATTTAAACTATAATCAAAGATATGTCACCACGCAGACCTGGTATAAAGATTCTTAAGATTAAGAATACATTGCGTTTTAAATTTTGCATCTCACCTTGTATTTGTTTTGAACCCTCTGATGCTGGAATAGGAGAGAGGAGAGAGAAGATTCAGATAAAGTTGAGGCAAAGAAAGAAACAAGTTGCTGATTAGTCATTTTTGCATGCTTAACTTTCTCAATAAAGCTGCTGCTTTGTGGAACAAAAGGAGCAAGAAACAGACAAACGACCAGGGGAAGGTATTTACCATTACTCAAAGCCTAACGCCATGAAAAATGAGTACTGACTGGCTGTGCAACCCTAAATATGTCCCCTATGCAAATTCTCTTAAAGGTCGGATAAAAAAAGAGCTTGAGAAGCATGGCAACAGGAAAAGATAGTGTTATGTAAATTAGGAAGCGTAAGAATGATCGAGATTATACAGAGGGGATACAGGAAATGAAAAAGAAAGGGGTGGAAAAAAAACACAAGAAAATTCAAAATGACAGAGCGAAACCGAGAAGTGGACAGAAGATGAAAGGAAAAGCAGTGGAGACTCGAGTGAGAAAGTACGGTGAAAAAAAGAAGGTTGGAAAGATTGAAACAAGGTCAGACAGAGAGAAAAGGGAGGGAGAGAAAGAGACGGGATAGGGGGGTGTTTGTGTCTGGGCGTCACTCTCTCAGCAGGGGGCGGACTAAAAGGAAATAATGGAGGGAAGGATAGAGGGATGGTAGGATGGAGGGATAGAGATGGGTGGTAGAGAGCTGGAGAGAAAGAGGAAAAGGACAAAAACACACAGGTGTAGTGAGACTATAAAGCGGAAACGGTTAAACCTCCTCAGAAAGAAGAGGCGCCAGGTAACATCAGTGAGAGAGGACCGAGGGGTCAGGAAACAGGGATGAGGCTGCACAATTGCACCTGTTATTAAATCGATCTGCAGCCTCGAGCCCACCTCTGACACGGCAACCCCAGTGACTCGCACCAACAACGCCAGCGTGCACCTGCACACGCGCGTGCGTTGATGTCACCAGGAAAACGACCACCTATCCGCATCCCATAGCAATTGACTGAGATTATGAGAGAGGAAACAGGACACTCCAAACTCATCTGTTACAGTAAAGTCACACACACACACACACACACACACACACACACACACACACACACACACACACACACACAGAAAGGATTTATTAAATGAGGGCTTAGCAGAGAAACACAGTGTTTGTCTGTAATATCCGACTTGTACCTACAGGTCTCTGCAACAACATGTCGCTCCGACAACACATGAGCCACTAAATTACTCCCAGGTTCTGTGCTACTAACGACCATCTAGGGGTTAACGAAGCATTAAATAGCCCGCTGGGTCTGGGCCTCTCGCTGGACGGGTGTGTGTGTGTGTGTCTACGTGAGAAAATCAAAATCAAACCCCAAAAAAATAATATTCAAACATGTCATGGTTTATATAAAATAAAACTAAATATCACATCCATGGCTCAAATTAATTTTTAATTAAAAATGTATTTCTGCGATTGAGCCATATTTTAATGTAATTTAATGACTAAAAATATTTATTAATTAGCCGTCCTCCACAAGTTCGACTTCTGTTCATAAAGCAGCATAAAAAGTGTTATTTTTGCACTTCATGCAAACATTTTTAAATCAATTATCGAAATTAACAAAAAAAAAAAAAAAAGATTTAGAGCATGAACAAAAAACAAAAAAACAAAAACAAAAAAAGGCAAACTTTACGGTGTTTAAGATTGTGGACATTTTTGAAGCAGCCAACGTTTATCGTGGTAGTTGTAAAAAAGTATATGTATAAATATGTTTTTAAATCAGACTTATATACCGGGCTCGGGGTAAACTGTACTGTACACTATCAGTTAGCGTGTGTGTTGCCACAGCGCGGTTCAAAACTAAAACGTGCTCTTGTTAAATGCCTTGTGTTTACCCGACTGTGTGTGATATGTGTGTTTTGATCTGGCTTTAATCACATCATTTGGCTGAAAAAAACCCCCCCCAAAAAAACTGAGCACTGAGGACAGGCGATTATGTCAACATCTTAATTTTGGTCATGGCGAGCTCCGCCACAAAATGGCGTCCATGGTGGCGTGACTGCAAGAACAGTGTCTTCCCTGCACTGCAGTCAGAAACATGCAGCGTGTGTAACTGTACATGCACAACCATGGTTAAGAGTGTGTGTGTGCGTGCGTGCGTGCGTATGTGTGTGTGTGTGTGTCTCCAGTCGGCAGAACGCCCCACTGCAGAGACAGACACTGTTCCACCATCCCACCTCTTCCCTCATTCCGCCATTTTACACACGCAGGAGCTAATGCTAACCCACCCTGACTGTTAACACGTCACTAAAAGCGAAAAATGAAACAAAATTTGCGAAAAAGAGAAAAAAAAACAGCGAATGAGAGCGCAAATCGATGAAAGTGGTTCATGTCAAATTTTGAGTGATTTTGAGTTCGGGAGCCGAGAAAGCTCGACTGGGCAAGCGGTGTGTGTGTGTGTGTGTGTGTGTATTCGAGTTTTGTCCTTGTGTGTATCGAGTTCAGAGGGTACAAAGGTATTTGGGCGAGAGTGGAGGGGGTAAAGCAGGGCAGCGATGTAAGAAACGTCTAAAAAAAAAAAAATGGCAGGAAAAAAAGGGGAAAGAAAGTGGGGAAAATAGTGAAGTGAAATGAATGCAATAGACCACTCACAGCGGGGGAACTACGGAAAAAAAAGGGAAGAGAGACGGAGAGAGAAAGGGAATCAATTAGAGAGAGAGGGAAGTTGGTCTATAATGGATTCTCGCAGTAGGACGGCTGAAAAAGAGAAAGGCAGGAAGGCAGAGCGACAAGGAGAACAGGAGAGATAAACACAACAGGAGGAGTTTTAAGAAGAACTTAAAAAAAAAAGGTAAGTATGGAGTGAGAGGCGAAGCGAGCTGGTGAAAGATGCAATAGAGGGCTGCAGGGCGCCGGAGATTTCACATGACACCAGTCTGCCGATGCCGATTCACAGCCTTGTTTTCTGATGCAACACAGGCTCAAGCACCTTTCAGCAGAGCCGCCGTCTCTGGTCTCGTGATTCGTGGCAGCGTTGTGCTCAAATAAACATCACATCACCACACACATCACCGTGCCCAAAAAACACAACCAACACCTCAGTAACCAAAAACAAAACATGCTTTACAATACAATACCAGCATCAACCAGGAGGGGAAAACAAGAGACATCAGTGAGAGGCGCACGCACACACACGCACGCATGCACGCACGCACACACACACACACACACACACACACACACACACACACACACACACACACACACACACACACACACAGGATGTCATTAGGAGCCTCCTGCGTCACTGAATCTGTGCTGCCTGGTTTGTTGTGTTCTTGGGTTAAATTAAGACGATAAACACACACATTCACACACTGGAGAGGGGACCGAGGGACCGGCGACTGGTAGCTGACCTTGGAGCAATGACAGCGTACCTGACGGACCCTCTCACTGTCACCACTCTGTCCTTCAGACCAGTGTGAGGCAGGTGCGTGTGTGTGTGTGTGTGTGTGTGTGTGTGTGTGTGTGTGTGTGTGTGTGTGTGCGCGCTCGCTGATAATGAATTCAAACAGCCACAACAGGGCATCCCCACATGGAACTACCTTTTAATCACATGAGCTTCTTTCTGGGGAAAAAACTAAAAGTTTGGGGAGTTGGGGAGAGAAGAAGGGAGGGAGGGGCACGGTTTGAAGTTTAGATAAGAGACGGGATATAGCTGAAGGACGAGAGCTGCCATCACCGAGGGCCCCACACACACACACACACACACACACGCGCACACACACGCACACACACGCACACACACACACTCTCTCACAGAGTACACAGACATGGTGCGTCCTGCTGCCACGGTACCTGTCAGATAAAAGGGAACCTGAGCAGGAAGGAGCCAGGGAGTATGTGAGGTGTTACCACAGGGAACAAAACAACAACAGCTGTGGTAAACCGCCACTAATGGACAGTCAGGGAGAGAGAGAGAGAGACCCTCCAACTCTCCTTCATCTCCTCTCTCATCCATCTCATCTGCTCTCCTCTCTCCGGCCTCATGTGTTCTCATCCCAACGCGCTCACCGCACAGCTTGTGCACGGCAGAGATGGAGCGGAGAAACAGGGAGAGGGGAGTCGGCGAATAACTGTAAAACTGATATGGAGATACAACAAAGAGATAGAGAAGACACTGGAAAGGTGGTGGGGGGGGGGGGGGGGGGGGGGGGGGGTGGAGGCGGAGTCAAAGGGGGAGGGAGGAGGAAGTGTAAGAGACTGCCATGGATGGTGCCTAGATTAGTTTTGCTCCAGTAGTGAAAGATCATAAAAAATGAGGAAGGGAGGAGAGAGCTGAGGAGACAGAGAGAAGGGGAGGATTAGTGCCACTTCAGGAATGACAGAAGAGTAGAAAGAAAGAGCGGGAGGCTGGAGTGGAGGGGGGAGTAAAAGACAAGGAGAGGGAGATCCTGAAATTTAGTTGGGATTAGTTGTGGTGAAGGGACAGGATGAGAAGGAGGGAAGAGAGACAAAAAGTGAGGAACAGAAACAGTAGATGGAAGTATGTGCATCTTTGCCGGTCGACATCTCTTTAATGTAAAGGGTTTTAACAGTACAGTCAAGTGTGTGTGTGTGTGTGTGTGTGTGTGTGTGTTTGTGTGTGTTTGTGTGTGTGCACGTGTGTGTGCATGCATAATCCAGGTGATTTCAAATATTTTGATTAATTCTGGCTCAGATAGGCAGATCTGGGAATACTGTCAGAAGGTCAAGACTACATTAGCATTTTCTCACTGAACAGCTATCTGTGGTATTTCTAATTAATGACAGCAGGATAATTAACACATGAAAAAAGTCATCAGCCTTCACTCTGGTAATAACGCAGCAAATTACTCCCCGTCTCGCGCCGGAACAGTGATGGCATTTAAGAATTCATTTGAGACGGACAGGACTCTTTTTATTCCGGCTTTTAATATGTTTTTTCCCCTTTATGCTAAACTGATACAAATGTAATTATGGTGGCAGGATTGGGAGATATTTGCTGGATGACATGTAAGGAATGTAGTGAATGCTTCTCATGCACACATGCAGAAACACACAAAACCTGCAACCAGTTCCCCTGGAAGAGGTGTGTACCAGTTCAGGCTGGGACAGCACGACAAGCCCCCCGCAGATAGCACTGGGATGGGAACTGGGACAGACGTCTCAGACACGCACATACCCACACACAGACACACACACGCGCGCACACACACACTTGCACAAATTAAACCACCAGAGAACACACGCAAAGCCCCATAGATGCATGCAGGAGTGCACAAAAACACAAAGTGCACAGACACAAAACTGGTCATACACATAGACATTCTCTCTCTCTCTCTCTCTCTCTCTCTCTCTCTCTCTCTCTCTCTCTCTCTCTCTCTCTCTCTCTCTCTCTCTCTCTCTCTCTCTCTCTCTCTCTCTCTCTCTCTCTCTCTCTCTCTCTCTCTCTCTCTCTCTCTCTCTCTCTCTCTCTCTCTCTCTCTCTCTCTCTCTCTCTCTCTCTCTCACCACACACACACCAACAACTGTACAGGGATTCCCACAGTGACTGGGCAACATTCCCAACCGGAATGGGCAGCTCACTGGACTGGAAGACTAACGTTACTCCAGGCGGGGCTCTGGATTAGATCAACTCTGGGAATTTCACACTGGGACAGAGTGATGGAGAGTGGGAGACTGAGGATGACAAGGAGGCAGAAAAAAAAAAAAAAAAAAAAAAAAAAAGAGAATGGGTGGGAGCAGAAGAGAGATGTGCTTTAGAGGGACGTAATGCTTAATAAATAAACCCTTGATCCAAGGTTTAAAAGCCAATGTGGACAGAAGAGTGGAGTTCGTGTAGTTTGTAGACTCATCTTAATGCAAAAAAACAGAAAATTAGAGCATCACAGTTAGTGACAAAGAGAGAAAGGGAAACAGAGGGAATAGTAGTGGGATAAATAGCACCCTAAACATCATGCTATTCAGCCCTGATAGCAGAGAAGCGAGAGGCACAGAGAGGAGTCTCTTGGTGTACAAAGCGGAAGCATGAAAGGAAGAACAGATGAAAAGAGGAGTGTACTCACTGGGCTCACAGCACACGGTGACACGCAACTTCATACATGGCAGAAGAGGGCCTTCATCTGTGGGTAGAGCTAGAAAGAACAAGAAGGGGGAGATGTAAATAGGCAGCTTGTTTCTTAAACCCAATAAACAGTTAGTAGTCAAAATGCTAACGTATCAAATAGAGAGAGAAATTTGAACTCGCTGAATAAAATCCTTCCGTCAAATCTACTCTTTGAGAACTCTCCTGCCCACTTGAAGAGTTCTTATGATAAGCAGAACAACAAAGCTGCTCCACCATATCAATACCTCATGATATCAGTTTAAAGAATTACACCATCTCCCTGTGTCACAGAGACTAGCACACATCTCACTTATCTGCACAACTAAATAAAAACAATAAAATAAACTACGGAGAGTGCGGCCGTAAAAGAAGGCAATAGCTCCGATATCAATTCTGATTATAGCCCATGTGGGAAAACGGGCAAACATCAGCTGTATTACCTGTCAGTTTAGCATCGCTTTTACAAAACAAATCTGTCTGGAAACTGCAGTTAAAGGGCTTTATATCTGAATAATTCACAAACAGCTGCTAACTCAACAGGGACCCACCGCACAAGCTGAGTATATGATGGCTAACACTCTGTCTCACTTTGTATCCATAATACCAGTGGATATGCTACAGCACATCATAACAGTGGCATCTACACGCACACAGACGGAACGCAAGAAAATGAAGAAAGCTTCATCATCATCATTGCTTTCTCAAGATGTCCAGCATATTGCATTCAGAAAAAAAAAAAAAAAAACCCACTCCAAATCAATGACAACACCTGCAACTTGTATGCAACACAACAGCAGTAAGTTATATTACAAGGAATTTGTGATGAAAACGCCCGCACACTTGATTTACTGAAGCTGACCGCTCATCAACGATGATAAAAAGTGAGCTGATGAATTCATTGTTTTAGTTTGGAGAAACAAACCTTCGCAGGAGAAGCACAGGCATTAACATGATCAGTGGCTCCGTTCTATTCAAGTGTCCCCGTGAACCATCACAGTGTGACAGTGAGTGAGCATGAACAATGCAAGGACTCTGAAACCGAAGCAGCTGAATGGAATTAAACCATCGTTCATTTCATTATTTACACCTGTGCTTTTCCTACTGTGACATGTCAAAATATCTTCTGTGGAAAAAGGAAAAAAAAAAATCACTCCCTCGTTCACTCATTCATTTATTGCTCCCTATATAATTGACAATCAGTAGTTTACTGTGTACTGAGCAGTAAATTAAGACTTCAAACACTAGCCTACCAACTGTCGTCACTGTGAGGTGTAGTGTCACGTAACAGTAATGTGTGGATTGTGGGGTTGTTGGCAGAAAGTAGTGTACATACAACACTTTTTGTTCCACTGTGAAGCTCTTGAGGACACTACATAGTAGATTTACATGCTCAGAGTCCAGAGTCTCAAATAGGGAACGATTTAGCTCTATTCCTATTTTAAAAGTGATATTGGCTATACACCTAGCATGAGCCTTGGGTTAATTAATAATTTTAGTGTCCTCTGGAGACTGTTACCGTGTTGTATGTGCCTTGCTGTATTTCTGTATTTGTTGTGTTTTCCCATGTTGACTGCATTAGTGTTGACACTGTCAAATCAGTGGACGTTTTTCTTTATTCGTCTGTGTTTTACTTATTTCCAGCATTTTTAAATGCAATGCATATATTGTCAACGATGGTTTGTTAATTTGCTTGTGTGTTGCAAAGTCGTAATTGAGTTCTCTTTGTTACCATTACTATGCCCTCGCAAATGGTCCAATGTTTTGAGCAGCTGACTATCAGAGGATGTCAAGGTGTTTCCTGTTTGTGGAGATCCAGACATGGAGAACCAGTGGGCGTTGGTCAGCAGCCCGGGCAGTGGGACAGAGACCATGAGACAGTGGATTGTCGGTGTCATAGTCTGTGGGAGCCGGAGAGAGGAGCTGAGCCCAGCTCAGTCTGAGCCAACTAATGCCATTAGTGTTTCTAATACTATTGTACTGTTCTCCCAGGCTAATGCCATTATACTGTCTCCAGTGCTGCGGGCGCATTCAGCACACAAACCCCAGAGCCAGACATTTGGACCAACTTTACGCCTTATCTTTGATGTGGACAAAACACACACAATCGCTCTGTGCCCGATGTGGCCCACCCGAGGGGGGGGGGTGTCCATTGTTGCTTTTCTGTGAACTGGCCTGAGCAACTACAATAGCCCAGTGTGTGTGTGAGTGTACATATATGTATGTGTGTGTTAGCGTGTGTGTGTGGAACCACGCTCTCATGCCCTCACAATGCTCCATTGTCCCTCAGACCGCAACAGTAATTTATGTAAAGATTCTTTCTCTCCCTTCGTCTCATCCATCCCTTTTCTCCATCGCTTTTGTTGCTCTCCCTTTTCTTTCTCCAGTGTGGATTCCACTCATCTGGCCTCGCTCGTCCCTCCCCCCCTCCCTTCCTGTACTGTCAGACTGTGTCCATCTCTTGCTCTTTCTCTCCCTCTGTCACTCCTCCACGCTTCTCTACCTCCGTCTGCTTCTCTGCTTGCCTTTATTTCTCCTTCACTGTCGTCATGTATTGATCTCCATTTCTTCCTCCTACACTTTGCAGTCCCTCTGTCTCTTTGTTGTCAACCTTCCATACGATGCATTCACTTGACTCTTTTCATTCTCTGCCTTGTTTCATGTCCTCCCCCTCTTGGTTGGACTGACACCAGAAGTTGTAAAAAGTGAGAAAAAAAAATGTCTTCTGATTTTACAGCCACTAAGCCATCTTCTGTCTCTCTCCCTCCCTTTTCTCCCACCAGTGGTTTGAGATAAATGAGCGAGGAGAGCGGAGCACAGGAGGGTGCACTGAAGAAAGAGGAAACCATCACTAACATTGTGTGACAGCCTGCAGTTTTAAGAAAACATCATTTTAATGTCACTCAGTCTGAATTAAGGAAAACATTAATGCCATATGCTGCTGTTTGCCAACACTCAAGGCCTCATAAAAAACACATTGGCTAAAGATACTTCATCCCATATAAGTGCAGGGCTGCCTGGTCGCACATTTCCTCCAACACAGGTGTCTTTGCACAGGCTGATGAACTGAAACATCAAATATTTACATATCTTTTCTCTTTTTACTCAGCTGCAAGTGTACGGAGCCCGGAATCATGATTTCAATAAAAAAAAAAGAAAATAACAGTGGTAATGCACTTTGCACATTTTTAGCCATGACCACACAAGGCCTCATGACCAGGAAGTAGAGTGGGTTGTCCCCTAATCACAAGGTTGGTGGTTTGATCCCCAGATACTGAACCCCTGAATTAAAAACTGTACAACAACTAGTGACCCTAAATGACAGACACACAGACAGACAGACACACACACACACACACACACACACACACACACACACACACACACACACACACACACACACACACACACACACACACACACACCTTCTACTTACAGCTGTAGTAGTAGTGGTGCCCTGGCAAAAACTCAAACCCCAGCGAGAAGGGTGTGAACCTTTGGATCTTCTCAGAGAAGCGCACTGGTCCAAATGGAGCGTAGGGGGTGTTACACTCCCATCTCTTGATTGCCCCCCTGGTCTCCACACAGCCCTGGAACGATGCCTCTCCCACCAGGTAGAGGGCAAGCGTCTCCGGCTGCCCGGAGCCCACGGTTTCCTTGTTGGGGAAGTGGGGGCAGTAGATGTCCAGGTAGTCATTCAGATTCACCTGGATGGACATATCTCCTGCTGTTAACCTGGAAGATAGAATGACAACAGCATTAATATTTCACACAACGATTACATCCAGTAATGCATGAGTGAAGGGGAAAGAGAGGTGGTGATTAAACACAGACAGACGGAGGAAGGAAGAAGACAGATGACAAGTATTCCATAATTCCTTTGTGCCTGGAGGAATGTGGATCGTCCTTCAATATTACACCTAACATTTACATAGGCTGATAAAGTCTAAAACATGTTTTGGGATTTGATATATCACATTGATACAACTTCATTTCCTTTCCAGACCAGCAAGGGAGCAGTGTTGAGCGACAAAGCCAGAGAACAACAAATCCTCGTATGCTAATGAAGACCACTGAGGGGAGTTCAGTGTAAAATAAACTTGACTCCCTTTGCTTTTCACTCTCCTACTACACAGATATGGCGAGTCCAGACTGGGGCAGACGTGCATGTGCATGCACAACCATGTCTTCACTCAAGGTTGATTGGCTTTAGGCATAACAACAACTCTGGACAAGACTGCATCATTAGAACAGAAGAGCTGCATAATGTATGCTCCTTTAGACTGCCGATTCTGACTTCCTGTCAGCTTCAGTATAAAGAGCTATCCGTGTACAAACTAATATGGAGAAAGAGAGCATGAGAGAAAAACTGAGGCAAGCACATGTAGGACAAAGTTAGAGAGGTAAATTTAACATGACAGAATCTTAAGACTAAGATCACAACAGCATGACAAGACAAAGCAGGAGACAAGGAATGAGGAGAGAAATTTGTGACAAAAGGAGGGAACGGATGTGAGTGATGGAGTGACATTAGACGGGGGCCCGGAGAAAGACAGAAGGAGGCTGATGAAAAGAGTCGAAGAAGAGTTGAAGAAGAAAGGTGGAACAAAAAAAAAAGAATAAAGAGGCCAAAGGAGGAGAAAAGTTGGATGAACAGGTGGAAAATATAGAGAAGTGAAAAAGAAAAGAAATAAAGTGTTTTAATTAGTGACCCCAGAGAGTCTGAGTGCAGACACACAGAGAGCGGAACAACGGAGTGGAGGAAGAGAGGAGACAGACTTTAATTGGTCTCCTCTTCGCATGGAGTGCAGGAGAAAACAATGAGGGGCAGAATGTGGCTTGGGCAGAAGGTTCAGGTCTGTCAGTGGGAGTCTTTATAGAGGGGTGACAGAGCGGAGGAGAGAGGAAGGGAGTGCTGGGAGTCAGTGAAGGGGAACATGGGAGGGAAAAGGAGCGTGCAATCGGGAGGGGGAGTCGGTGGCGGCGGCGGTGTTGGACGGCGGAGTTAAGTGGGCGGACAGAGAAGAGACCAAAGGAATAAATGGGAGGACCAGAGGAGTGGATGTGGAGGAGGAGACAGAGGTGATGAAAACCGAAATGAAACAGAAAGACATGAATGGAAGCAGAAGACTTGAGGTGGGCCTGCAAATCTGCAGAGGGTTTCGAAGATGGATGGAACAATGAGAGGTGAAATGACAAGAGACCGTCGCAGAGGAGGAGGCAATATGGCATGACTAAAAAACTGAAACAGAAATCCGTGTTCTCTGTTAACACCTGAATGTGGGCGTGACGGTGTGTATTTCTGGGGGAGATAATGGAGCGAAAAGAGAAGTGTGTGTTTGTATTTGTGTTCAATACGGATGCAGGTGAGAACCTGGAGGCAGGTCTCACCAACGCTGCTTCCTGCTCAATAGGTAGCGCACAGAATTGGCAATCTATCAACTGGACAGGACACAATCGATCAGGATCCCTCGCTCAGGACACACACGCACTCCCCTGATCAATATCCCCCCTGTGAATGTGTGTGTGGCCACGGCCGATAGCTCTATTACCTGTGTGCACTAATTACAGCCGTACAAAGTCACTCAATTGTTTGGTTAAGAGAACACAAGCGCACATAACTGTAAGAACACACACACACACACACACACACACACACACACACACACACACACACACACACACACACACACATGCCAGTCCATTTACTCTTCCTACTACCTGTGGTGCTTTCTGAGGCAGAGAAATGTTTACTTAGGTGCACCAGCTGTGGAAGTGTGTGTGTGCGAGTGTGTGCGTGTACGTGAATGTGTATGTAATAACAGATGTGTGCTGTGTCAACATGCTGCACCCCCTGCTATACATGTCAGTCACCTCAAGCTTCTTCTGCACGGCTCAGGTCCCGTTTCCACCACCCAACCCCCAATCTGCATTCCTCCTCACTCTCTTCTTCCCCCACTTTGGATGACACGCATTCATACCCTCAATCTATTTCTTTAGAGGCTTCGTCTCCTCCATGTTCTCCCTCCTATTTCTGACTCCTCTCTATCCTACATTACCCCTCCAACCCCTTTTCCTCCCACAAGCCTCCACCATCAGTCTGTGCCGTATGCATGCCAGCAATTACAGAGGCAGTGTGCTCTACTGATGTCAAACTGTCAGCCCTCTCTCTCTCTCTCCTCTTCCCTTCCTTCCTCCCTTTTCCTTCTCTCTGGCCCTGGTAGGCCTGGGTACGCCCTAATTACACTTAGCATCCTCCCCTCCTGCCAGCCACCATGCAACAGAGTGGTGACAGCACAAGGGCATCGTGGGAGCACAGAGGAGCTGTGGGTGTCAAAGAACAGAGTGCTGGAGTAGCCTATCAGTGGGAGAATCCTCTGGAAGCAGAGCAGAGGATTGGTCAAAGACACAGAACAGCGCGCGCGCACACACACACACACACACACACACACACACACACACACACACACACACACACACACACACACACACACACACACACACACGTGCATTTAAGCACATGTGGGCGTGAATACACACACAAACACATGTTCACACACACCAGGACATGAAAGTACTTCAGGAGAATAAAACATGCTCTACCCCTCATGCCAGAGGGTGATCAGCGACACCCTTGTGAGGGCTGGTGCAAGCTCTCGGTTGATAAAGAAAAATCTGACTGAGGAGCCAAATCAAAAATAGCATGCGGGGCTCTTCTGTGGAAAACTTGAAAAGGCCAGCGTTTTCTCTTTTTATAATTACAGGAAATCACATTCAAGATTCAAAAATTGAACATAACTGAATAATGACCGAAACCCTCCCAATGTCCATGTAAATGTACATGCACAAAGACGCATATATAAGTGTAAGTGTCTGTGTATGTGAGTGTGTGCGCGCAGTTATAATGAAATGCAGGGGGTTGACTGTGGCAGAGACCTTTGATCCTTTAATATGAGAGAATAATTAAAGGACCAACAATCCCACAACACGGCCTCAGGAATACAGAGCAGATACTCGATCACGCACAGCAGCTGCATACTATGCGTTCTGAATACCCTGAACGCAAGTACTACACACAAACATGGGGGATAAAAAAATTCTGCTACAATGAAAATGCTAACAACACTCACATCCCAGATGAATACCGAAAATGTATACTGTAGGCACAGTGGTTTTGATAAACACTTTCATGCTTGTGATGCTACGCTAACCAGCCCGCAGTAGAAGCCTGCTGGTTCTTGGTAGTGACGATGGGAGGCCGGAGGGCTTGGTGGAGTCTCAGTTCTTCCGTGGTCAATCACAGCAGGGTGACCGCTAACTCTGGTCACTATGCTGACCGGGCACAGCACGCTGTGGTCATTGTGCCTTGGCTGGGCATAGCATGACACAGCTTCAGCCTCTATGGTGTGTGCTGTAGTAGCACTACTTGGTGACATGGGAGGATCTTTGATGCTCCTTATGGGGATGACTTTGTGAAATGGTATTGTGTATTTCAGGTTTTTTTCTTTGCTGTATCAGACGGGTGGGGTTTGCCACATGATGACAGATGAGAACATTTCAGGTGAGTCATTAATCTCGGTGAATAAAACAATGTCAACTTTAACTTACAGAAGAATAGAGTTTCTGCAGTCTATGGATTCACCCTTTGAGGCGAATCTGTGCAGAGCTTTGAACAGTTCAACTCTGCTGGGCTTTGAAACAAGGAGAGGTAGACCGGTATGGTCATATATTAAATATCATACAACACTGATCTGCCACAGTATAAACTGTACTGCTTAGTTTGGAGTCAGTTATGAGACTGGAGTTAATAACATATTGTCTATTTGCGAGCGAGTTAGCTAGCAAGGCTGTAGAAAGCTCCCTTTTAGAATTTAAAAAAACAAAAACTTTATTACATTTTGGAAATGTGCAATGTTTTGAGCCCAGATTGGCTTTTTGTTGTTGGTCCAGGCATCTCATGCACTTTTCCTAAACGTAACAAAGTTGTTGTCACTGTTAAAGGGAGCATTCTACAGGGTTGTGTGTCTTTGGGAGGCAGAAATAACGGTACAATTTCTAGATTCAGCACCTGGACAAAGACAAATGTGTGTATTTGGCATACTATTGCTAGCATGTTACCACCCACAGTTCGCTAATTGGCAGAGGCCCCTCCACTTTCCGCCTGTTTCATGGAAACGATGTTTGCGGTGTGAAAACATTTTTTGACACACGTGTGACTACAGAGGGACTGAAGAAAAACTTCAGGCAAATAAAATGAACATTTCTCTAAATACCAACACATTCTCATGGTTACAAAGAAGGGAAAACTGATCTGAGCAGGTGAATAAAACCAGACTGTGGGAGCCTTTTACAGGAAGCAGCAGACTACAGCGGGGAATAACAGAAAGAAAGTGTGAGAGAAGTTCATGGCAAAAAGACCCTGAAGACAAGAGGGAACGAGGCAGATAACTAGGCTCTGCAGGGACCTCCTGTTCCACAGGCTATCCTAATCTTCAGAGGAAAAACAGGAAAAGGGATCATACAACTGTAGTGCTACATCCATGAGAACATCACAGAACGAGAGGGAAAGAGACAGACTTCATGTACTCAGTACTGCACTTTTTCTAAGAATTTGCAGGGCTCAATCATTTTTGTTCGCCATTTCCTCTCTTCTACACGATCCTTCCCTGCATGGATATAAAATTGGAGCGGGATCAGGACAACCCCCCCGCCCATTTCCCCAATATTAGCTGCCCCCCCACCCCCTCCCTCCAAGCCTACATAAAGCCACGCTGTGTCCAGAGCCCAAACACCAGTGTTGTGTCTAACCTGGTGCTTACTCCCCTCAACGCGCACAAACAAGGACTTCACCCCCCACCTCTGACCATCTGGGGCCCCCCACCACCCTGCATGCCCAGCTGGCCAAAAAAATCCCTTTACTTCCCCCCTCCTACCTCACATCCTCAAGACTCTGCAGACCCCACCTCTTCAGATACTTAGTGTCATCAAACTGTGGCCAAAGACGGTGATCAACCGCTCCTCACAAAGAGGAAAGAGGGACTTAAGGAGAATGGGCTGTTGCTGTTATCTACTCTTTCCTGTTTGGTATGCCTATGTGAGTGTCTGTGTGTATGCGTGTGTGCTTCCTTCAAGGTCAGCAGGAAGTGTACCTCTCCCCTACATCAGACCTTTTGCTTTCTTTTCTATGACTCCTAGTCTTCAAATGTGGATGGTATGTGAACTTTCCTTCTACTTTTTCCCGTCTTCCATCTCCATCCACTTAAGTTTGTGGTTTTTCTGTAGATGTAAGTTCTGAGCACACATGTTGTATTAATATAGAAAAGGATCTGAGTGGCTTACCACCTCTGCTAAACAGTTTCCTGGGGAAAATACTGTGCCATCAGACAAACCAAATCCTTCATAAAAGACAGCAGGAGCACATGTGCACACATGCACTCACACTGCAGTGCATCATACATCAGTATGAATTCTGTGCATAAGCATTGGCCACCGTGGCTGTGGGAGTCTGTGTGGAACCTAGATAGAGTGATTGGTTGTACCTTTTCTTGCCCTGCAGGCTCCATTAAATGACCAGAAGGCATTCAGACCACTCAACCCACTCATTCAAACTGCACAAATCAGCACGCTGCCCCATGCACCCACATTCCCTATCAATTTACAGACACAGAAAGAACACACAGATATGCACACAAACACACACACACCTGCTGCTTCAGGCTTAAAGGGACTCTCAGCCTCAGGTAAAAGACAGACCCTATTTTCTGCCTGTTATGGCATGGGTCCTCCTCTAGTGAGTGTATGTGTGTCCATTCTGTGGGACTCAGCAGCACAACAGGATGTATAGCTATGGCCATCAGAGCTAAGGAAAATTGCATTGCTCAGGCCCACAGGACCAATCAGTATGGAAACGAATCCATCGGAACCATTTTGATATGGCTGCAGGTCTGCAGAAACCATCATCCCCCTCCGTGGCAGAGCTCTGTCATGCATAGGCGCCGCTCTCCACGTGTGGTCTGGTCTGATCCTAAAATAAGCTTTCCAGTGACTTTTCTGGGAGGTATGAAATTACTGTCCACAATATAAACGCACAAGAGAGCAGTCTTGCAGTCCACGACTCGTTTTTATTTTTCGCTATTTGACCAAAAACACTGCATGCTGATACGTTGCCTCACTGTGCCCACCAGCATGGCAGCAGCTCTAAATGTTGCCTGACTTGACTCTCACCTGCTCTGCGTGGAGGTGGCCAAACTTAAAAGAGGAGTGTGAGGCGAACGAAGGGCACAAGAAGAAGAGTTTCAGCTCTCATGCAGAGAAGAATGACGGAGAAAGTGTGTGCGGCAAAAGAAATGTGCATGGGCAGGAACGCAGTGCGCGTACACTGAGGGGTGTGCAAGGGGGTAAATAAGGTCAGACGTGCCGTTGCCAGGACAACAACCAATCCGGAGCTGGGATTGGTGCCAAGCCAGCACCCCACCCATCCATCCTTCACTCCATCCGTCTTTTTTCCTGCATCCCTCTGTCGGACAGCCTAAACCTCAGAGTAATGAGTGCTCTCCATGTTTCTGCAGACTAAATGGAGCTGCAGTGTAAATACAGGGCTGATTTGTACAGGTGCCAGGCTTGGATACATAAACCTGAATATAGCTACAGTAGCTCACTGCTCAGACACTGACAGGATGGAGGGAGCGGGGGGGGGGGGGGGGGGGGGGGGGGAGACGACGACGACGACAGTGACAGCTATGATGGGTGGACACAAAAAGCCATGATTCAAAGTATTTATGAAATCTATCAAAGTGTATTACTACAAAGTGGCAGCTGGGCTGATTTACTGTGTCAACATCATTTGTCTCATGTTTATGTACTAACTTTGCCGTTTGGACCCTTCAGCTTTGCACACAGTGCCAGAGCAAATAAGTGTAGCTAAACAAATTAGTGTTAACTTTTAAGTAAATAATACTTACACAAAAGGTTGGTTATACTGGGTTCATGCCAGTGGGGCAGGTGGTATAAAAAAAAGTAATAATAAAAACAGACAAAAAGTATTTGTCAGCCAGCTTTATATTGTAGATGCCCAACATATTCTTGTTGGTTTAAAGCTGGTAAAAAAACAGTAGATCAACAAAATGACCTGCAACAACAGTAACAGATAACTGATAACTGATGAGGTCTTTTTTCAAGCAAACATTCTCAAGATTTCCAGCTTTCCTCTGCTCAATACCATTGAAAATCAAATATCTGTGGTATTTGGTCTGATGAAACAAACAGTTTATTGACGTCTTCCCTGGCTGTGGGAAACATTCTCACTATCTTTACACCGAACACTCAACCAGATACACAGATTAATTGATAATGAAAATAATTATATCATATAAATAATTCATACTTGCAACCCCTTGCTGGTTGGTTTCAACCTGTCATCTTTGGTCCTTCTTTTCAGTGCCGCTTTTCTGTATGTTGTCATTAATCATTAATTCAAAACCACAAAAAATATCAACCCATCTTTATAGAAGTGTTTCTAACTATGACAGATCAGTAAAGCGCTTTTGTCATGAGATGTGTACTGTTGGTGCCTTCTTTTACATCACATAACACACAGTTTTTAGATAACAACAGATTACAGTTTTATTTGTGAGTTATTTTGAAAAGTTTATTTTATGTGTTCATCCCTCTCTTACAGTGTTCACATGTCTGCACTCTCATCTGTTTTATCAACTATACTTAACTACGCTTATCTGTGTCCCAAGTCTGTCAGCAAGGCCCACCTGTGTAAGTGGGTTAAGGAGCACATGCGAGCAACACACCTTAAAACACACACACATTTACTCAAACACACTCTTCACAGTGAAAAGGGCGCTCGCAAAGCAAATACACTCATCCAATAAATTAGACTTGGCTTTGAGAATCCATCATTTACTAAGTGGGTCACACTTCTGATGCCGTAGACGCTCTCTCTCTCTCTCCCATTCTTGTGTTCTGTTTTTGTCTCTCTCTCCACGATGTGAAGGTCAACGCTGGATAGGCAGCACAGAGCCTGTATCCCAGGTGTGCGTTCCCTCTCACTTCCCCTCTGTGTCTGATTATTTGGTGGTTGTTAGGGGAGGAATGGCCAGCTGGAGGACTGGAGCTGTCCTTCAGTTGGTCAGTCAGCGAGTCAGTCAGTCAGTCAGACACACACACGGTTAAGACATGTCAAGGAAACCTGCTCTAATAAAGCCAACAGGCCTGAATTATTTAAACAGAGGCAAGGAGAGGAAAGGAGACGATGGAGAGAAAAGAATGGAGAGGCACAAGAGTTAAGAAGTAAATAGAGTAAAGCTGGCCCCTTTCAGTCCCTCCGACTCCTGGTGAACTTATTTAAAAACTTCTATACCTGGTTTCATTCCCATCTGCTTTCTTTCACCCCTTCTTCACCAGGTCTCATTTCCTCTCCCTGTCAGAAAAGTCTACTCCTTCTCGCCCTCTCTACCCTCCATTGCTTCTTCCACCACCATTTCACCCACTTCACCTTCCCTCCCCCCCTCTCTCCCTCCCTTGCCATCTTTCTCTCTGTTTATCTAAGCACTTTCACGGTCACTGCTTTGGAATCCCAGGAGTCTAAACTGCCCCCTTCGCCTCTCCCTCCCTCACAGCCGATCCATGCTTCTCTCTCCCTCTCCATCTTTCTCCGTCACAACGGTTAAGATTCATATCGCTCTGTGCATCGGGGCTATGGAAGGTCCCCCTTATTCACCCTCGAGGCAGCCAGCTTTGTCTTGTTCTAGTCACGCACACTTGTCCACCCGCCCCGCCCTCGCGCACACGAACATGTATTCGCACCAGAGGTAGGCCACTTGCATTGATGTCTAATACCAATCAACAAAGTCTTTGAAGTAAATGATGAAATGTTTAATCAAAATCCGTCCATTTGGCTTCAAGGCTACAGAATGTGCGTTATTTATAAATTCAATTCAGCTCCAGTGCATTAGCTTAACCGTGTGAAATAAAATTCATGCTTTCGACATTTCGGTTGATATAACTGGATGGCATGGTCCGCCTCCAGGCCGGATGCCCCTGAATTTCTTAGAAAGGCCAGTTACTTTCCGCAATACTGATGAAGGGTTTAGACACAATAAGAGTGAAGGGGGGGAGGGGGTTTAGGAGCAGAGAGGAAGGAAGTGGCGAGGGTCAAGAGGAGAGGTGCAGACTCCAGTCTCATGTAGCGCTAGCAACAACAGCCTGACACTGGACTGGGATTAACTGATTAATTTGGGATTAAAGATGACTCGTCACTACTCTAAGTAATGAACCACAATGACCCAAAATCACAAGATTAACACGCAGGAGGTGGAGTATGTGTGAGTGTTAATTCTGAAGAGTAACACAAAGTCCACTGTAAATCACCTGCAAAGTAAGCAAACACCACAAAAAAAAAAAAGCCTCCAGTTGTGTAGCTATTCTGTATCTACCTTTGATGAAGAACGACGCTGCTCAAAATAATTCTCTGTTCTGAAAGGGAATCTATCAGGGAACCTCAATAAATGTAAAATAAAGAAAAAATGTAGGGAGTAAGGGATTTTCTGACTTCCATGACTGCGCATTTGTCGCTGGGTGTATTTTAGGAGAACACACAGATTAATTCCACAATCATAAACACGGAGCGTCTGCGCCAGTGTTTTGAGAAGCGCGCCGAGTACAAGAACTCCATTTCCAGCTGAATGGGAGAGCAATGAGATTCATGAGTTCTGCTACAAGGCCATAGCTATGGAGATGTGGGACAGGGCTATTTCCCCACTCCCATTCAGCAGAAAATACAACCACTACTGCTGATGCTCTCAGACTGTGAATTACAATCAGCTGATCATTTCGGATGAATATAACAAAACAAGTGTTTGGACAGTAACAGAGAGCCTTTCATTTAAAAAAGAAGGTTTAATAAAAAAACAGAAAGGCTTTAAGAATGATTAATATAATGAATGAGCAAGAAGAATGAGCGACTCTGCCCTATGGAAAAGCGTGTATACAGTTTGTACAGCTGCGTTCTAACATGTCAGCTGCCTTCAGTGTAATAGATGGTACAAGCTCCCATAGGATCCTACAAAAGAAATAACACACACAACATACTATGATAAAAAGTGGTTATATACTAAGTAGGAAGTGAATTGATACCAGCAGGGGCGAAGCTAGACTCTTCGCACAGAGGGGGTGGAGCATTTTCGAGGGGCCCCTCTGATGGTCATTTTAAGATTGACAACTTTAACTACTATCCATGAAGACATGTTGCTGCCAGTTGCGTTAAAATGTTTCAGCACAGAGAACAGCAAGTGGATCGACTGACGGTGATTTGCCGATTTATTTTTTATAAACCCGATCATGATAAAAAAAAATTTAAAAATCATATTTTGATTATTCTGACAGATATTGTGATTGCAAGGAGTCACAATTTTAGTAGGATTGGTAGCTTTAACATTTCAATTTCACAGAAAAAAAAATAAAAAAATAAAAATGATGATACAATTTCTTGCTGGGGTCTAAACCAAACAAGAATGTTCCCTTACATCTGGAGAGTACGATTTGCAGGCCGGGGCATCTCATCAAAAAATTGCAGCTACTGCGATGTGGATGTTGCACTGGGCCATATGTTGATTTCAATTATATTCTAATTAATCATTCAGTCCAACTTTCTTAAACAGGAATAACAAACATAAAATAGACACAGTGGCTTAAAACAAGGCATTCTCCATCACCGCAGGCAGTGACACTGACAGGTACCGAAATGGAGTTAAACAGCTGATTAATCTAACATTCAGATTTTTTTCATAAGCAAAATGTAAATTAATAAAGAGTGATTATGTATATTTCCATTATTGTGTTGGAAGGACGAGCAAGGCAAGAAGTAGATGTAAGAGGAGAACAGGATGCAGTTAAACTTACTCTCTCACTCCTTGTGTTTTGATGCACACGATTTGTACTTTCTCTCCATTTTAGCACTGGCTAGGTTAAAGAAAACACATCAGTTAACGTTACAGTTACGCTGCAACTTCATCACTCAGTATTGCGGCATTCAGCAGACTAATGGTGTAACTTCACTCAGTGTCCATTGTTGCGCTCCAGCCAGAATGTGGCTCAGTAGGAGCCCATACGTAGCGTGGGCCCTGGGGCGGTCACGCCCTCTGCCCCGGTGGTTGCTCCACTTATGGATACCACTCCTGTAGCTGCGCAGCTGCAGGTTGATCAAAGAACTAATTCTGAAAAAAAAAGTCTATTTCCCTCAAGGTCATAAATAATACATTTGATTAGAACTAAATGTTGAGAAAAGAGGAGGAAGGGCAGAAAAAAGAACAAGGAGGGAGAGAGAATAAATAGCAGTCAAGAGTACCAGGAGACAAGGATCAAGCTGTGCATTACTGGACAACTGAAAAGCATGTGGTACTGGTTATTGCTACAAAAATAACACATCTCAATATGCTGATATGCACACGCACATGCACACGCACACACACACACACACACACATACCAAAACCATATCTCATCATCTTAGTGTAAGCCTCAAAAATCTGAGCACTGGCATGTTTAAATAAGCATTCCATTCATTTTTTGGTCTTATTTTCACTAAAGAGGGTCTGTGTAATTTTACGATATGCATAACCAGCATGCTTAGTCAACACACACACACACGCAGACTGACACACATACACAAAACTGAAAGCAGTGTCAGTTTTAAATGGGGTGTGATTCCTACTTGGGAGTCCGAGCAGCTGTGTGTGAGTGTGTATGCAGGCAGGGCAACAGTACCATTGGCACACCTGTATAAGAGTGTCACAGTGTGTGTGTGTGTGTGTGTGTGTGTGTGTGTGTGTGTGTGTGTGTGTGTGTGTGTGTGTGTGTGTGTGTGTGTGTGTGTGAGCCCCTGCATGTGTGTTGGTATGAAGGGAGGGGCGGTGGGGAGGATTTGCTCCTCACGCCTGCTTGTGACAGTGATAGTAATACCTGCTGACATTCTTTCTTCCCTCCCTCCCTCTCTCGCTCTCACCTCATCCCTCCATCCCTGGGGGCCTTCCCGAGCTGTTTTGGGACTTGAAATCTGTTGACTCCTTCCCTACCATCCTCTCCTTAACGCATTCTCCATCCCTCACTCCCTTCACTGCAGGTCTAATGTTTTTACCATCTCTGGGGGGCTGAAGAGAAAAGGAAGCAGGGAGGGAGTGTGTATATTCATATGTGGTGCGCGTGTGTGTGTGCCAGCCAAAAAAAAAAAAAAAAAAAAAAAAGAAACAGAGAAGAAGAATGTGTGTTTCACATCATTGGGGGCTTGAAAGTAGGCTGTGCCTCCATACTTCTGGGAGGCGATGCCAAAATAATATTAGTTTTTGTTCCGCAATGGAAAAGTCTCCAAGAATCATACAGGAGATTGGAAATATCTACATAGTGAAACATTTGTCATGTGATCCATCTTCTCTGGAAAACACAAAGCACGGGATAAAAGGTGTGTTTAGGCACTGGGAATACAGCTGACTTCTTGAAGCTCAGTTTTTTCGACAGCTAGGAGAAGGTAATTCTGAAAAGCAGAATAATTTATAAAAATGTGCAACACACACCCACTAAACACACACACACACAAACACACACACACACACACACCTTCACACTCCTCCAAGGCTTTTTTATCACAACATCTCTTTGTTGTGTCTAGATAAAGTGTGGAGGAGCTGCGCTTTGTAGCAGGGTTATTAGTCCATAAAGTTTGGTCCTGGTGTGAAGACAGCCGCGCCGGCACTCCTCTACAGCGTCTGGATTTACACCATAACACTCAAGACACACTGTGCTGCGGCGTGTGCATGGCATGGCCAGGCTATGTGGTGGTTCAAAACACAGATTCATTAAAAAAGGTCAAAATGAGACATAATTAGTAATTAGCAGGTAAAAGAAAGCAACTTCCAAAAGAAATGGTGCAGTGTATAGTGTATTCCCTTTCCCTCAGTGAGTGGATTTATGTGATTTCATTCATTCATCAAGAGAGAGAACTTTTGTACCCTTCATTAATCCTCCCCATGCCAGGATTATGGAGGTATGTCAAGCACATTTATAATATTTCTCCAAGTCTTAATAAATGTCACTTAAAACCACATCTCTCTACTTTTTACAAGACAATTTATGACATGGACAGTTACCTGAAAAGAACACTTAAGCCTACTAACAGAGTCGTTCCTTTAATCCACGGGCATACCGCGTCATTTAAAGCTAACAGATATGAATATGAAATGGACATTTGCTTCAGCACTGTGTCTCAGGATGTGTGGCTTTTAACCTACTCCTCTATGTGGCTACATCCACTGCACACACGATGCACTACCACAAAAGATTCATGTTAACATCTAACAGTGTTTGAAATAATACATGCTCAAACCAAGTACAACTAGATAAACAATGCAAGATTGCAAAAGTAAATTATTGCACAATGTTCTTTATAGGTTCTATGTCAGAAAGAACCACTGCAGCGACTGTGCTTAAGCACCTTTGAAGACCTGAGGCATGATGGCGAAGCATGTCTCGGTGTCCTCCTGGCAGCGAGGACCTTGTATGGTACAATAATCCAGGTTGCTGCTACAGCCTTTCACTCGGCCCGGGTCAATACTAATTCAATTCCAGTCTCTGGGAATTCCCAGGTTGCCTCTTGGCAGGATTTCTGAGCTGAGTGGAAGAGCGTTGTGCGAGCTTATACGTTCGTGAGAGTGTGGGTCTTGCCTGTTTGTGCCTGCACACGTGTTTGTGTGTGTGGGCGAGGTTCTAAAATTGCACATATTGGCTGAACAACAAGCAGATTGTGTTGTTTTGGTCAAGCTCAAATTGACAGTGTTTCCCACATTTTGGGTTTGTGTGTTCTCACGCACACACAATCTAATTGCTGTTTTGTATAATCAAGAAACACACAGTTGGGCTGACACCTACAACAATGCCCGCTCATTGTAGTGTCATGAATGGATGAATGGATGAATGTGCTCCCGCTCAGAGCTCACCAACAGCCCTTAACCACCATAACCACCCTCTTCACACACATACAGCAGCGCAGCCATTTTGTGCCAAAGCCTGGCTGACGCTGTGCCAACCTGAGCTGCAGACAGCTCTGAACCTCATTTCATTCCACAGCTGTGCCATCCCACTTGGAGACATTCATACAATACAACTTATTACAACTTAATGCAACCTAATATTGATGTATGTGTGTACACAGAGAAGCGGGGCAGCGTGGGGAGAGAAATTGGGAAAGAGATGGGTCCATATGCAGTCTGGCGATAATGCGAGAAGCCGGCGATAATATCTGGGTGTTAAATTGGTATCGATTGACTAAATATCCTGACCAGGAGGAGAGAGCGGCCGTCCTTTCATGCTTGTACACCATGTCTGCTCCGACGGCTCCAAGCTGCACTGTGACTATCTGATCCATTTTAATACAGACGTCCTCACCGCCAGGCCTGTGCCCAAACCTCATTTTCGACACAGTGTGCTGGAGTCTTCCTGCGTGTGTGTGTGTTTGTGTGTGTATCTGTATTCACTTCAAACAAAAAAGGTTATTTTTGTTGTGCAATATCTCGCATTGGTTTAATATAACACTAAACAGTAAAATGGAGGATTACTGATTTCACACAGACACACACATGAAGCAGTGTCAGTCGGTCGTAATCTAAATCTACTTCTGGAAAAGATTCTCTTGAATTAAATCTCAAAACGAGGCCACGTGACATTTTAGAGCAAAAGACACAGTTGCACAATACTCTATCTGCATGCCCCACCTGCAAAAAAAACCAACCATCCATAGGCAGCAACACGCCTTTCCCCTCCGACACCTCAGTCACACCTAAATTCAGCCAACAAGTGGGAACAAAACAATGACCTATTTAGGCGAGAGGCCGGCACAGCAGTTGGTAAATGTTCCCACAGCCGCACACCGCTGGCCGGAACCGAGGACTTTTCCAGTGAAAGGCACTTTCGCTGCTTGCTGTGAGTGGAAGTGAAATCTCACAGAAGTAGTAAGAAACATGAATCATGTGCGAGATCACAAATGAATCAAAAGCTGGAGTGTTAGAATAGGGCTGGGTGTCCTGGTACATTTCTGGGTTTTGTTTTTCCAGGACTGAAATTTATCACCCTCCATCTCTTCTCAAGGAAACAAAGACTTCCCCTTTTACGCAAAACCAGCAGGTCAGCTCCAGACAAACACACACACACACACACACACAAACACACGCACACACACACACCTCTGACAGAGCTATTGTTCCACTGAAATGAACTTCACCCGACAACAATGGCACCAAATGTCAATTCACAGGCGTACAAATCACTAAAATCACTGGCCTGCATTGTTTTCCGACAGAGATGAAGAAGCTGAAGCACAAAGTTAACTCATCCACAGTTTACATCCAGATAATACACTCAATACCACAAACAAACAGACAAAGCACAATTCACAGAGACAGATAAGGCACACAAACACATCTCTGGATCTACACACACCACGGCACAGCAGCGTGTGAGACAATGAGCACCGACACAGAAAGACACGGAGAGGGGAGAGAGACATTGATACAGCCTGATGACAGATGAGGAGAGGGGGGGAGAGAGAGACCCAGAGAGAGGCGTGGAAAGAGTAAGAGAGGGAGAGAGAGACAGATAGGATGGGAGGATGGGGTGGGGGCAGGGGGTGGGGGTGTTGGGATTGCTTTGTTAGCAGGACAGGGAATAAAGTGGTAATTACCTCACTGTGGGTCTGTTGATTATAGTTCAGCCAGGTTCTCCATGTTAATCATTTACCAGGGGAAGACAGAGATTAGTACAGAGACAGACACAGAGAGGCGAGATAGCAGGCAGGGCGGGAAATATACTCATTTGCATGCACACACACGACAGAGGAGGAATAGACACAGATGGACCTGAGGGTGAGGAAATAATAAAATAAAAAAAATTTAAAAAAAAAAGAAATCAGTCTAACACTGCAGTCACCTCACCTGACAAGACACAATTACCGGCAGTGTCTGCTTCCACTGTACTATATGTGTATACTAGATGTGTGTCTGCTCGCACAAGGCCACAGATCAGATGTGTGTGTTTATGTGTGTGTGTGTGTGTGTGTGTGTGTGTGTGTGTGTGTGTGTGTGTGAAGGTATGGTATGCAGAATGTGATTTACTCTGGTATTTAAACTAGATCATTCGTGAGTGCACACAGAGCGAAATGATGCATAAACAGAGCAGAGATTACACGGAAGACTTATGAGGGCTGCTTTCAATAAAGATACAGAAAACCAATACAAATATTCATCTCCTCACACACCGTTTAAACATGCTTCACTGGCTTTGAGCTCGACCTCGGCCTTTGTGAGACGAGGAGAGAGCGAGATAGAGACAGAGAGAAGGGGAGGGAGCGAGAGAGTTCAGAGGGGTCTAGACTGGTGTGATGTTGTTTTCACTGCTTTACGGTCTGTGTCCAAACTTGCAGACTGGGTTCAGGTGTAAGCAAGAAATTGGATGTAATATTCCTATTGTGCATGTGAATGGTAAAATACCATACCATGGTAAAATACCATACCATTATCTCCAACTAAAACCCTGCTAATCCGTTGCTCTGCAGGGAGGAAAGACAGAGTGGGAGAAGAGGAAGCAAAGAGTTGGAAACCAGAGTCTGAAGTTTGAGCTGTGATCCAGAGGAACTGTTGCAACAAGTCTGCCTCCTGCCATGGCTGATAAAACGGAAAAGAAAGGTAGAGGTGTGAGCCAAGAACAAGGGTAAATCAGAGGACAAGGAAATGGAGTAGCTGGTTCAGGTATGGGTGACATTTATTCTTGTTACAAATCTATCAGCAGCTCATACACAGAGGGAAAATCCTCTTTCACAAACAGAAGAAGAAAAAAAAAAAAAAGAGTTAAAGTTTTGTTGCTCTGAGTAAACTTCCTGGCAGATTCTAAGTAAATTTATGAGGATGAATGTAGCACAAGAAGCAGACACTGTTGTATCAGCAGGTAGTCTGGTCCACTTATTTGGCCCAACAGGTTATAAAGAACACTACAGCACACAGGAGAGGGCTGAATATACCAGAAAACTAAGCTGAGGTAAGCTGGTGTTTCCTGTCAGCCCTGGGAACACACACAAACACACACTCAGGCTCAGAGGTCTCTGGTTGTAATAATTCACTAACCTTTAACTGCTCAAGGAAGTAAAAAATAATTTCTCTCCTAATAAGGAACTATCGCTCTGAGAGACAGCGTTATAAAATTGTAAGTGATCATAAACTCTGATCATAAAATCATGAAAGAGGGCAATCGAACCACTTGAGCCCCACAATGAAAGAGGCCGGGGTATCTGATTCTGCAATGTTCAACGCTGACCCTGCAGTCAGTCTATCACTTCCATTTCAGAGCTCTATTTTTCAATCTGGAGGGTGCTAAATGTGTGCCAGTTAAAGTGTTTCACTGAGCCTTTGTTACAGCCATATTAGTCAGCAAAGAACAGTGCAACGAGGCCCTTCAGTCTCCACTTCACTGCCCCTGCTTCATTAAAACCATAAATCTAGATGCCGAAGGAAAGAGAATGTCTTCTGTCATAGGTATTAAAAGGAGCTGGTTTGCTCGCCAGCTACAGTTGTGTTATATACGAGCTCAGCCTTTAGCATAACGGCAGCCATAGCTTCTCCTCAGCTGGTTTCTCCAGTGTCAGGGATCCGCGCAATTCTTTGGCTTTCAGCTGCCAAAGCGGCTTATTAGCTCAACCGTCCAAAAAGCTTGATTTCCTACATCAGCATTTACAATGAGGGCTGAACCAATGGAAAGGTGCAAAGGCCAAATCAGCAACATTCTGCCAACATGCTCCCATAAATTTAATATGTGATCTTTAAACCTATATTAATAGATTTTTGGAAACACAACGATGACATATTAGCTCATGAAGACGTGATGTGAGCCTGTTTAAAGACCCAGCAGGCACAGACCAACATTAGCGTACATTTCAAGTCGTTTTGCTGCCAACCACTTGAACGTAAAATAAATTCCCTCTCTTCTGAGTTCAATATTTGCCCTATTTTGTTGTTTTGCCCATCAGCTGCTGAGGGAAATATCTGGCTCTTTAGCTGGTAAAACAACTCCTCTACTAGTTTTTAACTTTAACTGCCTGCAGTCTGATGCTACCCAGGGTGGTTAGTTGGATCTATTTCGCTATAAACAACACTGATGAAAGCAGTGTAACTGAACCAGAACAGTAAAGTTGGCTGTTTAACCAAAACAATGAACTGAGAGCTGAGGGAAAGTGCAGAATCTCTGTGGGTTGGTCAAATACAGTCATCTGATGCATTGTTAATATAAAAATAATGATTACAACAGCTTTATGAGATTAGTTTGGTATAGTCAATAATAATGGCTTAATTTTAATCCACTATAATACTGTGGACAAATAAAAATTTTTTTGCCTGAGTGTTTTCTGTATCATGAGCATCGAGTGCAGTCCTGGACCCTGCACTGCAGCTTCATGCCAGCAAAGACATAGCTCTCCTGTCCCTGTGGTCCTTTTCCCTGGCAAGGCTACATTTACAGGCCTCAGGACAACCTGGCTGGCTGGCAGGCAGCTAATAGAAAATATGGTATGGGAAAATGACTGAAGCTCAACTAATCACACCGCCAATATCCATCACTGGGCAGGAGGGAGTCGTGAGAGATAAAGGGGGGCGAAGGAGCAGAGGAGGAGAGGGGAGTGCCGACAAAAAAATGAAAAGGAGAGTGGGATGTAACAAGGGAGGTAATGAAGAGAGAGGAGAGGAGAGGAGAGGACAGGGCAGGAGAGGAGAGGAGAGGAGAGGAAATGAGTCCTAACGGTAAACCCAGGGGATTCTGGACTGGGTGCAGCATCACGGCTCTGCTGATAGCTTTGTGATTGGGTGGTGTTGCTGATGAGAGTGATTCTCTGCCACAGTGGGTTACCCTCCGCCGTGATGCTGATGGCATTGTGATTGTGTGCTGTTGCAGACGACTGTGTGGCCCTGCCACAGGCTGTGACCATTCATCCCTGAATCTCTGGGGAACATGAAGGTGCTTCCTAATCCTCACAGTGTTCCTCCTCACATCATTTCTGTACGATCCCAATTACAGGACTGGGTTCTACCCACCTGGACACACTGGTCATAACCTCAGCTGACTCCAGTAGGCTACAGGATGAGTCCTGCAGACCTGACAAAGAAGCCCTCGGGGAAATTATATGTCCCAGGAGTCATATTTCTGTCACATTTTATGCATCCATAAATGTAAAATACAGGAATGGTCTCTGTGGCTATTAAGTAAAAAGGTCATTCATCTGAAAGAGTGTTTGGGGAATCAGGCCTTACGGAGAGAGCCTCTAAATAAGCAGGTGAGAGAGGTGGATGTGTTATTTTGGGCAGTAGTCCTACTGGCCCTGCAGGTCTCCCACCTCAACCCCTCAATTAGCCAGACTGGAACACCTGGATCAGCAGGTGAGCCTGACTCTGCCTTCCTAATGGCCCCAATCAACCCATTACACACACACACACACACACACACACACAAACATACACACCCTCCCATTAGCCAACCACATATTCACTTATGCACAGCAGCACTTTAGACTTTAATATACACCTGTGTCCTCAGAATGCTATCTAGGGCGCTATTCAGAACAAACACTTAAGAAAAAAAACCTTACTGCTGGTGCTCTGTAAAGAGCATAATCACTGAGTCCAAAAGGCAGTGGCCAGGTGAAAGCCAGGGTTAGAGTGTAGTCATTATGATAAAGATAACTACCTGCAAAAGGATGAGATCAGGCCACTGTGTTTTAAACGTAAGCAGGCTGTATCCCCAGAGTTCAAGCTTTTTATTAAAGGGGAGGGGGGCTGGCAGCGTTTGTGTCAAGGCAAGTTTTAGGAAATCAGACCTGCTCTGTGCCACTCAGGGACACAGGGACGTGATCTGCTGCATAGCAGAGATTCTTTAAGCCAACTAAAGCCTGACTCATTTAGCAGGAATTATTGTGGTCGTTATGCAAGAGTGTGGCTGCGCAAGTTCAGACCAGCCACCTTTATTTTATGCAAAGTTGGTCGATGGTTGAATCACAACGTTAACTCAGGCCGCACCGAGAGGCAGCCCAGTGAAACCAACCGAGCTCTCCTGGCTCTGGTGGGAGCATCGGAGAAGCGCACACGGCTCTCTCACCTTGTGTTTGTTGAATTCCAGTACACGACGTGTCTTTTCGCCACAGCAGCTGAAAGTATGTTCAGGAGGAAAATCGTGGCTCTCCAAGTGGGAAGAGCTCCGACAAGTGTCAACGTCAGGGAGCCCATCCTGACCGCCGCTGGGGGCCGCGGGGAGGCTCTGCGCCGGCCGGGGGAGGGAGTGGTGTGCGGATCAGGTGAGGAGGAGAGCCGGCAGGAGCCCGGTGAGCAACTTCCCTCAGCAGCGGCTTCACCAACACCAAACAAGTCAGACCTCTACGTCAGCTCCGCATGATGTATAAAAGTAAAGTGATTAAAGTCGCTCAAGAAAAAAGAGGTTTAAAAAGTCACAGGCTGCAGGGCTGAAGGTGCGTACTTCCACAGAGAGAGGCCGTAGAAAGTTTGTCCAGGTTGTGCATGATGGTTCTGAATTGAGATCTCACCCAAAAGTCGCTACAAAAGGAGACTAAACCTGAGTTTAAAGGCCAGGGTTTCTGGTACAGTAATGGACCAGATTATCATTCGAAACTGCCAGCTGGTTTGGCAGCAACAGATTGCTCAGTGCGAGAAGGGCGGGTCCGCTGGGCTGAGGGCGGTGCCGGGGAAACTTTGGGCCAATCAGTGGACAAGGGTGTGGTGATGTGTGATACTGTAGCGCAAAGTTAAATCTTTGTGAGGTGCGCCGACTGGTGTAGGGAGACAGTCTGTCACTGTTCCAGGTTTTTTTTTTTTTTTTTTTTTTTTTTTTTTTTCTTCAGGGGCTTGGTTCATCCTTCCTCCCCTTGAAATGACTGATGTGGAGATGAAGAGCTCAACATGGCGCAGTCCTGTCCTCCGGCAGCAGCTCCTCTGCAGCAGCTGGCTGGGTGTTTGCTCATAGGTACTCCAGTAGTGACATTCACACAGTGCAACAAGCAAAATTCCCTCCTGAGAATAGCTCCGGCCTCACACCATCCAGCTCCAGCACAGCTCCATGTAGAGCAGCATCGCACGGTAAAATGGTGTTTTTCAGTTACCCAACACACAAGATAATCAAACAGCGGGGAGCCACACCACCCCCTTGACTGGAGTCTGCAAGATCCACATTTAGTTCAGCCACACTTGGCTGAATGAGGTGTGTGTGTGTGTGTGTGTGTGTGTGTGTGTGTATGTGTTAAGTATTAATTCTCTGAGTGTTGTCTATCGCCCCAGGGGAAGGTGTAGTGACAGTAATCACTACGGCTCCATGGGCAAAAGCCACTGGTGGTCCTCTCTAATTATCTGATTCTCTAAGTGTGTGTGTGTATGTGTGTGTGTGTAAGAGATTACTAACCCTGCCATTGGACCAACAAAGTTACATTGATAGCTTTGTGGCTTTGTTATTATCTGTTGCAACTGCACATCTGGCTATTTCCTCTCTGAAGGGGCCCCTCCCCCTCTCTTGCTTTCTTTATCTTTTATCCTGCTTATGTCTGTGTGTGTGGTTCATGGTGTACATATGTGTGTGGCCTAGGACTCATTAGCTCACTTCCTGGAGGTCCTGATCATTAATTTCCCATGATGCCGCAGCGCTCCTGTGTGGCTAATTTGTCCCTGGTGAGCTAGCGCTCCCTCAGCAAACGTGGAGCAGACCACAGAGGGGTAACTCACTCTGCTGGGGTCTCGCTCGCTCTCATTGTGATTGATCTATAGGTCCAGACGCTTCCTAACAAATTTTGTGCCAGAGGTTAATAATGCTTTGTGAAAATTCATTTAATCCCCGCCCCTCCAAAACCCCTAAACAGAGAGGAAAAGAAATCTCCAACTTCACAGCTTCTCTTTTTTTCTCTCTCTCTCTCTCTCTCTCCCTCTCTCTGTCTCCCTTCTTTCTTTTCTCTTTAATATTTGTTTCAATGCCTGTGTGTCTGCTATTCATCATTAAAAGCACTCTTTCCAAAATCTTTTTCCTCAACCTCTATCCATCACCCGTCCTAATCTTCGCTCTCATTGATCTTCTCATTACTGGTCAAATATGTTTTTTTCTGTCTGCTGGCACAGTTTATCTCAGCAAACATTCTCTGTCATCCCACAGAGTCTGTCAGCACAGTACATCTACATTCACAATTACACCCATATGTATATTAAGAATTCCTCTATGGCTTTGGTTACCTATGGCTAAATATGCAACAAGTTTAAGTTTAGGGGGAAAACCACTTAAAATTTTATTTATTAAGAGTTTAAGACTCAAAAACTTCAGCGTGCTTGACTGGGACTGGGTGGGTGTAATCTCTAGTGAAATAACCAACGATGTTGTAACTTTTGCAGAAAATTGCATTTTCATGTAAGAGCACATAGCCCATACTGTAGTAAGGAGCAGATTAGGGAAAAAAAGTTGGTTTTCAAGTCCTTTTTAAAAACAACTCTAATCAAGCTAAAGATGATTCATGGAGATGTCAAATCAGAGCTGTCATAGCTGTAAATGTTATATTTTGTGATATGGAATCAAGGCTAAAGTAAAAGGAGCTGTTGCACATGTTCATGCACAGATCGGTGACAAATGCCAAAATAAAGTGTTTTAGTGAGATGCCGGGTGGCCATCCTCCAAGTCTCTCACTCACAGGATCCATCCATGCCAATCTACCTCTCCAGTTAGTAGAGAGTTTGGATCTGACTCTAACTCAGCTCTGTTGTTGAAATATTCAACATCCTTCAACAAGATATTCCTCCATTTGGTATTTTGATGTTTGTGGTGATGATAATGTTGGTCCAAAATCTCCATGACATCAAACCATTCAGTTGCTTCTGTATGGAAGCAGTTACAAATTGTTGACCCGCTCTCTTTCAGGTTTCACTGAATGTTATTAACTCAATTTTTATACGTTTTACATGAGCTTATAACTCATCATTTTATGTCTGAAGAATGTGAAGAATTTGAGGGGAACATTTCTTTAAGTTCCTCTCATTTTACCTTTTCACCTCCTGTCTGGTTTTTCCTTTCCTTTCCTTTCCTTTCCTTTCCTTTCCTTTCCTTTCCTTTTCTCTCCTCTCCTCTCCTCTCCTCTCCTCTCCTCTCCTCTCCTCTCCTCTCCATCTCTTCTTCTTCTCTCGCCGTTGCTTTTGTACAGTAGTGTCAGTAGCCTCTTAATCCTGTTATCTTCACATATACAGGCTGACACCAAGCCACTTGCCAGAGCTGTAATCAACTACCCTACACACACATACACACAGCATGAACACACTCCTCTCTCTATATCGCTCTGTTTCTCTCTCTCTGTGACACACTCACACACACTCACACACACACACACACACACACACACACACACACACACACACACACAGTGGGACTGGCCCCATTCTCCATCTACTCTGTAATCCTGCTATTTTTGGTCCCTCACTATTTTGATCGGCCATATGCCGACATGTTTCATACACATCTTGGCCTGTCTATCACTCATCATGAGTACTGCTTCTTCCCATAAGATATCTTATCCTCACCTGTCAGTCGTCCCTCGTCTCTCTTTTACTCTACTCCACATCCCCCTCTTCATCTATTTACATGCAGTTATTTCTCTCTGTGGTTGCTGCAACATTAAGAAGACACCACTTAATAAGAGTGTTATTAATTGTTTCAATTTGGCTTAATGATCAGGCAGGATTAATATGTTCTGTTGTTTCTATGATGGTTCCATGAACAAACACACACACACACACACACACAAACACACACTTGTAAAGGAAGCCTTTGTCACAAGTTTCTCTTCTCCTTTATCGTTGTTATTTTGTACTTTGTGGAGCTGCTCTTTTCCCTGTCTTTTTTTTTTTCCTTTCTTTTTTTCTGCACGCCTACTACACTTATTTGCAACGGTGCCAATTTTAAAGGGTCATCACTTTACTTGTGTGTGTGTGTGTTTCTCATTCTCACCTTTTGCTTTTGTAAAAGTACATTGTGTGCAGCTCTTTTCTTGTGTGTGTCGCCGCTCTTTTCCTCCCCCTCTTGCTGCGTCTCACTTCCGTAATTACAGCTCTGGACTCAAGCAGTGATGGTAAATGCTTTTCTATTCCCCCTCTCTCCATCACTCTCCCTCAATCTCCATCGTTCTCTTTTTCTCACCAAGCAAATTACATCTTGGTTACTATAGAGACATGTTTATTGAATGCTTTTTGCCACACTTTCTTGCTTCCCCTTAAGCCCCTTTGCCTTCCCTCCCCTCATTTTCCTGAGCTCCACTTGTCTTTCTCTGTGCTTACTTTTTTTTTTGTTGCTCTTGTGTATTGATGGTCATCTCTTCTTTTCCTTCATTTCATTTCTCTCTTTTGTCACCTGGGGAACCACTTCAACTTCTTTGGTGAATAATGATTTCTATTTGGGAAGACAAGATGAGAATTGAGTATGTTGGATAGATTTTCAATGCAGTGGGGCTATTGTTGTTGCCATGTATTCCATATAAGCAGATAAAGAAGAGAGGGTCTCTTATTGTACTCGTACTGCATGTGCTATCCATTACTATTGACTGTGTAAGTGGTCCCCACTGAATACAACACTTTTGAGATGCGAGCAATCCGATTGTGTCTCTTCTTTCTCCTCCTCATCACAGATACAGTGTCCAGTCTGCTTTTCTTTCTCTCTATTGGCTTTTCTCTTTTTCTGCTTGTTCATCCCTTTTTCAAAGCAGCTGAGCCTGTTCTCCTCGTGTTCCCTTGCGTCCCTCACTCTCTGTCTTTGATAGGACTGTGTATGAAACTCCAGTGCTGTTTTTGCCCTGATGGAAATGTGTTCATTGCTCTGAGTGGAGAAAAGTGGTGCGTACTCAGAGGTGGTATCAAACGTTCGCACCGTTTCTGTTCTTAGCTTTTTTTTTCCAACTTAAAGTCAGACCATGAGACTTTTTCTAAAAGTAACAATTACAAGATAATGATAAATGCCTGAAAGTAGTGGGACAGTAGCACAGGAAGAGAAGAGGTGTAAAGTCAGCAAAATGAGAATTAATTTCTAACATAAATCCCCATAAGCTACTGCTCATACCAGACCAAATGACATCATTGCACCAGTATGCTTTTTATTGGTTTTCATTCGTAAGAGAAAGAATGTGTCACATCTTCTTTCAAAAGTTACACAGTCTCACTTGAAATCATAATTTTGTCAGTTTGGGACATGAACAAGAAACCACAATCAGAATCAGCTTTATTGACACATGAAAATAACTTGACTCCGATCAACAAGTCCTCCGGCTCTCAGCATATTCACTCACAGGGCCCAGAGCAAATGTATAGTAACATACAATATAGACACACAACAAAAAGAAGAGCAAAGCTAAGCAAAGATAAGCAGACGAACATGTGGCTAATAGGTCGAGGCACTATGTCACATGATGGTAAGTGACCTCTCTCCAAACTCCACACACTGATTAAAAACAGTGATATGTGCTTAAAAGTTCAGGAAAAGTCTAGTAAGAGGACCTTAGGTAAAGACTTTATTCCACTATCAAGAGGGAACTTTCAGCAAGAATGCTGTATTTGTATATGAATTGAATTGTTGCAGAAAACAGTATATTACATTGTCACCAAGTTGAAAACAGGCCTGTTTTTCTGAGCTCATGAAAATGTAACTTTTCAGAAACACGATTTGTCACAGGACAGTAATAATATACAGTTTTCAGTTAATATACACATTTGCTATCTGTGCTATGCAAGTAAAACAAATGGCAGTGAAAAGAATTTAATATAATAAATATTTTATGTAACAAGTGAGTTTTACTTTAGATAAAGACAGGGATGTGCACTTTTATTGATAGCATATGTACAGTATACACAAGATACAGCACATAGGCTTAAAATAGGCCTGTAGGCATATCATAACTATGGCTCAGTTCTATTCAAGTGCCCCAGGAAGCCATGACAGTGTGACAGTGAGTCAGCACCCTGAAACTGGAGCAGATAAATGGAATTCAGCCATCATTCATTTCATTATTTAAACTTGTGCTTTTCCTTGTGGAACATGTCAAAATGTCCTCTGTGAAAAAGGCCTATTGACAGTGAAAGGATATTATTGTATGGTAATGCCATTGCAAGATGACTCTTTTATGCTGGTATGATTTATATGATAGTATATGTGCGGTAAAATAATTAATAAATTCAATGATAAAATGTCAGATGGGCAGTCCTTGTCTTTATCATATATGCCTCATCCTCACTCTGTTTCCATATAGTCCCTATTTCTTCTTTGTCACCTACTTTCTGTGTCTCCTGTCCTCCCCCTCCTCTCCTCGCAGCATTTGTGGATGATTAGTAGAGTCAGATGGAAGCAAGATGAGGACACACAGCCCGCTCTGCATATTCATCTGTCCTTCAGTTCCCTCCATTCACCGGGGCCACTCGCTGCAGTCCCTTCCTCTCTCTGCTCTCTGTCCGCTCTCTCTCCATCCTCTCTGTGTGCCAGCAGTCATCCTCTAGTCCGTACACCTCCACAATTTATCCTCTCTTCTCCCTTTCTGTCCCCTGCTGCACTGTATCTCCCCCTGCTCCTCCTCTCCATCCCATATGGACCAAGTGAACCTTCTGTAGTAAAATTAACTTTGAGATGAACGAGGCTATGGTATTTTGCGCATGCAGTGTGATATTCTGCCAAAAAATGCAGCGAAGGTTATGTCTTGATCTATTTACTGCCAAGACACTCCACTTATGTGACTTGCAGCCTCCTCAGTTCATGCTCTGATGTCTAAAAACGATCACTTCAGTTCAGTGCCGAAAACAAAATCTCCATTTCAATACAAAGAGCAGGTAGCAGGGCAGAAGAGTGGTTGAAGTGTCTGTCCCATTACAACACATTCAGCTTTGAACCCCATCAAAGTGCCTTTGAGGAGGACTCCTGATCCCTCACCTGCCCAGTCGTGTGGCCCTGAATGAGAGAAGAGACTAAAATGTAAATGAACATCCTTCTTTTTTCGCAGCTGTGTGATCAGGAAAGGTCAACACTTGTCATTTTGTGTGTTTTTATAAATGCTTGTGACCAATATAGAAAAGCCCAAATAGTGACAGTGACACCTTGATAATGAGAGTCACAACAGTACACACATCTACACACAAACAAAACCACATGTAGTTTCTGTCTTGTTTTAACCTCCATGTGTTCCCTCATTTCTTCCTCTTGCGAAGCTCTTAGCTTTCTTCATGAAGTGCACATGTATGTGTGTTTTCCAGTTTGTGTCTTTGTGTCTGTAATCCCTCACTGTCAATGTGTGTTTTTGTGGGCAGTGATCTGATGGGGATTTGGCAGACATGCTTATGTGGTAGGAACTAAAAGCAAGTTAATTGTTCCCTTAGGAAACGTTCAAACAGGCCGGTCCACTTAAAATTATGGGCTGAAGATAAAAATGCAGATTTTTTTTTTTTTTTTTTTCCTGTCAATGACTTTTTCCCCATCAACGATTTTTCCTGTGAGTTATTACTGCGGAATCAGACACTAGCACTGTGTGTGTGTGTGTGTGTGTGTGTGTGTGTGTGTGTGTGTGCGCGGGAGAGAGAAAGAGAGAGACTTGTGTGTGTGATTGTGGATTGGTGTGTCATTAAAACGCCTGCTTCCTGCTGTTCTTACATCACAACATTTGACAGGTTTACAATGAATACCTGCAAACATTTAATTAAATGGGAAATGCACTCATGTTTTCCAATAATCCCACTTCAGGCTCCGTAATTAACTCTACATAAACTTAAATTTAGTTAGATAGGTGGAAAGATTTACCTCCGATGCACACGCTGAAAAACTAAATGAACAAGAGCAAAAACGATTCTGTTAACAGCTTTCATCTGCTCCCACGTGTCGACACGGTGGCTGCTGCTTTGCGATTTGAATTATTAATTGCTAGTTATTGTCTTATTGCTTGAGGATGTGGATTCTCAGACTGTATCTGTCTGCTGTGCCGTTCTTCCCCTCATCAGAAGATGGGTGAAAGTGATATCTTCTAATGATTACCCTCTCATTCTCTCCTTGCCCCCTCTCCCTCGCTGTCTTTCAGTAAATGAGGGAAAGTGATATGGTTCTCTAATGACCAGTGTGAATAATTGCCGTCTAAATAAAGGCTCTGTTTGGTAGAAATCTCCCAGTCTGTCTCTCACTATCTTTGTCTCGCTCATGCTCTCTTTAACTCTCCGATGGCCCATTAGCTGATGAACATACTTCTCCAGCCTTGTCCCTCTGTTGATTTCACACCTCTAACTCTGCTTTTCATACTTATTATCACTGTGCGCTATCCCTCTTTCATCACTGATCTTCTAGTTAAAGTAGTTAAAGTCCTTTTTTTTTAATGTATGCTTTCCTCTACCTTGAACCAGATGGTCCATTTTTTATGTGCTTGTCAGTTTTCACATCCTCAGTCCATTATAGCTGTTGGATGGCTGCGTGTGTGTGTGTATTTTTCTCTCCACAGATCAGAGACGAGCTCAAATTGACATCCATTTCGGCTGCACGTTTAGCTTTCATATCCACAGCCGGAGTGAACAGCGAGAGGAACCGGAAGACATGAAAGAGCAGGAGAGTGCCAGGGAAAAAAGCACTAGAAAAACCTTTCTGTCTGTCCGCACGTTTATTTTGTGCTTACTAAAGTTCTTCTTCGTGCACATTCTCTCTCTCCTCGTTCGGGTGAGGAGGAGCTGAGTTATTAAAACGCCAACCTTTCCAACAAGAGGCAATAAATCAAACTAAATATCCAGGGGAGAGAGAGGGAGAGAGAAAGGGGAGAGACAGAAAAAGAGAGAGAGAGAATGTCGAAATGAAAAATAGGGAATGTATAAGTCGAGGAGGAGGATTTGATGAGCAGAAGGCTTGGGAAAGAGGGAGAGGAGACGCAATAAGAGAACCGTATTATAAATTGATGTAGGGGATGAGAGGAGAAGAAAGTAGCGAGGAAAATAATGAGAGTCTCATCCCGCCGGTCTGAAGCCTGCCCTCGCCTCATCCACTTTGATTACAGAAAGACAGGCCGGCCAATCAGGGTTAAATCACCATCACTGCAAATCAGTCAGTCACTGAGCGACTGATTTTCAAGGCAACTATAAATATTTTCCCTTTCTCTTTTGGCAAATGTGACTTCAGCTCAAAATTATTTGAGGAATGAAGGGAAATGAGTTGATTGGATGGATGGACTTATGGATTGATGTATGGATGTATGGATGTTAAAAAGTCAGTTCTCTCTCTCTCCCTCTACATGACCCTCGCTCAATCTGGATGAGGCAAATTATAGCCAAATAAAAATAAAAGTGTATTAACTCTTCGACATCTACTTCAAAACTCAAAACAAACTTCAATGATTTTATAGAACTAAACAGAAAACTAAGAAACTAAGTACGGACTGAATAACCACAAGTTGGTAAACACAGACAGATGCTACAACTCATATCCATACAGTATTACTCTACGTACTGCTACATACTCATCTTCATAGTGTACAGTGTTTACAGTTATTATACCAGAAATCTTTGCCTTTTGACACCAACAGGACATGGCACATTGTACACCAGGCTCTTTTTGGAGCTGTCTCATCACTATCTGCAGTTTCTTTTCAAGCTGTGAAGCTGTGAGTAACTCATTTAGTTCATTTATCTATTGCATTGCAAGACAATAGGCAATAGTGTCCATAAACAGCACACTCAAAAATCTGGCGTTTTTCACTATCCATGTTTACTATGATGAGTATGCTTAAGTTTGTCACTTTTCCAGTGTGGAAAAAAACAGAAAGTGTGTAAAATTAGTATGTATTATGGACCTGCCAACAACAGAAGACAGAAATGGAGCAACACTTCCAGCCACACTACAGCCCGTGCAAAGAAATGTGAGCCAACTTCTTTACCAAAATAAAACTCAAATACCAAGAGTCCAACACACTCCCAAACCAAAACAAAATTCAATATTTACTTGGGGAAGGAACTGACCTTGTCATAGAATGAGCAAAATATGTCAGACCGTGCCACAGCTCAGAGGAAAACCAACAGCTTGTTTCTTTCAAAATCTGCCCATTTCAACGTTTTCTTCTTTGGTTCTCACCATAACCATTCAGTTGTTTAATACACATATATCTCATCATATATCTCATCATGTCATCAATATTCTTATATTCTTTTCTTACACTTTATACAGTAATGTACAATATATAATAATATAATAATATATGTTTATATATTATACATTATACAACATATATAATATAATGTTGTAAACTAGAGCTGATACAATTGTTACTCACTCTAATACTCACTATGATTTTCACACACGATTTTTCTCAGCAGATGGATTTTACTCAGTGCAGATGTTCAAATTGTCATTTTTCAGAACATGTTAATGATTTCCTGTTCATTTTGGCTTAAACCTTGAGATCAAAAGATCAAAATGTTAAAGAAATGTTAAAGGGACTATTTGTAAGTTTTCTCTGCTGCTGAACGTGGTTTCTTGCCAGGAGCTTGGGCCATCATTGTCTTAATGATACAAGAGCTAGTGATTTGCCCACTGCAGTGCTATGTCTTCAGGACAGATCGGAGGCTACAGTGAGTCGCTACAGAAGGGACGAGACAGGCAGATACGAGCCAGGGCTAGCTAGTTAGCATACTAACTTTGGTGCAAGAAAAGACGTGATAGAGACAAGAGTTAACATGCTTTCTTTCCACTGCTGGAGACAGCTCTTGGAGTGTAAAGGAATGAAGTCTGATGCTGAAATCGAAATAGTGTCGGCTATATGGTGATTGCAAAACTTACACATATATCCTTGATATCGATTCGACAATTGGTGCAAAATTAACTGGCAACAATTTTAATAATGGATTAATTCTTCTTCAGTTTCAGCTTCTCAAATATGAAAATTTGCTACTTTTCTGTGTTTACAAATTGAATATATTTCGGTTTTAAAGATTTTGACTTGAGCTCTGGAAAATTTACATTTTTGTCATTTTGTGACACTTAATAAACTAAAGAGTGGGTCATAAAAAATATTGCTAGTGGTATAGCCCAGTTGTAAAGAGTATACAGTGTAGTATACAAACTGGTTGTCTTTGTGTTTTATTCCAAATCGAATTATACCCACTGTACATTGTTAACCTTGTACAACATGCGATGGTAATATACATTACTTAATGATGATCAATGGCAATAAAGGGACTCTGAATCTGAGAGAGAGGCAGTGTAGAGGAGACAGAGGACAGAGAAGGCAGTTTGAGTGTGACATTGAGAGGGCTTTGAGGTTAAGTGGCTAAATGGTTTAGGCCCTCTTAAGAGGCTGAGTTCCCACCAACCCCCCCACCCCCCACCCCCTTCATCCTGTGCTGCCTTCCTCTACCCCATTCGTCTTTAAATGCCTAATATGAGAAGAGAGACATCAATCATAACTCAGAGACACACAAATACACAATGAAAATCACACACACGTACTCATTATTCCTTTCCACATGCTGTATATTGCCTAGCTTTCACAGATGGACACTGTGCTTGTGTGTGTGCTTTTGGAGATTCAGGAGACTTCCAGGGTAATAGAGAGATTCAGGGAGCGTGAAAGAGAGATGGAGCAATAAAGAGTAACACTGTTGCTCTCTCTCCTCCATCTCTTCCCCCACTGGACCATGAGATGGGCTGTATTTCACTACGTGCATCACAAGAAGAAAACGGTTATTATTTGCCAAATCTGAGAATAATTATGTAATTTTTAAAAGCTTCCTCCAAGGACATTGTTTTTATATTTGTAAAAGTGTTGTTGAAGTCCTTTTTTTGGTGAAGATCTGACTTTACAATGCATAAAAATAGAACTTAGGAATCACCCTGCTGAGAGCTAATTTAAGGTACTGTTGTAAAAAAGAAGCCAAGTGATGAAAACAGTGTATCGTGAATGGAGCAAGACAATGGTAGAATTGGAAACTTCAGACATGGATCTTTCTGAGGACTCACAAAGTCACAGATTTGACAGCTTGTCTCCTTTAATAACATAGAAATGCTTCCCTGCCTACAATTTGTGGCTGATATGTGATTATTCTGGTTATTACATTATCTCTAATACTGTCTTAAATTAGACGCCAGTCAAAAGGAACCCTAAGGAACCCTAATCCAGAGGTATTAATTAAATTTATACTACCAACTCTGAGAAACCGACTTTGAAACTCACAATGAAATGTTGTTTTTGTTAATATTTTACCTGAATACTTTTAGTGAGCACTCTGAAATACAGAGCAATTAAAATTTAGGAAAAACTTTCACTGGTTATACCCTTCAGTTAGATTCCAGTGAACTTTTCTTGCCTTTTGTTTGCATGTTCAGCCTTCAGGGTCTGAGGCAGGAGTTAACCCTTAGGAACAGACTTGAAAGACAATGGCATCGTCCTACTGCTGTGAGCATCAAAAAAAAAAAAAAAAAAGAGCGCTTGAAAACAAGTTGATGAATAATGGAAAAGCAAACAGAGATCATTTGGAGAGAACATTAGCTTGAGACTGTACGGTCAGGCTGTTGTTTGCTGTTCCTTGAGGTTACATTTTCTGCTTTTTTAAATGCAAACTCGCACAGTTTGATTCAGTATTTTCGTTATCAGAATCTTAATTTACTAGCCTACATAGCCTTTTTGTTTTACATTTTACTGTGTCTGTGATTTTGTCTTCAGCATATCAATTTTTGCCTCCTCACATTGAGTGAAATGTGGGGAAGCACCTTAAATTAATAAATGGTTTTACATTAATGAATGGACTTAGTTCAGCTCTGTGCTTAGAGTGCCTAAAGACACACAAACACACACACACACAAACACCTAACCATGTCATACACAGAAGGTAGCTGCTACTATATGCTGCTACTAATTGAATCACGTATTACATTTCCTGGAGGATTAGTTTAACCTGAGAGACTGGTGACTGCATGGGCTGTAAGACAGTTGGTGTTTATGCATCTGTGTGTATTCTGTGTATTCGCTGGGATGGAGAACCTACATATCAATTATTCATCTTGTGTGCGGCTCAATCAGATACTCAGGAATCCATCTCTCCCTCTCTCTCACCTGCAGGGATTACAGGAGGTGCGGTGATGGGACACACTACGGTGGTTTCAGAGTAAATTAGCATGCTGCTGTTGTGCTGGCCAGGAGGTATTATGAATGTGTCACAATGGTTACCGATGGACGACAGGAAACCAGTTGATGCCCATGGTGCTGGTTTTACAGAGTGATTTGCTGTTGAAATAAAGTCCCAGCTGATTGTAGATGGCTGAAGATACGTCAAACCTAGGAAGAGGCATATAAATTATACAAAAATTACCCTTAAACTGCACAGAAACAGCCAAGTAAATACAGAATAGTACTGCAAGCTTTGTTAGGTGAGACAACAACTTAAAGGTTTTAGTTTTATGAAAGGATCTGGTATAATGGGGCCTGTAGATGGAAACGATTTCTAAGAAAACCTCCTGCAAATGTCACTCAAATGTATCTTTACACTGATTTTTTATCATCTAGAAACAAGACACTAGCTGCTCTGTAAGGCCTTACATAGGCACAGTAATGCTTTGGGCTAAATGCTAAACAGATTGCTAACGTGCCCAAAATGACAATGTTAACATGCCAGTGTTTGGCAGTTATGGCTAACATATGCACCATTAGCATGATAACGTTTGCTAATTAGCAGTAATCATTACAACTGAGGCTGTTGGGAGTGTTCTTAGTTTAGTAAATAAAACAGATTTTTGTGTGGAAAATTTAAAATTTAGACCTGATGATGGTGCTAGCTGAAAGGTCAGAGGATCAGGATTATTACCAGTTATCCTGTGGGGAGCATGAATGTCTGTGCCAAATTGCACAACAATCCACCCATGAATGTCTATTGTGGTGGATATTGCTGGCAAGCACTCAGTATATAAATAACACAAAACAGTGATGGGGTGAAGATTAAGATATATGTTGGACAGTATGGAGACAATACCTTACAGGAGTCACAAGTTAGAAGGATATGCCTCCCAGAAGGAACAGATTTCACAGTTTTCTAGTTTAGAAATAACACATGATCAACCTTCTGTTGTTTATATATGACAGTCATTCAATGGAAAACTGCCAGACCATAGCAAGAGTCAAGGTCAACAACAACATCAGCCTTTGTGGTAACCTCAACAAACCACAAGCTCCAGGTCAACAGGACAAGAGGTCAGCTGTGGGGGCTCCTTCTCAGGAAATAGCTGAGGATGTCTGAACAGCAGGGATGCAGTATTTTTAGAGCAGTGCAGTTAAAAAAGCGTACAGAGCAGCATAAGCACATACAAAGTGAACAAATCATAAACTTTAATGTTTCATTCTAATTTACTTTCACACTACACAGAACTTAATGGCAATCCATCCAGGAGTTGTTGTGATATTTCAGTTTGGACCAAAAAAGTGGTGGACTGAATAAGTGACTGACATTATCATCCTGAGAGCCGTACTGCTAACATAGTTAAACATGATAAGTAAATCATCTTAAGAAAGATACCTGCAATGATTGTTTCTCAGATTTGTCTTCTTCTGAGTAACATTTGAATCAGCTGAACATTACTTGTATTTCTCTCTCTCTCTCTATCTATTAATATATATATATACACACACACACACACACACACACACACATATATATATATATATATATATATATATATGTGCATACACATCACATGGTCACAGGCTGGTTGCTCTGCTGGCTACATTAATAATCTGTGTGTAGGTATTTTGTGTTCAAAGTGTAGTTGCTGCATTGCCATGCCATAGCTGTTCTCGGGTCACCTAGATATGATGGGCAGGTGGACAGTAGCTTGTTAGTAGGCTCCAACTGTGAGCGCACTGTGACCTTTGACATGAGTTTGGAGCTGCAAACAGTTGGGAGTCCTCCCCTCCGTCTGCTCTCCCTGTCTGTGACCCTTCAGCAACAAGCTCATACAGAGTTCAGAGGTCAGGGAGCAAGACAGTAAATAATAAGTATTCACACAGGGAACCCTGGAGAAAAGGAATGAGATCGCCAAATAACATTCTGCAATATTCATATTTGGTCATGCTATATTGACTGCTGTTATCCCACCACTGCTATTGGTTTAACAAATGAGAAAACACTTCTCTAGCTTCCACTGGGACTCTCTCATGTAGTATTAAAATTCAGATCCTTTGTTGAGTCACTGTCATGACGCATTGGTACTGAACAAGGTGTGTGTTCGTTTATGAGAGTGTGTGCGAGACTGTGTGTGTCTTTTCTCCACTCTGATGAGATGTTCATACAAATCACCACCATCAGCTTGTTGCTGTGGTCTTTCTCCTTCAGGGAAGATGCAGTGAGAGCACAAGAATCTCCCTTTTCTGTCATTTGCAGTAGTTGAGCGAACTAACATAATGTGTTCTAATATTTTATGTAGAAAGCAGATTTTAAACAGTTGTGTTTCAGTGTTCAGATAGGATGAAGACCCCTGATTGTGATCTCAGAGCTTGGATATTTGACCCTCAGTGTGCAGAGTAACATATGCATCAGCTGAAGGTGGAGACTTTCTCTGTGTTCACCTTTAATCTCAGTTTAACACGTGTGAGTACGAGCATGATGTTGTGACATCACAGCTTGTGTAGAAAGCCATTCATGCTCCAGTGTGCAACTTCCACGCATTTAATGAGGAAACTTCAAACCCCCAGTGCACACAGACTGAGAGCGGAGTCCAGCAGTTAAACTTTCAACATGAAAAATATTTGCACCAGACATGTTGTTGTTTTTTAAAGCAGAGTTATTTTTATATGCCTTAAAACATGTCAGAAGGGGATCTTTAAGTAAGTCTCTGATCCTAATAATGCAAGTATGCCTTTTCATTTAAAATTATGTATATCATTTTTGCAACATCTGGGCAGGGACCTTGTTTGCATTTTCTTCCTCATCTCTTTCCCTCTCTCTCTCTCTCTCTCTCTCTCCACACACTGTCAATTTCTGCCATCTCTCTACTGTCAACTCTTTAATTCATAGTGTGGCCCAAAATACTTGTAAAAACATGAATAAATTGTGATAAAAATAGATTTAGATCATTAAACAACTGCAAATCTAATAAAAGAGGAAGCATTAAAACATATGGTTGAAAATAAACAGTAGAATTGCTTTGATAACATGTAAAATAAAGTAACTGAATGCAACAGATTACTGCACATTTCCTCTCTACACACTGATTTTTTTCATACCGTATGGGAATCAGTAAGTAAATACTGGAAGCCACAGCTCAGTGGAAGGTGGTGACTCAGAGTAAACATGAACATAATCAAAGTAAACGTGTCGATAATCTGCTAAAACATGTAAAGCAGGAAATACTTGACTCATTGAAGTACCTAATTACAATCAGTTCCATTGTGACTACAAAGTGCATATGGTATTGTTTTGCATTGTGCTGTATCTGTGTGTGTGTGTGTGTATCCCTATATATATACACAAATGCTAGAAGACCTGGCATGACCCACCATTAGGTCCATCCAAACGTATCCCTCGTTATTCCCAGTGGTCTCATGAGGGGAGAAGGACGCAGACAGGAATGGTGAGAGTCAGATCTGCTCTTTGGTTAGAGCGGAGAATGAAGGATGAGCCTGAGGAGGACAGTGAAACGATAAAGAGGACAAGAGTGGTGCTCAGAGCCTGTGTGTAAAAAAAGGAGAGGAAGCAAGATAAGAAGAGGTAAGTGGTTTACAGTGCCGTGTGTACTGTATGTGGGAGGAGAGGAGCAGGAGCAGCAAAACCAGAGGCATTGACTGGCTTGGCGAGACAATAAAAATAGTGCTGACATAGTACAGTTAACCCGGTGTGTGTTTGTCAGCATGTAACAGGGAAGTGGGAGAGGGAGAGTGGAAATAAAATCCTACCCGGAGAAGTGATTAAAAAAAAAAAGAAGGAATGATGTGAAAACAAAGAATAGAAATCACAGTGAAGGAAAGAGAGATGCTTCGATTATGATTCCAGATGTTAATTCACACCTATTGACTCAGCTGTGGGTAGGATCAATGGGGAAAAACTGAGGAGAGGAGAGAGGATGGAGGAGCAAAAAGTGTGGGGAGGAAAGTGGCAGCGGAGGACCTGAGATGGTGGGGGCAGCGAGGAGAACTGTGAGAGGAAATATGGTTGCCATGCCAGAGCAAGAGCAGTGGAGAGCAGAGGTAAAGAAGGAGGGAGAAAAGAGGGATGGAGGGTTGAGATGATGGATGTGCTGCTCTCATTTTGTGCCCCCTAACGAAGACTCTAATTAGTGTTTGTGTAATTCCACACTGTCTCCTCCGCCTGCTCATCTTAATTAACTACATTCATCTTCGCCTCCCTCCATCCATCCCTTTCTCTCGCCCTCCCTCCCTTTGCCCTCCTAAAATAACATACTGACTGCCTGAACCCCACCTGGACCAGACCTGCTTTTACTCACTCACTATCTCTCTTTCCCTCCCTGCCTTCCTCCCTGTCACCCGCTTTTACTCCGCCTTTCTCTCCATCCTTTTACTGTATGCATTCTTCTGCCATGATGTCTCTCTCCATCTGCTTTCTCCCTCCCTGCCTCACCTTGAAAAAAATCTCGAGTTCCCTTTTTTTTTTTTTTTTTTTTTTTTTTTGCTCTGTCTCTCTTGCAGCTGCCTGTGTTAGTGCTTGGCTGGTGTAAAAGCCTGCCCACCCCTGTGAGTCTCCAGAGCCATGTAATGTGACGGCCCATTTAGTCACCCCGGTCATTAATTTCATCAATAGGCTCAAGAAGTAGCAGCGACACCACATGAAATACATGGTTACTCCGAGTGACAGGCCAAGTGACACCCCCACCCCCAGCCAAGACAACAATCCAATAAATTCTGCAGTAACTCTAACTTGAGGATGACACAAGGCGAACTAAACAAGGAAACAAGGGACATAAATGGTTTCACTGAATCTGGCTCTACTTCAGCTATATGAGGGCCAATTGGATTTAGGGGACAGTTACACAAGTGTTTGAAAGGCAGTCAGAGGAGCAGGATAGTTGGGGGGAGACTGTGTGAAGTGCATTTATAGATGGAGATGACAGGGCTGTTGATGACTGGTCTGTATTGTGTTATTGTAGTGAGCAGCGGATGGATCGGAGTACCTGCCATCATTTAGCCCCACAGTCTGAAATGGCTTTCCTGCTTTCAGCCTTTCAGCAGTCAGTCAGTATGACAAAGGACTGCTGGGAAGTCAGAGCCTCTGTTTCACAGCACCCCATCTCTGCGCACACACACACAGACACACACAGACACACACACACACACACACACACACACACACGCTTGCACACATGCATAAAGTCGTAAATATTCTGCACACATGGGTACCCATGCACACAAGTCCAATCAGACAAGCTGCAGAAGAGGGGCCTTAGCACACACTGCTGCACAAATCAGGTGCCATTCAAAGTCAATATAAGAGAAAAAGTACATTTCATTTGTATTTATGTCTTGTGGTGTGTGTGTGTGAGTGTATTATTTGTGTGTGTGTGTGTATGTGTGTTAACGTGTTTGCTCTGGACACTGTAGTAAGCTGCAGTTTGCTGAGGACAGCAGAAATGGTTTTTCATCCTCTTTGGTATGGACACCAAACATCCAGTTACACCCATAATGCACCATCACATCCCAGAATGCATTTCATCCTTTAAATGTGATGGCTGCCTGAGCGGGGCCAGATAGCCATCAAACTGCCCCAATGGAGGAAGGGCACACAAATACTGAACCTACACCCACACACACGCTACATTGATAGCAATTACAAGCCAATCGGTCCCACCTCCTGCTGAGGGTCAGAGGTTAATCTACCAGGTTTTCACCTGACAGCACTTCCTCACAGCATCCGAGCGGAGGGAAGAGAGGGGGCTGAGAGCAACGGGTAAATAGAGATAGAGCAAGGAAGGAGGAAACCAGGAGCAACAGGGCGACAGAGATAGCAGTGGAGGCAGAAATAAGGGGATTGAGATAGAATGACAAAGAGGAAGCTAGAGGCAAGAGAGAAAGAAATGAACAGAGAGGAAAAGGAAGAAGAAAGACAGTGAGCAAGAGAGATGCAGGGGTACATGACACCGACTGTCTACCAAATCACGATGTTCCAAATGGGCAAAAATCTCCTCGCTGTCCTTTCAACTTCCTGCACAGATATGATGTCACCATCAGAAGCTCCAAGGAGCCGTGCTTGAGGGCGGAAGGTGGCTTTTGGCATTGATCTCAGATCAGCTTAGTCACTGGAATACCTAACCTTTAACAATAAAAGGAAAATGCAAATCTGACCTTAGATAACAGAGTAAGTTAAACCTCCTCCCACTCTCCTAATCTTGGTTCCCACTGGGCTCGGCATCACCTGTGCTGCTGCTACTGCTGCTGCTGCTGATGAAATGTAGATGTTACAAAGAACGGGTGGCAGCTGGCTTTTTCAACCTGCACCTGTTCTGTTTCCATGCGTGTGCATGTGTGTCTGTCTATGGCAGGGGGTGGTTGTTGTGTACGTGTTCGTTAATCCATGTGTGCTGTCTTCGTTGTTTCTCTGCTGTCTGCAGAAGCACACTAACGGGGGATGATACAGTACTGAGACCTGTGATATATGAAGCCTCAGGAACATTTGTCTAAATAGCCCCAAAGCCCAACCAGTCTTACACACAAGCTTGCAGCCGTGCATACACATGCACTTGCTTGTAAGAAACAGGCACGCACATGAACATATTGTACTATCGACATAAGGGGCCTAAACTTTTAGGTCTAGAGGAAAAACATGAGAAAGATGCTCCCATTCAGGTGGACTGGATAATAACTTAATTAAGTAATCATATCCTCCCATATAAAAATGCTGAGCAAGCCCAGCTAACACTGATTTTGGATGAAGAGTAAAAGGCTCCTCTCCTGTGGAACCAGCTCCCAGTGTGGGTTCGGGAGGCAGACACCCTCTCTACTTTTAAGATCAGGCTTAAAACTGTCTTGTTTAGTAAAGCTTATAGTTAGGGCTGGCTCAGGTATGTCCTGACCCATCCCTTAGTTATGCTGCTATAGAGCTAGACTGCTGGGGGATTCCCATGATTCACTGGGCGCTCTCTCCCTATTTCTGTCTCTCTCCCCCTCTCTCTCTCGATGACCTCATGCCATTAACTTTGTTTCCTTTTCTCTCCCGTAGTTTGTGCTTCTCCTCTCTCTCCCTCTCTCTGTCCTCATTCTGCAGGTATCTCTGCCTCGGGAGCAGCAGGATCCAGATCCACCACTACTCATCTTTACTATTAACCACTGTTATCTGTCATTATTATTGATAACACCATTACCTACACAGCTGTTCCTGGTCTCTCTCTCTCTCTCTCTCTCTTCTCTCCCCTCTCCTCCCCCTCCCCCTCTTTCTATCTTCTCCTAAACCCAACCGGTCGAGGCAGACGGCCGCCCACCCTGAGCCCGGTTCTGTTGGAGGTTTCTTCCTGTTAAAAAGGAGTTTTTCCTCCCCCCTGTCGCCAAGCGCTTGCTCGTTGTGGGAACTGTTGGGTTTTTCTCTGTAACAAAGTAAGGTCTTGACCTTACCCTGTAAAGTGCCTTGAGATAATGTATATTATGATTTGGCGCTATACAAATAAAATTGAATTGAATTGAAATTGAATTGAAGGTCTAATTCACTTTATTCTGTGATGAAACATTTCTACGAGGGGTCACTGAGTGGGTCACAACCAGCAGGCTAAAAACTATTATAACCACATGTCTGCTCAACTCAACTTAGCTCAACGACAACGCACAAGGATGACTTTACACAAAGGTTATTTGCGTGTTTGGTCATTTTCTAGAAGTAATTCACACATTTAGTTAATGCTGTGATGTCAGTGCTATGTTTATCTTACAGTTGTTTTGATGGAGCTTTTCTGTCTTATTTGGAACTATTGCAGTTACTTCGTTTTGTCCAGTGATCCCCTGTATGTCATTGCAGGGGGTCTTTTTGTTTAGGTCAACTGTTCGATTCTACTGCAGCTCAGTTTGCTGTACTTTGCATTTAGTTCTGTTTTGTTTGTCCTTTTTTAGGCCCATTTTTGACAAGATTCAACTTTTTATTTTCACTTCTTTTGCATATATAATGGCCAATATTTTGAAATCTAAACCCTGCATCTTTGTGTCTACTTGCTCAGTCCATCACAGGCTTGTCAGACAGTGCACTGCCATCACCAAAACATCAAATGACAAAATGTCTTTTGCAAGAGCGGTACTCATCCCTCCAGCAGAATTGCAGAGACTTGTAGAATCTGTGCCAAAGAGCGCTGTTTTTTCTTTTAATTTGTCATCCGTCTGTATATGTGAGGCACTTTTTCTGCTGCATGAACAAATATTATTGGTATTGTTGTGTTAAATTAAAACTCTGAACTATGAAATTTGTCATTGTCATTTTCATTAGGTGATATCACCTTGATAAACAATTGCAGAGGTATTTGCACTACTCATTAATTCAGGCATTTGTTTGTTTTAGAAAATGTATCTTTCATCTCTCCAGTATTTTGTATTTATGCACCAAAACAAAGATTTGTATTCTTCTTAAAAGGATGTGTAAACTCATTTTTGCCATTCACAAGTCAAGTATCGAGTCAGTCAAGTGTGTTCAGGTGTCTTTACAGCCCAGTACATCCTCAGTTGTTACTGCAGCTCTTCTTCATCCTCATTTTCTTTTATCTTCAGCCACTGGGAACCCATCTCTCTCTTCACTGATGCGCTCTATCTGATTTATGTCAAGATCATAGGTTAAAAAATGCAAAGTAAGTGAATACAGGTCTGTGTGTGTGAGGGCGATGGTGTAAGAGAGACGGGGAAAAGAGAGATTTGCCATTGTGCGTCATTCTTTGTGTGCGATGCTGGTTGGATATTTCTATCAGAGCTATTGTTAAAATGATAGGGCTCCCAAGCTTAGCTGGAGATTAAAGTTCCCTGCAGGCCCGCACAGTCTGAATTAATCAAAAAAATACATTTATTTAGAGACATAAAACATCCTCATGACACTTTAATAGCAAATGATGTAGGTGTTGACTCATCATCTTGTGTGTGTGAATGTCACAGTGTCTAAACTTCTTACTTTTTTTCCATTGACTTTTCGAAATTAGTTGTTAATGTTCCCCCGTTGGAAATCTTTTGACAGAGATTCCCTGCATTTAAATGTCGTATGTGAAATGGGAAACTCAGCAGATTCCACTTTTTTGGATCGGTGCCGGCCTCCTTTCGTGGAAATTTTAGGATCCTCCTCTCGGTGCTACTGACACTGACTTCTGATGTGGAAGTTAAATAAATAACGTCATTTCTCCATGGTAATTTTCATCAAACCTGCCAAATGCAGCCTAAATATTTGACATGGAAGGAGAGAAGATCAGTGAGAAGTGAGATCAAAGGAAGGGTGTGTGTGTGTGTGTGTGTGTGTGTGTGTGTGATGAGCGTATTCTGCGTATTCTGCTCCATCTCATCCACACATGGGAGTAATCTAAACTCAAGGCAACGCCAGCGTGTGTGTGTGTGTGTGTGTGTGTGTGTGTGTGTGTGTGAGTGGTCTCAAGCCACTAGTAACCATTCTTCATATTCCTGTCACCTACTCTTCTTCTCTCTCATCTTCCTCTGTCTCCAAAACAACACACACATATACACACACACACACAAAACGATTGTATTTGTCTTTATCAGTCCCTCCATTTTCCTCGCCCCTCCTTGTGTTCAGTCTCCTTCGTTCAATATTTCATGCTGTTGAGAGCATATCTATTCTGAGCTCTCTCTCTCTTTCTCTCTCTCTATATATACGCCCTCTCTTCCTCCATCCCTCTCGTCTTCTTAAAAAAAAAATGTCTCTCTACACATCAGTCTTGCTGTCCTCTCCCTCTTTCTGTACTTCTATAAATCTCACCCCCCACCCCCACCCACTCTCTATATCTCATTGCACTCCTAATGCTCTGTGCCCCATCTAACTCTTTCGCCCAACCCTGACTTCCATTCTCTTCCACCCTTTCGTTTCCTTTTCCTCCCCCCTCCCCTCCCCTCTCCTCTCCTCTCCTCGCCTCTGTCCCCTCTGCTGGTTCAGTTTGCGTGACTGTTCAAAAGTATCCGCTCCTCCTCTCCTTCCCTTAAGCCCTCACTCCTTCTCTCTCCTCTTTCCCCCTCGGATTCCTCTCCAACCAAAACACAGAGAAAGCCCTGTTCTCTCTTTTTGCACCTCTTTCGTTTTTTGCATCCCCTGCTCCCCGCCTCCCCCTCTTGCACGTTCTCCTTCTCCCATCCAATCTTATTGGCACCTCTCCTCCTCACCCCCCCCCTTTTTTCCCTCCTCCAACGCTCTCTCGTACTCGGCTCCATCTCCACCACCCACCCCAGCCCTGCCTCCACTCCACCCCTAGTCTCCTCCTCGCTCTTAGCCTGTACCAGTGTTGTTTTAGGCACAGCAGTGAAAGGTAAACAGAGAGATTGAAAATTCGTGTCAGTCAGTCGGGTGAGAGAGGGACAGGGAGGGAGGGAGAGCAGCAGAGGTGGTGAGGGAGCGAGAGGAGGCGGGGGGAGTGTCAGTACAATTTACTAACACAACAGTGAACAGCGAAGCAGGCCAAGACACTGAGCGAGCGGGAGGCGGAGTGAGAAAGAGACTTGCGGTTCAAGAATGCCATTGAAATGCAACGTACATACAAGTGTACCAAAAAAAAAAAGGTGTTCACTGTACATTCATATGATGTTCGTGAACATACATGGGTCCTGCTGAATTCATATGTGCACTGTTTACTTCCTGGGGTCCCGGAGAGGGATGTGAGCCCTACGGGGGCCTAATATCCAATTATCAGTGCTAGGAGAAAGCTCTGATTAGATTTTGAGGTTGCAGAAAGGAGCACTTGACAGATGTGTTGTTGGCCAACTCTGGGTGGGAAATGTCATAAGAGCCGCGGTGTCACCACATGCAGTCAGCCTCGAGGTCGTTTCTCATAATAACCTCAATACAAAAGTAATCCAATAGCACTGCAACCCACGCCTGGGACATCCAACTTGGACGATTAGAATTGACAGGGGTGTTTGCTGGAACAGAATATGTCAGCATCTGTTTAAAAGAAACTGAACGGAAAAGTGAGAAATAAAATTTGTGTTTTTGTTTAGAAAAAGTATAGAATCCCTGCATCCATCGGTGTCTGATTTCCAACTTTGTTTTCTTACACCTGATTGATAGTTTCCTTTAAGATGTAACCATACAGTATATTTACAACCCAGCCCCCTGTAGTCTCCATACAGTCAATCATCCATGATGTATAGGCTGGAATTTAAAGGGTCAGTTCACCTGAAAAAAAAAAAAAAAAACACATTTCATCACTTGCTTCTAGGGATATCTAGCCATATAGATAGTTTTGGTTCTATTTGTCCACATTTTGAGATATCTTCTCAGAGATTTCTGCTGTCTCCCATATAATATGTAGGACAATGTGCCTCTTTCCAGAAACAGTATCCCTGTCATTCTGGACAATCCTCAGAACACGCTCCAAACACGTTTTTATAGGTGTGATGAAATATTCTCACTTACTAGCTTATTCCGCAGCCTAATGGAGAATCAGGAATTCAGAGCCACACACAGCCACGCAGCTATGTCCCTCCTGTTCGGAGTCTTTTAAAAAAGTCAAACTGTTCCTTTAATTTTTAAAACAATTTTTTCAGTGCACCAAAATGAAATTCAATTAATTGCATTTTATTTGGGTAACGACAGAAATGGAAACAGATATCACAAAAGTTGAGCAAACAAACCCAAAAGTGTGGTAGTTAGGGCTAACCACCCCTCCAAGGGCAGAGCGATGGAGGCTGAATGTGTTAGTATATATATATATATATATATATATATATATATATATATATATAGGCACATAGGCATGTATATTTAATTGTACCAGGTGTTTGACTGTACTGCTGTGATACCACATAACACAACACTGCGATAAACAGAGATAGAACATGAAGACACTGAGGAGAAATGATGGACAGAGGAGCGCGGAGAGGAGGCAAAGGAGGAGTGCTCATTAAAAAGTTGCATGCCTGCTGTAACGCAGAGAGATGAAGAGAGAGGCAGAGGCAAAGGAGACAGGTAGACCACCAGAGACAACGCTAACAAAAGACAGAGGCAAAACAGCAGAGCCAGGTAGCAGGGACCACAGAGTGGAGAAAGTTTGCATTGGAAATCAGAGAATAAGCTCAGAAGAGAGAGAGAGAGAGAGAGAGAGACAGGGGGGATTAAATGGACAGCTCATGAGAGGCATGGAAGGACCTGAGAAGACAGAGGGATTCCCCGATGGCATCTCATCCCTCTCTCTTTCTTGCTCTCCTTCTCCCTATTTCCCTCCTTTTTTCTCCCAATAAATCATTCTGACTTCTCCTTAACCAACTCATTCCCAGCAGGCGGCAAGAAAACTGTAACAATCTTTCTCCTATCTGCTATCTCTCTCTTTTTCTCCCTCCCTCCTCCTGTCTCTTTCCATGTCTGGCCTGTTCCTCTCTCTCTCTCTCTCTCTCTCTCTCTGTCTCTCTGTCTGTCTCTCTCTCTCTCACACACACACACACACTCACCTTAGAGATGCACAGTTTGAGGCAGTGGAGATGACAGAGGGGGGTAAATTACCGAACATTTCACCATGTCTCTGCAGGACTGAGTCGCTCCATCCATTTCTAACTCAGGGATATATGAGCCACACTTGCATGACAAGAACTCTAACATCTATTCTAAACTTATATATTAATTGCCTTTTAATTATGGATCTGTTATGGGATAACTGGCAAAATGAAACAGCAGAAACAGACAGTTCTTATCAAAAGTTAGATAAAGCCTGATCAATATGCTCTCACTGTAAACATCCCGGTGTACAATGCAGTACACAGTTTGTATATTTTCTTTATGGTGGGTGGAGATTACGTGCGTGGACATGCTGCAGCTAGAATAAGAGGATTGCACATGATAAAAGTGCTGTATTAGACTGACTTACAGTGTCTGGGAGTCCACGCAAGGAGGGGTGGCGGCGGTGGATATATGTGCGTGAGTGAGTCGGTGTTTTTGAGCTTTTGTAATAAAAATGCAGTGTGTGTGTGTGTGTGTGTGTATATATATGAGTATGTGTGGGGGGTGTTACGCTGGAAAATAGGCTACAGATTGTGGTTGCAGACGTATGTGGCAGAGGAGGGGGATTCAAAGCTTTCTACTTTTACACCGGCAGTGGAGGTCGAATAATTGACAAAAAAAAAAAAAAACTTCAAGTCGCAGCGGTGCCTGATGTGCGGCGGCTCGGCCACAATATTGGAGGAATGCGCCTCTGTCGCTCGCTGGGGGTGGAGTTACAAAGTGGACGAGCGCTGCCTACCAAACAGAGAGAGGAGAAGGAGGAGAGAGAGAGGGAGAGAGAGAGAGAGAGGGAGGGAGACACAGGCTTGCAGGCTGCTCGCCGTAAACGATGGTTGTCGGATAGAGTCTTGAAGACCTAATGAAACTGGCTGGTTGAATTGTTTGCGGCGGTTACAGAGCTCAGTACCCGGCGTGCTTTGCATCTCTCGGATCCTTGGAAGGAGACAAGAAACTGCAGCAGCACGCAGATTAACAACAGTTAGAAAAGGGAAGAGGACTTGCTTATTATCTTATTATTTTACCACTGGGTTTTTTTTTTTGTTTTTTTGTTTGTTTGTTTTTTTCACCTGTAATTTCCATTTCACGTAAGCAGTACACAACTCTTTCCCAGAGGACAGGACCGTTTCGTGCTCGTTGGAAGACCGACCCCCCGCTCGGACCCAGTGCCGGCCTCCCACACTCCTCTGGCGGGCTCAGAAGCAGCAGTTCCCGGTGAGAAGACAGGACCGGGCGCAGCTCCGTCTCTAAGCGGGCCCGCTCATAAGGACTTCCAGACCCCCCCCCCCCCCCCTTGTTTGAAGCCCCAGGATTTGTTGGGGAGGGAGGAGGGGAGGGGGCTCGCAGTGTCTGGTTTATGGGGGAAGGGGGCGGGGGGACCTAAGTCACTTCACACCACAATAGACTTCTGAGTTTTACAGCACTTATTAACCAGAGCCAGTCTTAATAGTCTGTGAACGTATCCGTTGGTATGCATGCATGAAGCTTTTGTTTCCCCCCCTCTCTCGTCTGTTAGGCATTTGCTGGGATGTTTGAGTCGCGTTGTTTGGTGGGGTGAAGGGACCGAGAGAGCGGCCGGAGAGACCGAAGGGGACGGAGGCCGAGAGAGGAGCCGAGAGCATGGCTCTGGTACCGCTGTCTCTCTGGGTGCTAACGAGTCTCACCTGGGCGAACCTGCTCCAGGTGTCAGCCAACAGGCATTCCGTGTACTGGAACAGCTCCAACATACAGTAAGACCCCCCCCTCAACTCCTCATATTTAACAGTGTGTGTGTGTGTGCGTACTTGCCATTTCCTTTGATTTCTCTGTTCTCCACCTGTTAAAGGGGAGGGGAATGTCCTGATTTGCACTGTCAGGCTCATACTTTCACACTTTCAGCTAGTCAGTGGTTTGCTGCAGCTTTTGAGCTTTGCTTGCATATGTCCCTCTGATGCTTTATCAGGGTTGTGGCAACCACCTTTCTCGTCTCTATCTTTCTGAAAGAAATGATTTAGATCCCCACAAATCATTTTAACAGGTCTGTCATGTTTTTTCTGCATGGTAAATGCATTTTCCAGTCTCAAACTGCTCTGTCAGACCCAGATTATGAATTTAAGGTGGCTCTAAACCATCTTGTCATCACCTTGCCTTGCACAGCTGGTCAGACATATTTACTTTCTGCTCCTCAGTCCGACACCTATCTGTGCATACTCCAGTTTCTTTCTCTCCACCTCTCCTCTACAGTCAGCCATTCATGGCAGAGGAATAGAAAGGAAAGGAAAAAGAATCACATGTGATTCTTTCGCCTTCCTCTCCTCCTCCTCCTCCTTTCTCCGTCATGTGGCTCTCCTCTCTCTCAGTCTTTCAGGGCTCTTTCTCTCTGTCTTCTCCTCTATCTGGTTCAATTAGGAGCACTTCTTCATCCTGACCCCATTGTGTTGTAGCAGTGTCACTATTCAATCTCTCCTTCTCGCTCCCTCTCCAACTTGCTCTCTCCTTCTATCCCTCTCTAACCCCCTTTCTTGTTTACACTCAGTCCGTTGGCCTTTTTGTTATCCTCCTAATCCCTCGCTCCTTGCTCCGATCTTGATTCAAGTGAAAAAGACTTTTTTCTTCTTCTCTCTCTTTTTGAAAGCTGCCTTTTTAATACTGTCCACGTGAGTCCATGGCTCTGCTGCTGGATTCTCAAGAATATAGTGTCACTCTGCAGTAACACACTCTCCTCCAACCATTCACAGTAGAATCTTGTAAGTTTATGTTGCACCATCTGTGTTTCATCACCTCCTAATTTGTGCGTCCACATCTCGCTTGTTCAATTTACAGCTGCTTTCTCCCCAAAATATTGCTAATTTACTAGTGAATGCCAGATTTGACGGGAAAAATAGTGGTCTTTTTTTTTTTTTAAGGTTTAATTTTAACAAGCAGTTCATCTATTTCAAGTCCCAGATAAGGTCATAAAATAGTGCAACAATCAGCCTAAATTGTAGGTCTCAGTGGTGCATAAGAGCGCATGTCACACACAGGCACACACCTTCCTTTTCGTTCTCCATCTTGCAGTGAAGCCTGTTTGTCCGTGCTTTCGGCTGTACTCACAACATCTCAGTATGTGGTATTTACCTCTTCAGCAGAATGTGCTGGGCTCCTAAGATGAGCAGTCAGACAACACAGCAGCTCACACTTTATGAGCACACTTATTAAAGACATAAACAATTTGAAAACGGATCCTGTTCACCAACAATAACTCTAAGGCCGATGATTTTAGTTTACAGCGTGAAATAAAACTATGAGTGAATTTATGCCTCACAGCAGAATTACTATAGATGAAGTGCTGCGTAAAGTAATAGGAGCGGAAAAAACAAGGTTATTGGTTGTGGTATGATTCTGTAAACAATATTAGTTTTCCTGAATGTGAGAAAATTATTTCCGCACATCATAGAAAAAACTAATATTGCGTGCACAGTAGCTTCTAGTGCATTTTAGATAATATTTTTCCTGCAACACTCAAAATGAAGAGTGCTCAGTTTCAAATTCTACTTCTTTTTTTTTTTTTTTGCTCAGTAATAATTTGATAATAAATGCTAATGAAATTCCACCTTTGGTTTTCATATCAGAGACAGAAGTTAACTAAGATAAAATGTGAAAAAATTGCGCTTAAAGGCATAAAGGAAAGCGAAGATGAACCCAGGACCTCGGTATAGCTGCAGTTTTAAACTCGGTAGAATGTATCCTCAGTTAAGTCATATGTCAGCTGTTCTCTGCTGTACATTCAGTGTGTTTACTGTTAAAAAAAAAAAAAAAAAAAGCTGCAGTTGGTGTTTCAGACAAGGCAGAGGGAGGACTAAAGCAGTCTGGAGCAGCCTAACCTTTAACCTGACTGTCCAGTACCTGAGTACTGCAGAGCCCTGCAGTCTCTCTCTCTCTCTCTCTCTCTCTCTCTCTCTCTCTCTCTCTCTCTCTCTCTCTCTCTCCCTCTCTCCACACTTTCACCACCAGTACTGTTTTGATCCCAGCGGCAGAATATTCTTAGCCCCTGCAGTGTGAGCCTTAGAGTGTGTGTCTTTTAAAAAAGACTGTGGTTAATTAAAGAATGGTGCATCTCAGTGGACCTGCCTCATCCCTGATCTCCCCATCTCTTTCTCTCTGTCTCTGTCTCTCTCTCTCTGCACACATGCACAATGACAATGTATAAGCAGTGAGTGGGGATAACTTTTTCAATTCAGCCTACTTAGTGAATTAGGAGACAAAGGGCCCATGGACAGTGGCACACAAAAGGCAGATAAACTGCAGAATAACCTGTCTAATCTACTCTTTCATACACTTGTGTGCCATTTTTCAACAGCACAGATCCTATTTCCAGCATTTATTTTAATCTCTGCACTCCACACCACAACATCCAACATTTGTAGGGTTGGCTGGCGTGTCTCTAGCCGGTGGCGATCGGCCTCTCTGGAGTTTCTCTAACTCGCAGTGCAGTGTGGAGGTTTAGAAGGCCAATAATAAGCTGTAGTATAGCTGTCAGTTTGAGTGGTAAACACATTGTAAGGCCTCAGGACTCTGCAGCTTCTCAACCAGCTTCTGACCCCGAGCCACTCATCAACCACAAGAGACAGGCTGAGACTGTTAAAAAAGATTAACTACTTCACACATACATGCGGACACAAACATGCATGCTCACGTCGGTACATTTGCACATATTTATGATTGTGAGTGTACACACAAACACGCTCACGTCCCTGCAGTGTACCTTTTTTTTTCTTTTGAGAGGATAGATCATTTCCTGTGTTTGCTTCTTGCACAAAGGCTGTTGCCACTGCCAATCAGTCATTTGTCACCGATATCCCTGGGCATGAGTGTGTGGATAATGGTGTGTTTCTTTTTCTATGTGTGCGACCTGGAGTATGTGTGTGTGTTTGCCCTGTTACAGATGTCTCTGTTCATTGATGGGTGACTGAAACAAAAACAAATCCATCAGTCCGTTAAATCACACATTATCTTCCACCACCTGGCAATTAGCCACTGCTGTGAGTGTGAGTGTGCGTGCATGCATATACATGTGTATGTGTGTAATCTAATAACGCAGCAGTTAACTGATTTGCATAATAGATATCTGGTGATATCTCTTAATTTATCAGTTGTATATTCCGGAAGCGATTAGGTTTTGAATAAACAAACGCATAAACATTTCTAGACAGTTGTGTGTGTGTTTGCATGTGTGTGTGTGTCCATGACACTGTCACCTCAACGTATGCCACTGGAGTGAAGCCAGCTATCGCAAGCAGAATTTGCATGCCCATGCATTATGTGTGGTAATCGACGGCAAGGTGGAACTTGTTTTATATTCATCCAGCTCGTCAGAGTGCGCAGAGACACGTCACACAGGGCAGGAGAGAAATAATGCAAGAATATGAGAAGAGAGAGACAGTGAGAGAAATGCTATAGGACTGGCTAGAGGAGGGAGGAAATCAGGACGAATACAGATGGATTTTTGTGTTGAATTATAATAAAGCAGGGGAAGAAGGTCATCATAATAATGATAATAATGCTTGGCTGGCGCCCTGATCCACACATTGAGTTCTCACATTAGGCACAGTAATACAGGATAACACAGGCCTAGTTTATGTGTGTGTGTGTGTGTGTGGGAATGAGAAAGGGAGAGGGAAACGTAGACGCAGACGAGCGGATTAAACAGGCCAATCAACCATCCCCTTGACAGCAACACAAACCTATCTGTCTCCCAGCCCCACTTAGGACAACAACATTTACATTTATGAATATCTGCACAAAGGAGAGTATTACTCACTCACTATCACAAGGCCTGCCTGCCTGTGTGTGTGTGCATACAACCCATCCATCATGGACGTTTGCACTGCCGCTACGCATGTCAGCTTACTACTGCGATGTGTGTTTTGCACACGTGCACACACACACAATAAAACCTCTCACACACACACACACACACATACACTCTCAGTGATCATCATAACAGTTACATAGACGCAGCGATCAGGCGATTCGTTAGTAACGAATAATAAGGCCACATAGCGTACGGGTGAATGGATCCTGGTTTGCATGGCGATGTGTGGGTGTGAGAGTGTGTGTGTGGTGTGCAGACAGTCGCGGAGACGTCATTAATTAAAAGCAATAGGAACACCTGTGTGATGGATGACTGCTGTTTGCATAATAAGATCAAGTGGTCTTCTCTCTCTTTCTCGTGCTCTTGCTCTCTATGTGTGTGTGTGTGCGCGCGTGTGTGTGTGGGAGTAAATACATTTTTCTGATTGGACAGGTGTTGTCGGGTAGGTGCACTCAGTGGTAAGGGACATGTAAAAGAGAGGAGGAAAAGAAATGAATTATTTTCTCTTCCTCTATCGTTTTTTTTCTCCTTGGGGGAGAGTTAGATTTCAGGAGTAGGCTCCCACCTCTTTGTTCTTCCCCCATCCTCCATTTGCCTGGTGGGAAATCAGTCGGGGGGAGGGGGAGGGGGGGTGTTTTGGGAACTGTGTGGTTTTAAAGTGAATGTTGTGAGACTCCTTCTCTGTCAAATTAAAGTGGACTGAATCTTTCCAGTCCTACAAAATATGTTGCTTCTCTTTGAGCTCTGGTTTCCCTTCACCTCACTTCACCCACTCTCTCCTTTTCTTTCCTTCCCCAGCACTCCCCACATGTCACACATTTTTTTAGATTTTGACCAAAACCACCTCTTATGTGGCATTCTCCTAACGTGCCTCCTTGCACGGCGTATACATTTCCACACACACACAGAACACTCACACCGATCTTGAGAAAAAGAAGAGCCGGAAATATGGAGCCCACCCTGTTTTTCCATATATCTTGATTGGCTCTTTCATTTCCTCAAACGCCGTCTCGCTTACATGACTAATCAAAAGCATTGCTATGAAAATGGAGCACTGATGTTCAGTGGTCGTGCTAGCTCGGTCTGGAGTCAAACGCTAACTGGTTGGTGTAATGGTTCGGATTCACAGGAAGCTGGTTCGTGGGGATTTTAGGGATGTAATTCTGCTAAGACCAAGCTTATGTGAGACTCAGACTGAGTCAGGCAATTCTGATCAAGCCTGACACAAAGTAAGGGTCTTACAGGTATAAATGCCCGGCCTAGGATTGGTATTGATTTAAGTGACTGCTGATTCCTTGCTGGTGGCTCAGTGGTTAGCGCAGATGCTTTGCAGGCTGTATTTATCAGGCTTTTAAGAATCATTGCTAGAAGAAATCGCACCGAAAGGTCGGCTGGAATTAAAAACACTTCTACCTCAGAGAAGGATTAAGTGGTTTCTTTTATCAAACTTCCCACGCGAAGTGAGCAGGAAAAGACCAACACCACTGTTTCACAGCAAACAGCGTCACAATCACAGAGTGGCGGAACCGGTGATTAGTTCATCTTAAGAATTTCGATTCAGTTCAGACGATGGCCAGATGATCTAAATACAGTAAGCTGTTGGAGGGAATATGAAACGAGATACAGAAAACAGTGTCACTGCCAGTGTTTCCCACTGCTTGAGAATTTGTTTTTGGTTCTCAACCTCAAGGGAGGTGGAGGTGTAGCGTGGTGGGCTGCAGTGAATTCATGAGATCTGCACATGAATGCTGCGTTCTGGCAGACTCAGTTCTCAGTTTCATCCTCAACATCACACAAACTTTAATAAGGGGAAATAATAAATACAGAAAAAATTCAGTTTGAGTGAGGGGGAAAATGTTCTTGGATGGGCCACACAAATAGATTTCGTGTATGGGAAACATTTTGTGTCTTACAGCTGTTTTGGTGGACTGATAAATACACATACATATTATACTTATAACCGATATTCGAATTTACCTCTCTATAAATGTGAATGTACCTTGCTCAAAGTAATGATGATGTTTTTATGGTCTGGGCACGTCTATGTGTCATTTGGACAAAGCGTCAAGGATAATGCATGCAGAACCAATATGTGATGATGAAGGGATATGGATTTATTTGGACTGTGTCCTTATCAGTGCTTGAAGCAGTGATTTATGTGACTCATGACACTGACAAATCCCAGAAAGTCATAAAAGAAGGCAAAATCTTTTAAATTTTTTTTCCCATCACATCTAATATCAGGAAAATGTATGGTGTTGGAGCTTTGAGGTGCTATCACAGTTGTTATTTCCCATGTTATTGCAGTATTGAATGAATGACATTCACAGATAAAAACATTCACAACACATTTGAAATATTGAATCCAGCCAGTATCTTTGAATGTCTTTGATTGTTGTTGTAAATAGAATATGCTGTATTTAATATTTCTGCATCTGCTGAAATGTATCACTCGCCACCTGCTGGGAACCCTGAACAGCTGTGAGAAGCTGTGCAGCTCAGCTAAATCCTGGAGCAGACAGACTTTTGTTAGTTACTCTGAGACTTTTGAATCAGTGAAGAAAGATTTCCTAAACAGAGATGCTTAAGTGTGTGGGTTCCCTGTGTCATCAGTTAGACTGGACAATCTAAATTACCCAAAGGTGTGACTGAGAGTGTGAATGATTGCTCTGCATGCTCTTCCTTGTGTTACGGCTGTGGTGCTGTCTGGATTCTCTGATAGTGATTAAAATCTCCTCTCAGGTGTTGGGACAAGGCGTGCCTGCGTTGCCCAATTACTGTAACTTTCCTAAACCCAAAATCTGACAGCCACACCTGCGTTGCATCCAGGTGTGCACTGGCGTGAAAAAATGGGGGTGAGTTTGTTTTTTTTTTTTTTTTCCTCCACATCCCTATCCCTGTCCACGTTCACTGCTGAGCCGCACCAGTCGCTTTCATGTTGGCAACAACAGAGAGGCTGTTTGCTTCCAGAGAAAAGACAGGAGGATTGCAGCCAAAATAGGGATCAACTTCAGAAAAACAACTGGCACAGATATGAGTCGATAGACAGACTCTCCCTTCACCTCCAGTCCATGTTTTTGGATCACAGTGACTCCATTCTGGCTCTCAATAAAAACAAGGGAAGGATGGCTACTTGTTTGATGCATGTAAATACAATGTTTTATTTTCTGTAGCCTATTAATATGTCGCACCAGCGATTACCCCACTCTTTCCCCCCTCTCCATGTTGCTTCTACGTGCTCCAAAAAAAGGTCAAACAAGACTTTCATGACACCACTAATGATGCAATATCTGACTTTTTCTATAGGAGCATATTTCAGGCTGTTGATTAACTAGCCTCTGTGCTCTCCTGCCACTCACCCGGTGACCGTGAATGAGCAGATGTGGCTGATTTATACACTAGCAAACACACACCCCAAACCTTTGTGGGATCAATTAAGGGACTTAAACACACAGACGTTTGCACAAAGTCAAACACATCAACACTTGCCTCTCTGATGCTGATTACAAGAAGCCTGGTGGGATGTGTGAAGTGTTCTGCATAACCTGGAGGTTATCTGAGGACACTGTCTGTATGATTAATGTAAAGGCACAGAAAGGAAATGTAGAGCTCACTTTCCTGTCACTGAACAGATCTTTTCAGGGCAGTCTGGCTGGGCAACATTTTTTTTTTTTTTTTTTTTTTTGGATCTTAATGATGAATTCTCACATTGCAATAACAAGAGAAGCTGTGTCAGAGTCATACAGCATTTGTGCCGATTTAAGTTAAAGCGCTGCTGTCTGAGGCGGATGAATTGCTTTTTCTTGACAGCCAAATTACTGAATGGCCGTCCTCCCTTGTTATCTGTAGTTTTTAGGCAAAAATGCGGGGCAAAACAAGAATTTATCTTCCCCACCCATGTGTTAAATTTGAACAAATTGTCCACAGAGAACAAATCCCTCAGCGATGGGCTGGAGGCAGCACACAAAACCACTCATACACACACTTAGATGTACACACTCGAGGATGTTGTTGATATTAACATTATTCTCTGAGCTGATGCCTAAGCTCCAACAGTGTAATCAGGTGCTAATAACAAGGCTGTGATGTTTACAAGCTGTTTCAAAGCGCTTTATATAGTATCTGTGTGTGTGTATTTGTGTGTGTTTAAGTGTAAGTATTCTCTATGAGATGTCTACTCTATTCCCCGCCAGCGCTGTTGGGGCTTTGGGGGTGCAGGGGGGGCACTAATAATGTAGACTGTCAGCTCCTGCACACACACGCACACACCAGATGCTCATATGGTGTGTTTGTGACGTGGCTAATGATAGCAGCGTAGCAGCAGTCTGAGGCCATATGCTGAGCCTGATCACAACAGAGCAGTGTGATCTAGCATTAATAAACTCTACCGACATGACAATTAGGAATCCTCCACAGAAAATACAGACAACACAGTTGCACGTGAAAATGCAGCCGTTTTCATCAAACCCACACGCACCAGGAATCAACTGTCGCTGGCCAGGACAGGACAGAGGAGCAGCAGGGAGGAGAACCACTGCATTGACAAGAGAAGTATCTGTTGTCAATGCTCGCTGGGCAGAAATGATGCTTATTGTTGAGCTGTGATTATGGATGGTGTTATCGGCTCATCAAGACGTAAACAACTTCAGATCTGAATTGTGATGATGGTTTTGTCCAGTTCTATTCTGAAGGTAGCTTCTGCTAATACGAAGCAATTATGGCGGGATATGAGAAAGTCTTGATTGCAAAGGTTTGATTTAGCAGCCAGAGGTGGAATAAAAAGGCAAAAGCAGGGCCCTCTCTTCAACAAACTGCAGAGGACACAGAATTATGCTTATTCCATCCACACACAGAGCGCGGCAGAGAGGGAGAGAGTCTTTAATTGAGGTTTTATCCATTTAAGCTGTCACTAAGAGGGCAACTCTGAAACCTTTTAACCACTCTCCTCTCAGTAATGACACAAATCAGAGAGGAAATGTGTTTGTGTCTGAGCGTCGGTGCGAATGTGTGTGGGCGCGTGTGTGCGTTCGCGCGTGTTAGCGTTCACGAAGCAGGAGGGTAATTATGCGGAAATTGGGAAATGGCTAAGTGAATTATGACCTTGTTTCAGCAGAAGGCTTTAATCAGTCCCAGCCAGGCCAGGGGAAGGAGGCAGAAATGTTGGCTGCTCGAGCACTCTGCTCCTGATGGCAACAGCGACCAGTCAGTAAAACTGACTCAACTGTGTCAGTGGAAAGCAGTCAGTCAGGCTGGTTGAAGTGGTTTTGAAGTGACGGCCTTTTGAGTTGTAGTTTGTCTTCTGTTGTGTGTTGTCTCTGCATGAAGAATGAGGAGCCATGTGTGTAGGGCAGGGCAATAATTAGGGCTGCAGCTAATGATTATTTTCATTACCGATCAATGTGCCAGCCATTAACTTGTTTTATTGCTTTGTCTATAAAATGTCAGAAAATAGTGAAAAATTTTCGCTTTGTGTAATTTCCTCCAGCAAAAGAAAATCTTTGGCATTTTATTTCAAATAGTGACTGAAACTATAATTTGGTTACCGTTATTTTTTTGGAATTGTATTGTAACAATAAGGTCGTTGGGGCTGCAGCTAATGATTATCTTACATTATTGATTAAAGGTGAAGTCATCAAAAAACCAAATCCAAATCTTCAGTTTACAATCACATGAAAAAGAGAAAAGCAGTAACGTTTTGAATCTGAGAGGCTGAGACCAGAGAACGACATTTGTGTTTAATAAATGACCTGAAAAATAGTTGTTTTAATTTTGTGATACTGATTTCAGCCATTATGCCCAAACCTGAATATGTTGATATTTTGTCCTGATTTTGTCCTGTCAGAACTGTGGGAAAAACTCACACAAGGACTGTTCGCTGTAAGAAGATTCATGTCAGATTGGGACATGTGCTTTTAAATTATCAGGTGAAGTACAAGAGTTAAGTTACTTTTTCTCTTTATAGTCCTGCTGAGGGTTTTATGCTTGCGTGTTAATCTAAGTGCACAAATTTATGTTAATGTACCTGCACAAATCGTCTGACAACTCCAGTAAAAGTCTGTCCTTAAACTGCTAAACTGATTGATCTTGGAATGAGTAAAGAGAAGAGGAGTGTGAATGGAATCAGGAGTAAACAAAGTAAATATGCAGCACACAGGACACGTGAAAAATATAAGTATTCATGTGATGTTGACTGATTGCAGGTGGTGCAGCAGAGAATGGAGCTGTGCGATGAACAAAAACTTGGAAACTCTGAGTAGCTCTGCCAAGCGTGTGCACGTTTTCACCTTAAATGCTCACATTTTTGTGTGTGTGTGTTTGTGTTGATGTATGTGTGTGCGTGCCTGCTTGTGTGTGGATTAGGAGTGTGTGTGTGTGCTTGTTCATGTATGAATGGCTCTTGCTGTTCAGATGTGTGTAGGGTCAACAGCACTGCTGTGTGTCAGTGTGTCTCAGTGCCTCTGCTGGTTCTGGTCTGGCTGTCTATTTCTGTCAGTGCTGGATCGATGGCGTCCTACAGACACTGCACTCCTCTCCTGGATGTGTCAGCCTGTTCCTCTCTCTCTCTCTCTCTCTGTATCTGTATCTGTTGCTCTGCCCTCCTCTTCCTCTTGGCTCGGCCTCTCGCCATCACTTCCTCTTCTCCTCCTCATTGTCCTCCTCTGCAGCATCGTACTACTCACAAGTCTCTCTTCAGATCAGTCAATGAGCTCTCAGTGTATGCATGTGTGTGTGTGTATGTGTGCGTGTGTGTGTGTGTGTGTGTGTGTGTGTGTGTGTGTGTGTGTGTGTGTGTGTTTTCTGAGTGATTATTGCCACTTATTTATGAGGGATTCCTGTTCTTGGCTTCACGTCTTGGCCAGTTTGTGTTGTGCTGAATGCCAACACACGCTACAACTCTTCACTGCTTTTTTAGGGGATTTGTGTGTTTCTTTGTATATGTGTGTGGTTTAATGTTGAATCAAATAGTCAGTTAGTCAATCTACAGAAATTAATCTACACTGATTTTGAAAATGAGTTAATGGAGTTGAAGCCTGGACCAAGGACAGTCAGGTTCTCTCAGGTTCATATTATTGTTGAATATGTCGCAGTTTTGGACATAGTAAGGTATTTTAGGATGTTATCTCGGACTGGAGCTTGGAAGGGCTTTTTTACAACTATTTGGTTTGATATATTGTTTAAGATTATTTATTAAGCTGAAATGGCAAACAGAGGCCTCTTGAATGTAAGGATCAGCTTATTTCTCCCTAAAATTAAAATGGTATATCTTTGGAATTTAGATGGTTTAACAGACAGATGTATTGATAATGAAAGTAATTATAGTTTGCTGCCTTAAAATCTAATTTATATTGCAATATTTATGTAAATATCTTCGTAAGGCATTTTCTGTAAATTCTGTAGAAAAAAACACTTTATTCAAGACTTCTCAGGCATCAGAAGTTAAAACATTGTTAGTAAAATGAATGAAGCGATCAGCCGTGTGCAGGGTGATGCATTTGTCGATACAATTTTCTAGTGTGCAAGAATTTCCATGCTGACAATGTTTTTGAGAAATCATCTTTAGGTGAAATATACAAATGGGAAAGTCGTTTTTGTCTCATCGAGTAATTAAATACCTGACAGATCCAGGCACTTCATCACAGCTGTGCAAAAATCCATAAAGCATGGCGACCATAAAGCAACCCCGGTCAATGATTTGCAACTTTTCCTTTAATGACAATCGACAAATTCCTATTGATTCACAGTATATATTGTCTATTCATTCAAAATTGCCTGCAAGGGGTACTGCATCTATGTGTGTGTGTGTGTGTGTGTGTGTGTGTGTGTGTGTGTGTGTGTGTGCATGTGTGATTTCATGTATAACTCCATGTTTTTGACCCTTGGTGTGAATTGTAGTCTGTTTTTTTTTAGCGTGCACATGCATTTCCATGGACAACTATGTCTACACTGAAGGGAGTGAGCAGCGGGAGAGAGACCGAGGATGCTAGCGATGCTGGCTGGCCTTAGTGCTAACACCCACGCTGTCTGTAGGCTCTGCTCTCTGCTCCCACGCTTTGAGGCACAGGAATGTGCTAGCGCTGCTGTAGTAAGGCCGCATATGAATGAGTGTTTACTATCTCACACAGCCAACTTCTCTCTCCTGCTCGACTGTGTTTTTAATGAAAGTCCAGGACGGCTGCTGGAGGTGGATACGTACACTGTCTTCATTTCGCTTGTTCAATAGGGTGGGAGAAAGAAAGTAGAGTCTAGAGAGGGGTGGAGACAAGAGGGTGGAGGGGGTGGAGTATGGAGGATGTGGGGGTTGCAGGGTTGTTGTAATGAATGTACTGCAGTTAAAAAGAATTCTGTGTCACTTCCCGGGAGAGAGGGAAATAAAGGTGGTGGAGGGGGAGTAGATGTGGGAGGAGATGTTGCGAAATAGGATGTGTTGTGTTGATGAAGCAGGGTTCTTCGCAGCCAGGCAAACTCTCCTCCCACCCTAGTATGTGCGTACATGTGTGTGTATGAGTGTGTGTGTGTGTGTGGGGTGTAGAGAGAAAGCGAGAAAGAAGGCAAGTGAATGCCCCACAGCCTACAAGCATACCACCCACACACATTACCCACATGTATTAGACCCATACATATGCATATTCCTCACTTCTCACTTCCATACATGCACACACAATCTTTCACAAACACACACACACACACACACACACAGAGGGAAAACTTGTTTCACAGGGACAATATCTGTCATTACCTCCCACAGATTCCTCACGGGAGTACATTGTTATTTTCTTTCAGCCCTGATCAAATAAAGTGGAGCAAAGAGAGAACACACACACACACACGCACTCCTCCACACACAAACATATAGAAAAACACACACGATACACTCCTATGTTTGCTAAAGTGTGATTGAATGAAACGCAGAATGATGACACCCATTCGCCCACTCGCTGCGTGTGTTGTAAATTGTTGCTCGCACCAAACACGCTGAGAGTTTTCCCCTCTTGAGGTGAATAGTAAATCCCAGCATATGTACTGCATCATGCATTGTCATTTCCTACAGTATCAGTTCAGATAATCAAAGGCTCCTTGACACCCACTTCTTATAGCTGACAGGGCTGCAGAGATGGGAGCGGATAGGCAAAGAGACCAGTTTAACTCTGCATCAGCCATATCTGTTGGCCGCTGTTGTTGCTGAAGAGAAAAAAACAGACAGAGCGAGCACACAACAAGAAAGACCAGACTGAGAAAAAAAATCATTGATTGAGGGCGAAGGGGAAGAAGGGGAAGAAGGGGAGGGCACCGAAGAATAGAGAAAGGAGGGCCTTGCAGAACAGTACTGCCAAAACCGAGGTCAATTGTGATGAAAATGGCCGTTCACATGACCACAATAGCAGCTGAGTGACAGCACTAAAGCAGCATGGACGGGCTTATCCTGATCACTCAGGGCCTTGACTGGGGAAACCACAATGCCCTGGAGATCTGTCCTTTTTGGGCTTGGAGGATCACAGAGTGCCCACGGTCCCAAGCTTTGGCCCTGAAACGTCCTTTACATTACCATATCAATGCTGCCCCAGCTACTCCGCCAAGGAGCAGGGCGGCTAGTGATAGTGCCTCCCGGTTAGCATCGCCCTGTGCCTTCACAAGGCTATTCAGCGGGGAGTCAATGCTAACTCATTGCTAAGTGTGAATGGGAAGAAGTGTAAGCTCACTCCTGTAGCGTGAACCCATGTCTGGCGGTGCATTCAGGCTTGTGTTTGTGTGAGTCTCTCAGTGTCTCTCATTCCTGCTTTAACTCTCTGCCCATTTTCACATTCACAGTTGTTCTCACGTATTGGGCGGGTTATCGAACCTCAATACGTTTTTGGTGCTAACAGAAATGCGACCGTGGCACAGACCATCAAAAACTTTCCAATCCTGAATGTTGGCATTGAAGGCTTGCCCTTCTTCAACAATTCTTGGATCAAACTTTCTGTTTGGAATCAAGATTTTGCCAATTTTGTTTTTGCCAAGTTCTTCTACCGCTGCTCGTCAACATTTAACATCTCACTTTGTTTGAGATATTTGAATTCTTTTATTAGATCAAAAACAACAATAATCGCATCTTCGAAACTTGTTTAGAAAATTGCACAGAAAAAAGTAAGATTGAACATCTGTAATTCCGAACGGACAAACTCCACTTGGACTGGCCTGCACAGCTTTTTGTAAATTCATTACTGAGGTTGTGTGGTGGTGTAGTCCTTCACAAGTGCTACAATCTACTTTCAAACTTGTGATTTACTAAATTTGGTTGCACCAGTAAAATTTAGGCAAAGTCATAGCAGTGTTGTCTTTTCTAAAGCGATCGACAATATAAACAGGAAGTTACAGTGCCAACAGTAGTTGTGACATGAGCTGTCTCAAAAGGATGTATTAAACTTAACTGCCAATCTGTATGACTTTATTTTATTTATATGTGCGTACATGTAAAAATATGTGAATTCACACAGTCTGTGGACATAACCGATTATGGGTTGATTTGCCATTTATTTTTTTAGGAAATGTAATGTAAAATCTTCCCAGTTAACATCAGTATTAAACAGCATTTTGACTATGACCATAATCAGTTAGGCCACCTCTTTTAACTCTTCATTCTAACAGGTCATACTGTCAGAAAGCTAAAGCTAGCTTTAGCTGCTGGTTCAGTTCACTTGTTTGTATGATGCAACATATTTATTGATTAGTGATATACGAATTTTGAACTTAATGTTACTGATTGAGGTGATATGATGTCCTCAAACTCTACAGAAGAGCTACATGTACCTTGTGTTTTGTTTTTTTTTTTTTTTCTCAAAGAAAAAAAGTATTGTTTTGCTATTGATATCATGCATCATATCTGCTTTAGCATGATGTCTTCCATGACCCTGCACAGTTTCCTTCAAATAGAGGAAGACTAAAACAGCAGAGTTGAGGGTGTGTAAAAGGAGAGAGAACAGGTTACAACCTTCCTGTGTTGTGAGGATATTATATCACATGACACTCGCAGTAGATGGCCTTTGATAACATTACAATGCAATTAGAGATATTTGGCAGTGAGAGTACAAGCCACAATGCAGTGTTAACCTCATTATCACGCCATGGGGAGGAAATGGATGATCTGGAGGAGAAGGCCTAGTTTGTAAATGATGCAGAAGGGAGCGGAGGATGAGGTGGAAAGAAAGGGAGGACAGAAGTATGGACGGAAGAAAGGAGAAAATCGATGGCTTAAAGTAAAGGATGGGAAACTAAAAGGGCAATGAAGAGAGGAAGATGAGGAAGACAGGTGAGGTAATGGCCATAGACTTCTTGCTTTGTCATTGGAAATCAGAGCCGTTGGGCAGGACGCTGTTTGATTTGCTGTTCTTGTTTTAATCTGTCAGTCAGCACACTCACACACACTCACACACACACACACACACTCTCACAGATAGCCTCGAGTCTGTCACTTAGTATCGGCAGAGAGCTGAGAGGTTATCATGCGTAAGTCAGGTGCCAGACCGACTCTTGGTAGCAGGTTTGTCATTTGTAATTAGAGAGAAAAGGAGAGCTGGCGTGTTTTTTCTCGCTTCTCTCTTCTATTCTCTGGCTGAAGGCTGTCTCCGCGTATCGACAGACAAGTGACGGGGCGCGCACACACACACAAACACAAATACATGCACTGACACACATTTGATGGGCCAAGTTTGATTCCATTAAGTGGAGTTTGTCAGTTAGTCGGTGAAGTGTTGGGGTGAATGCTGATGGCCAGACAGTGAAACCCACAGAGATAAACAGGATCTGAAGCAGCCTGTTCACACACACACACAACACTGAGGGTGACTGAGCAGTGGCAGGCCTAACTATGACTATTTTATGTCAGTCACACACACACACACACACACACACACAGCCTATCTGGTGTTGTATGGCTATGTGGTCACGGTCCATGCGGCTCTGAGTTCTGGTCACGGTTAAAAAGGCTTCCTTCTGGAGAAGAGGGGGGAGTTGAGTCTTAAGACGGAGAAGGAGATGGGGAGGTGGGGGGAATAAGAGGAGCGAGAGATAATAGAAGAGGGCTAACAGTGGGGGAGGAGGGCCGGGATGGACCAAAGAGGGAGTGAAAAGGGGAAGATAGAGGCTGAAGGTGGGTTTTCCGAGTATGAAAGCCTGCGTGCCTCCATTCCTGTGCCATTGATGTATTCTAATGCTAAGTGTGTAATGCTGGGCCTCGACTGGTCTCTGGGAGAGACGAGCCTTTGATAGGCACAACCAAGCTCTGGGACAGATCCCTCGCATGCCATTCATATGCATATCTCTCTCCCTCTCTCTATATGTGTGTGCGCTTGTACACGCTTTTTTTTTTTTTTTTTTTTAGCCATTTAACTAACTGTTTTTAGCCAGTTGCACCAGTTGTAGTTTGGTCTAATTTCCATATCAATGTGAGCATGTTTTAGCATCACAGACCGTAATCCTAAATTACCCCCTCGGAGCATGCTGGTGGATGTTTTTATGATCTGGCATCCCATGATTCTATGTGTGTGAGTGTGTGAATTTTCCATGGAGGGAGCATTTGAACATGCAGCATTTTGTGTGTGGCCGCAGTGTAACGGACCACATCTGATCATGTAATTGGCCATCTGCAGAGAAGGGCAGAGTGCAGAATCTCAAAGCTGACTACATCTCACCAGCCTGTCCAGGAGATGTGTGTGTGTGTGTGTGTCCGTGATGCCTGTGTGCGTCTATAAGCTATGTGTGTTGTGTGTGTGTGTGTGAAGAGATGGGCCGTTGTTGTGTGGATCGCTTTGTTTTGCCATGTGTTCCGGTCCCCAACCGATTATAGCATGAAATTCCACACACATTGTGTAGCAATGGGGAGTCTCACATGTGGATAGACACACACAAACAAGTGCACACACACAATGACACACTGAAGTGAGAAGTCAGGGAGGCCTGTTAATGACTGTCGGGGACAGAAAGGGAGCAGGACTGTGGTGGTGTCAAGGCTTTGTGACAGATGCTGGTTGTAAAATGCCTTGCTCACAGGTTTATTGTTATGAAAAAAGTAACGATCAGATTCAGCAAGATTGATGCCATTCCTTCTTTCTTTCTCTCTTTTTCACACACACACACACACACACACACACACACACACACACACACACACACACACTTACCCTGGGTCCTAATCCCCCCTCTGAGCCCTGGAGAGTCTCTCCTGTCAGTGACCCTCCTTCCACTTCAGCACTTTGGGTTTTTACTTTCTCTTCCTCCTCTTCCCACTCGGATTTGTTCTTCTATTTCAACCTCCTCTCCTGCTTGTTCATCTTACTTCACCTCCTCTCACCCGCATACTTCACGGACGGCTGTGTATTTATTTGTGTGCGTGTGCCCCCGTGCATGTGAGCTTATATGTGTTTTTGGGAGAGATGGGCGGGGGGGTGGGGGTGTCAAAGAGCGCTCGCCTTTATACTTTCATTGCTTCCCTTTCTGCTCAAGAATATGATGGATGTTTCAAAACAGAGCGAAGCCTGAATATCAGTGCCAGCCACTGATGTTGCTTTCACCTCCAAGTGTGTGTGTGTGTGTGTGTGTGTGTGTGTGTGTTTGTGCCTGTGCTTATAGGCACTGGAGGTTATTTGATCTCATTGTGTTGTTGGAGAGGAGGCTGCTCTCTTGCTTTATGACCGGAGCTGTAGGGAGATATTCAACTTCACCTGCCTCTCCTCAACAATCCATCATCCCTCAGCAGGCAAACGCACTCCACTCATCTTATTACTTCCTCTCACACTCTCAGAAACATTTAAGAATTTCTCTCGCTAGCTTGCACTTACACGCGCCGTAATGTATGCACATATTCTCAGGCTCTCCCTCGTCAGCAGAGAGACACCAGCAAATCCATGCGTGTGTCGGTGTGCGTTTCACGGTGTATAAATGAGTGACAAAGTGAGTGCGTGCTGTAATTCTGATAGTGTTTCTGCAGGTGATTAGAAGCTGTTGCAGTGTGAAAGCAGCGCGGCTCCTTCGTTAAGATGTTAAGTGTGTGGTAAAGCGAACGGGGACGAGGACACTCAGCTAATGACTGTTTCTGCACACTTCATCAGATTGCTCGCCCGCAATATTGCCTCATATCACTCCCCAGCACCATTGGCGCTTAATAGTGTGTGTACGTTTGATGGTGTTTGCGTGCGTGTGTACGTCTGATCACGACGTATATTGCTTTGTAGAGCCATTACAGTTTAATAGGCATAGTGGAAAGCGCGGCGCGTTAATGCTCCGCCAACATGAAGTAATGACACAATAAAACAATTAAATATGGTGGAGGAGAATTACTTTTAGAACAAGCCGCACCTAGAAGCAATTTGGACTGAGCCGGGATAAACAGAAAGTACTGATCAGGCTTATTAAGAGAGGAGGGGGAGCGCCACCTCTCTCTCCCACTCTCTCTCTCTTCATTGGCTTCCAACTCTCTGTCAGTATGACTTTATATCTGCTGATTCATAGACCGACGAACCAAAGAGAAATTCTCCTTGAAATTAGAGAGAGGTGATTTCTGAGTGATTACATGCATGTTAACGTAAGTGCGTTGTAATAAGAGATGTGTTTCTCTAGAACACATTACACTTTTCAGATTTAGAGTTATTTCCATTCTTGATCAGTCTGTCGATGATTTTTTTTAGATTAATTGTTTAGATGACAGAAAATTGTGAAAAAAATGACCATCGCAGTTTTGCAGAGCCAAACATGACAGATTGATTTTTGTTTCGATAAAAAGTTGAAAACCCAAAGACGTTCAATTTATTGTGAAATGAAATACGACAAAAGCAAATCTGAGAAGCTGGAAGCAGCAAATATGAGACATTATTGCTCGATTAACCACATATATTTTTTTGTTGTAAAAACTATCATACAAAAAAAACCCCATTAAATTATTGATATATGCTTACTTTTTAACTTATTTATTACTTCTTTGCAAATACTAAGATGCTATACTTCATTTTTTTCTGTCTCTCTGGGCTTCCTCTGTGTGGAGTTCTTCCAGTGTCTGAACTTTCCAAAATCACTGAACACAGGTGAACTGAAAACTCTTATTTGTGCTCATAGTTGTCAATGTGAGCGCTGTGTCCAGGGTGTACCCCACCTTAACGCTCCATTGATGTACAGATAGACCTGAACCCCCCCGACACCCCGCGTTGGATAAGCATAAAAAATGGATGGCCAGATCGATGGTAGTTCGGTAAAGTCGTATTGTGGACAATGGAAACGATATCTCTGGTTTTGCTGCATTGATTTTGATCCTGTTTGAAAAACTATCTGTTGTGAGTCTGACTATGTTATAGGAGGGAAATGCTAAATTGGTAGAGTGCTCTTTAAAGGCCTCAAGCTGAAATGTGTTGGTCTTACAATAAAGTTGTTCTTAACACTCCAAGTTTTGACGACCTCACACTATTTCTGGTCTTTGTGCGCCTTGGGAGCAGGTGATATTGGCCACAAATCCCCACTCTAGTATCTATGTAAAGTATTTAGTTTGAAAGTAAGTGTGTACGTGTTTGTGTGTCTCACTTTGAAAGTGCAGCAACACTCTAATGAGATGCTTCATTTCTAAGGTTAATCTAAATCACATCAGTGGTGTCCGGAGTTAATTTATAACATGCCACAAATAAACGCTGAGATCTTTTCCCAAAGCCTTGTCTGGTCACCATCGGGCAAACCAGCAAAACAGAAGGAGACCAATTGAGGTTGGAACTCCAACCATATCCAGCGTGGGCGACAACCATATGTCTACATCTGTGTTGAAATGTCGATTGGTGTTTGTGTTGTTAAATGTAGGAGTCAGTGTGACTGTAGATTCTCTGACTCATCGAGCAGACTGAGAACCCACCGGGAAGTTCTGAGGTGATTTGTTGATTTTCATGTAGGTGTTCCGTCGAAGAGTCTCCCTCTCTCTTCTTCTTTTTCTTCCTCTTCTCTCTCTTTCCCTTTTTTGTCCTCTGTCTCACACGTGTGTCTTTATGTAATCGTTTATAGGGATCTGTTGAGAATTAGAGATCGAAAACCCATTTACAGAGGTTACCTACGTAAAGTCAGCCTATTTGTCTGCTGCGAAATCGAAACCTTACCCTCTGCCGCTCGCTCTCATTTCTCTCGCTGTTATTACCCTCTCTCAAACTGTCTCCCTCTCGACCTCTCTCTCTCTCTCTCTCTCTCTTGGGGGGTCACAACTCCTCAATGGAGGAGCGATAAGAGGAGTGATAAGATGATTGGGAAGAAATGAGGGAATTTGTTAAAGATAGAGGGATGGACAGAGAGGTCATTAGGGGGGAATAAAGAGGGGACACAGTGTGAGGGTGAAGCCACAGTAGATGAAGGAGGGAGAGCAAGGCCATGTCCACATGAAGGTGTTTTTATTTTTTGTTGCTGTGCTATATCAAGCAGATGATTTCCACCCTACAAACAAAGCCCATTTTATTAATTGCTTTTCTATTTAAACACATAAATGTCATATTGAAATACTGCAGCATTTTATCCGGAGAAATTTTCAGTGACATACCGATGTCTGATTTGTCTGATATCACTCCCTATTTTCTACACAGTGCAGTATATTGTTCAGTATATGTTCAACATCAAGTATAAATATACACACTTAATAAAAAAATATTATAAAAAACAATCCCAAAACAGTGATGATCCATTGTCTAAAATCTCAATTTGCTGTTCACTATAGTGTCAATTATTGAGTGACTATTAGAATTTTTATTATAATGAAAGAATGAGGGAAGGATTTCAGACACAACCCAGGGTGCAGTTGAAGTGAATCTCCTTTGGACTTGGTGCAATGACTGATATGATTGTGGACAATAAGTAAATATAACCTCATGCTGATGCTGAATTAATGGTGTTATAAACATTATTAAATTAGTGTTGATTTTGTCCATATCATACACCTCATCCAGGCAGCAACATTGAGCAGCCGACTGTCGATTACCTCGGACTGTCTGTCGTCAGTGGCGCCGGCAGCTGTAATCCTGTACGCACTGAGCGTAATGAGGGAATCCATTGCTGCTTAATGCCGACTTTTGCGAACATTTCTGGACATTTCAAAATGCCAATACACACTCTTTCATGTGCTTACAACCCAAATATATCAAGGGTAACAAAAATGCAGCGTACTACTGCTTTAAAATTTGCAGAGGGCATGCAGAAAAGGGGCCTCGGGTCGGACTTGAACTGCTGTGGTTAGATATGAGCCTTCAAAACCTGCACTCTACCAGGTGAGCCATCAGTGTGCTGCACTTCATTGATCATAATTAGTTTGGGTTTACTTGACATTACATTATTCACACAGCAGGGGATACATGACAAATTGCGGCCTGTATTGATTGAATACAAGATGCAGCATCTTATCATTAAAGAAGGGACGACCCTGCATTATACGGGATGGGTGGCAACCCTAGTGGGAAACCTAAAGGTGGCCTACAAGCGGAAAGGCGGTTCTTGTGTGTACTATGAAATATAATCCTGCCGGCGCCACTTTCTGTCGTCATTCATTTTGTACTGACACCTCTTTACTTATGAAATGGTGTCATATGATTGATGATGTCAATGCAGCTGCACAGGAGTCGTCCAATCTTAACTCTTGCCTTGTTTAGCAAGTAGCATTTTAGTCCCTCGATCAAATCACTACAAAATATTTGCACAGTCTGTCCACAGAAATGGAAGATTATGGCGTCCTGTGATAGTTCAGGGAGGCACAAAAGTAATTTTATAGTCACATATTCCATACACCCTTCAATCACATATGTCCACAACCTATTTCCTGCTGCTCATTCAGTCTTCATACACCGCTGAGCTCTGTGTCCTTGCTGCTACATCTCTGCCTGGATATCAGCATTTAGTTGTGCAGGGATTTTGAATGTTTCTTTTATTATGTGTTCATGTTCATTAAATGTTTCTTAGCGCGGTTGTGAGCTCAGGAAGTCTTTCATGGTTTCTCACATTTGTTCCCCCAGAAACCCACATTTTTGCGCACAAGCCTGAAAATAATGTACCCACGATAAAAAGGTTCCTGTTCCTAAACGCTTTTGATTCCAGTACTAACCCTGGGCTCCACTGAAAAGTAGCTCTTTTAAATTTTACAACCTGAAGGTCAGATTGGGAAGAAAAGATACTATACCAAAGTAACATGGGCACAAAGATGATAAGAATGTTTTTTTTTTTTTGCCTCGTCTGGATTTTTTCAGCATAAAAAAAGGGAATATAAGGCCTGTTGTAGTACGTTTTGCATGGAAGACACTTTGGAGCCATAGTCATAATGTAAGTCTGAACCAATTGTGTGTGAACAGCTGATGTGGGGGGATCTTAAAATACTTTGCAAGACAGAATCAGGAGTTTTCAAACAATGAGTAATTTGTCAAGTTTGTGTCAAGACACACCTAAAGTACACGCTACTGAGGCCAAAGCGTCCCACGGGTGTCTGTGTTTTTAAAGGTCAGAACAAGATTCAGATGTCAGTAAGAATGCATCTTGTGTTTGGCTGAATGTGATTACAGATGGTCTTAGGTGACTGAACATTTTTTCCCCTCGAAAACCATGTCTGCATTTCTTAGTTGATGATGGCAAAGCACAATTTTATGTTTGCCAAACAAAAGACAAGGAAGAAAAGATTTACCTTTTTTTTTATTGTTTTAGCTTGGATGGCAGAGTTTCAGAAAGAAATGCAAGGGTGGTAGGAAGCCTGTCTGGCACAAAAACTGTGCTTTCAAACATATCTGCAATAGTGTGGTCATGACTAAAGTGAAAGAGAGGGAGCGAGATAGGAAAAGATGGGTTGGAGCGGGGTGAGAGTGTGTTATTAAATGATGCGTGGCGACTGAAGTTGGGGCGGGGGGCTGAGAAATTACGGTGAGAAATAGCATGATGTGAGTGTGAGAAAAGAGAGGAGAGCGCGGAATGATGGAAAACAGGATTAGATAGACAACGCCGCGGGGAAGTGGTTTGGGCCTGTAGTGAGGAGGACTGCATGAGTGACTAAAGTGACAGAGGGAGCCAGTGTACCAAAGTGAGAGAGAGAGAGTGTTTGTGTGTGTGTGAGAGAGAGAGGGACACATAGAGGGAAGAGAAAAGAGGCATAAATGAGTCAAGGTAGGGAATCAGAGTGGATAAGCTGGAGCTGGGCGAAGGAAGACGGAGAAGATGTGCTGGGGATAGAGGGATAGGGGGAAGGCAACGAAGGGAGAGGGGGGCGGAGGAGGGAGACAGAAAGTCAGTGTAACTGTAACAGAGTCTGACACAAAGCTCCAACCTAAGCTAATAGCCTGTCTATTAATATCTCTAGCTAATGACTGCCACTCCCTGTCACTGACTGGCGTAGAGCGTAATCCTTATTCATCAGTTTTTAACTTTTACTTCCTGAATAATGATCCTAATGAATTCTTTAAATATGTAGGAGAGCAGAGTGACCTGCTGTGTGATAGCCATTTCAAAATGACACAGGAGCTGCAGTGGCCTGGAACCAGTGAGAAGCCTGAGATTAAGGCTGGAAGGTTCCCACCCAGGACGGGGCTGAGGGGCCACTAAGGGGCTGCCCCAGTGGAGAAGTGAGGCTTCATGTACTGCTGGTATGACGGTAAAAGAATCCACAAACATATTGTTCTTAGTAATGAATCAATGAGTTGCAAGGCTTATCAGCCCCAAATCACTGGTTTGTAATATTACGAAGGAGGACTTGACAACTCTGGAACATCAACAACAATAATTTGGATCTTAGTGTTTGTCTGGTAAACACAGATTAGAATAACCCTGTTCAGTAATCTGCTATGGGAGCTTGTATGTAGTCGATTGTCCAACATGGAGAGTTGGCAGATGACACTGCATTGAGCAAGATGTCGAGCCAGGTCCAGATGTGGTATTTGGCCAGAGCACTCTGCGATTGCACCACTGCAATGTGAAATGAATGAAGGGGCTGCATTTTCCATGCAGCGCTAATGTTGCTCTCCAGCCTAATGCTCAATTCTCACTTAGCAAATGCTGTTTCTATGCCCATCAGCAAGGCACTTAAAGAGTGATTCTGATGCGACTGGTGTTTTTTGCTCATTTCTTACATTTTCCCTCCCTTCATTGTTAATTCTGTTTTGATACGCATGGTTAAAGACATTTTTAAGTATGTCTTGCCATACCTCTCAGGCTCATTAATTCCCATTCAATTACAAACAGCACAGAAAACCCCAGAGACATCTCCTTCAGTCAGTAAAAGTAATCAGTCAGTGTGAATGAGAAGCCAATAATTGTTTTTTTTAAAGTGTTGCATCAGCTATAGAGCTTTGCAAACAACAAGTTGAGTTTGCCTTTTCAAATAAATCTACACATTTTCAGAGAAGCGTGGAAAAAACACAACACATTAAAACCTGAAAACTAGAGCCAGAGTTTGAGTTTCTACTTTCTCCTCTCTATATAAAACTTAGGAGGATGGTAGACCTCAATTGATTTCTGGGTCACAGGCTGGAGGAAGGAAGGCAGAGAAGGCGAGGATGCATAAATTGGGAATTAAGTTAAAAAAAAAAAAAAAATAGACGTGTTAGAGGCTGCCTGCTGGAAAATCACAACCCCACAGGCAGACAATACAAATCTATAGACGAACCAAAGCAAGACGCTTCTAGCAGTTAATGAGATCTGGATTTTACAGCTTTAAACAGGCGTCACTGTGATGTAATATTTCAAAGGTGTTTGTTTCTTAATATTAAAACAACATGGGGTTCAACATCCAACACAAGGAGAGGAAAAGGCACTGATGAGACCACCAACCCTACGATCAGCTGTTACGATCACCTGAGCTGCAGCATTGTTACGAAATCACTGAAGGCAATCCAAAGTAAATACGAGGTGGAATTTGATGCCACAGAGTTGCTCAGCGACCAGCAGTACACTGTCAGCAGACAGTTCAGAATAGCGGAGAGTCACTAGAAATGGAGGAGAAGGCAGGCTCAGATAACTCGCACTGGAAAATTAAAGCTTCAAAGAAATTAAAACATAATTAAAATCTCCACAGTAAATTAGCTAGGACATCAAATGGATGCTTTTTTTCAACATTAGTGCACAGAAGTTTTGATTGCAAAACATGAAATTGCACATGGTGCAGGGAAAAATTATTTCAAAATCAATGAAAGGGATGATTCTAATAAACAGTAACCAATTACACTCTATCCACTATCTTTCCCTCTCCTCTCTTACTGTTTATTCACCTTCCCATCATTAAACAAAACCCTCTGCTTGTCTTTTATTGGCTTCTTTTTAAGTCCCAGTTTGTGCCTCCTCACTTCCTTCACTTGCATCATCTCCTTGCTCCTTAGTTCTGCCCACTTACAAAAGAAGAAAGGGATGTAAGGACAGATGAGTCCGTGCAACACTTAAACGGGATGTCTTTGGTCAGTCAAGCGTCTTTGTATACGTCACACGTTCCAATTAAAGGCTTTCAGATAGGATGGAGCTGTGCATCCTCTCTTCAGGCTCCGCTGAAAAGTGTCACCCGCCCCGAGAACTAGATGAAATGTCCTAGACAACAAGAGGGTCTTGATCGATTTCCTGCACAAAAGCTGGAGGATGGAGCGGGGTGGAGATGAAGAACCAAATCTCTCTTTCCTCCGTCTCGCTGTCCAGACTGCCTGCCTGCTTGCCTGCCTGTCTCCATTTCTTTAGAGTTTCCCTCCCTAAAACATCTCCCTGTCGTTCGGACCCCTGGTGCACACACATACACAGAGAAACACACACACACACACACAAAAAACAGGGTATTCAAAAGACAAAACACACACTCCTAGTGTTTTACTGTCTCACTTGCTGCCCCACTTTCCTCCTCGCACAGTGGTTATGTAAAGATGGGACTAGTGTGCTCTTACTGGTAGCACACACATGCAAAACACCATCCACACAGTAACGTCATCGTGTCATTGTTAAATGGTGTGTTTAGCCCTTTTTAGTGCACGGCAAGGGGAGCAGTGAGATGTATAAGTGACATCATATAGGCACAGTTGCACTGCGAAGACATGATGACATGACATGACTGCTGCCTCTCTGCCACAGCGACTGCACGGAGAGGGAGGGGTGGAGCAAGGGGGTGTTATTGAATAAGCACAGAGGAAAGCTAACAAGTTGAGAAAGAGAAAGAGCGAGAGACAAGGGGGTAATAAAGTGGAGGCAGAGGCATGAAGGCTGACGCTGCACATCAGTACTCTGTGGGAGGTCCAAAGTGTTGTGTGTTTCCTACACCTCTGAAGTTTCTTTGTCTCATTTAGTTTTCACGACACACCACGGATGTTTGTGCATGAGATACATGTCTGGACTGTCTGCCGCTGCCTTCACTGGCATGTGGAAGACCTAGAGTCGCCAGGGTCTTCTAGAACACACACACTCACACACACACACACACACACACACACACACAGGCCTCCTACTTATAAATGAACAGCAATCTGTTCCTTGTTATAGCTTTCATGACTCATTGTAATGGCGCAATGCCTGAGACAAAGGGTCACACACACACATACACACACAGAACATTAGCCAAGCTTGAAGGTTTATGCTGCTGGAAACATCAGCACAGTCCTCCCCCTCCCCTTTACTTTCCCCCTGACCTCTCTGGCCTCTCGCTCTGTCTCTCTCTCCCTGACCACCCTCACTTCCTCCCTCCATCTCTCGCTCCTTTGTTCCTCACATCACTCACTCCTCATCCTGTTCGCCAATTTCACCACCAGCAAAAAATTTGCTTAAGGCCTGTTCTTTTTTTTTTTTTTTTTTTCCGCAATCAGCACAGTAACAGATATAACAGCAGCATTGTGTGTTATGTGTGCACATAGACACACAACATAAACAAGGATTTAATTTGTGTGTTTATGCAAAGCCAGCATTTGCTATTCAAACCAGCCGACCACAACCAATTACAACCAATCCAATTACCTTCTACATGCAACACTTGATATCAAGAAAAGTTCTGCTTAGACCTCGGTGAACAATGCTATGATTCAAACAAGCACATGAGGACGATTGTGTGGTGTGTGTGTGTGCATGTGTGTCTGTGTGTTAGCTAACCTGCAGGTTATTCCCTGGTTGGCTCATCGTCATGTCGGATTGGCTGCCCGCCGGTTTCATCACATTGCACCAGAGACAGAAACAGACCTTGTGGCCCCTCACCCACAGGTCTCTCTCTTCCCCTCTCTCTCTCTCTCTTTCTTTCTTTCCGTGTGTGTGTGTGTGTGTGTGTCTCGCCCTCTCTGTTTGTCTCTCAGTCCGAGTGAGTCGAGCTCGGAGCCCAGTGTTGGCTGACTTTGGTTTTGTCTGGCAGGCCGAGCTGTAGGGAAGCACTTTGATTGAAGAGAGAGAACAAAAGCTCACACTGCCATCTTTGAAGCAGCTGTCCTGCGCATGACAGTCTCACAGATAATACACATACATGCCAGACAATTCCATGTGGATACAGTTAGTGTATCCACACACACACACACTCACACACACACACAAGTAGGCATGCACATATGAGGACGAGTCCGCCTGCAGAAGCAGCTGTGACACCTGCAAATGTGTATGTAACCTGTCTGCTGCTCACACACATAAGAAAACAAATGTATCTCTCTCATAACTACATCACGCACACACTCTCATACACACATTCATTCACACACACACACACACACACACCATCTGCTTATCATCTCTGCGTTAACAGCTAATGTTGTGGGCACTAAAGCTTCACCTTAATTTGCTCCGGTTTTAAAAAGCGCTCAGTGTAACAACCCTCACTCTAATCTTCCCAATTATGCAAAGACTGTTTACAGGGGTGGGTGACACAGAAAACATTATGGCTGCAGCTATTGATTATTTTCATTGTCGATAAATTTTGCCAGTTTTTTTCTCAATCAATTGTGCGGTTTAAAACATCAGAAAACAAAATGTAACAAAAAAAATCCCCAAAGTGATGTAATCAGATGTCTTGTTTTGTTTAGTCTACTATGATGTAAGCCAAGAATGTTTGAGATATTATAATCATTTTTTTTTTTGGCATTTCTGCTGGAAAAAATGACTCCAAGTAATTAATCAGTTATCAAAATAGCATTGCATTTTCTATGGATTGACAAACTGATTGATCAACATAGCCCTTGATTAAAATAATAGAAGATATCATTTTATAGGAGAATAGTAATGCATATCATGATATAACACAGTTTCTGGAAATTTGATTAAAAAGCTGTCTTTAGATTTGACTAAACGAATGAGAATTTGCACTGGTGATAACTCAAATCTTGTAATATTTGAAAGTAAATATCTTCAATCATAAGTTCAGCACTCAACATATTGATATTACATTTATTTGTTGCCGCGTTCTAACAGTACATGCATGGACACCTGTCGGCCCTAATGCCAACCATCACCTCTGACTAAGAAAAAAGAAGGGAACTGATCACGTCAGAGCAGAAGAGGTGAGAAAAACTGGTTGACGGGAAGAAATAGAGGATAATGCATGGAGGTGTCAGAGAGAGGAGGAGAAGAAGGAAGGAAGGGGAGTTTAGAGTTTAATGCACGAGTGGATGCATTTAGAGCAAGTTAACTCTGCCTCTGTGAGACAAACTAAGTTCAGAGTTCAGACAGATGAGCGAGTGTTGGCTGCTGCTGCTGTTAGCTCAGTGGTAATGATAAACATTACAGCAAACTAATGGACGGACGAGTCGGCCGCCGCGGCCTCTGATGTTGCTTTATCTTCTCTCTTTACACCCAACGCCAGATTGCTCACAACCTCCACGGCCTCGGACAGGAATGTGTGCTAAGCAAATCACCAACCGCACGGACCGATAATAAAGCTCGGGTTTGAATTTCAATCAGCCTGTGACCGGGAGGAGGGATGGAAAGATGGAGGCAGGCAGGCAGAAGGAGGGCGCTGATGAGAGCGGGAGAGATAGAAGGATGGAGGGAAGGAGGGGAAAGATGAAGGGGTCAGCCCAGTGAGATAAGGGAGGGCAGGGAATGAGAAATGGAGTATGAAAGTGAAAGTAGATGGGAGATATTTTACATAGAGGCAGATAGATGGATGACAGGGGGTGCAACGAGGGGACAGGGCAGAGAGATAATTACTAAGATAGAGAGGGAAGTAAACGACAGGAGAGAAAGGGGGAAAAGGATTACAACTTTACACCAGGGTGGATAGATTGGCAGAGGCAGACAGAGAGAGAGAGGGAGGACAGAGAGGTGCAGGAGCCGAGAGGAACAGGTGATGTCAAACAGAGGCAGAAAAGACTGGAAAAAAAAAAGTGTGTTTGAAGGGGAGTAAGGACGGTGAGCGAGGGAGAAAGTCCTTGCCAGAGGGGATGAAAATGTCAAATAGCAAACACTGTTGATTCATTTCTCTCATGCGTTTTTTGTGATGTCAGCTGTGCCCATTTGTGTTCTTATACACATCTGCGAAGGCGCGCAAAGCACCAACTCATACGGCATTAATCCTTAGCCAGCTGCACACGTACACACAGCCATCCATAAAGGCACAACAACGGCCTCCCAAGACAGAACAGCATTTTTTCATATTCCTGAAATTGGCTGATCAAAGTGCTGTTAACAAGGCAGGGAGTCGGACTGTCAAAAGAGCTACGCAGCAGCTGAGGTGAGCAGGTGGCACATGTGGTTTCAAAAGAGGTATTTTTAAATCTCATACCAGAAGGCAGCACGATACCAGTGACAGTCCCAGAGTACAAGCTGCATTCATATTTTTGGCATATCCAGTTTTCTGGAGTTATACTGTCGCAAACTGGGGGTGGGGTGTATCAACAGAAGGCTGATGAACTCAATGGTTCAGGGTGTAAGTACACAGTACACAGTTGTACACAGACAGTATTAGGTGACGCACATCGCCCCAGGATGGGGTTGAATCATCGGTACAAAAGTTGGGCAACCAAGTTAGAAAATATTTGGTTCTTTGATTAAAAATAAAAAAAGAAGTTAAAGTTAAAAGCCTTTGTACATTAAAAAGCAGAAAAGAACTAATTACGACTCCAATTATCCAGTCATGCAGCTTAAAATGTAGCTGTGCATGTCTCTGAAGGTGACTGGAAGTTAATTATTAGTGTGTGACAGAAAATGAAGACGTGAAACAGATTTTAGATTTTCGAAATAAAATTAATGTAAAGATGTGAAAGGCTGCAAATTCAGAGAAAGAGTTTACGTTAACATGTGTAGAGTTAGTTCTTTTTCCAGTACTCGCATACATGTGAATGATGGGAGGCAGAAATTTGCTTTGCTTTCTGTCTAAACACATCTTTATGCTTAAACTCAGCAGATTAGTTTTAGATTATGGATCAATTTGGGATGAATTTCTCAGAAATGAACTTGAATTATTTGAAACTATTGGCTATGGTAACATGAACCTATACTATTGTTCAGTTCTCCAGGACACTCCTGTGTTTCTGTGTTGAGAATACTGGAACTGACCATGGAAAAAAATACCTCTGCAACTAGCAGTTCCTCCAAGTTCTACACGCAATTACTATACCTGCAAGAAGAGTTCAGCAACAGAGATTGAATTTCCTCAACTTTAGTCCTCTTGTGTGAAAGTGCAAACAAGTTGGACACTGGCAAAAAGAACACGCACGCATTTAGTCCAACTCTTATTCTTTTCCCATTCTTACTAATAAGATGAGAGCTTTCCACGGACAGGAATGGGGCTGTTTGGGTCGCAGTGTGAAGTAACAAGAGAGCAGCGCCTATTAGCACATTGATGGTGGCTGCACCTTTCCTGACAAGTTTTAGGGGAAGCAGGATGGAGGGATGAGGGAAGGAGGGAAGGAGGGAAGGACAGGCTGAAGGAGTAAAGAGATTAGAAAAAGACCAAACCCGTCTTGTAGCTGTGCTGTTTGCATGTGCTCCTGTCTCTGTCTGCATGGATGATAGAATATGATGCTGACTTACTGTCAGGCTCCTCACTGACACATACTATAGTTAGAAAGAGATTAGAGAGATGTGAGAGAAAGAAAGGGAGGGGGGAATGGAGACAGAGAGAAAGGGGGGGGGGTAGAAAAGGAAGAGATAAAAGAGGGCAGATGGATAGATTTGGATACAGTGGTGTGCAGTTGAGTGAATGAGAATTTCCTCTCCTCCTGCGACACTGTTTTTCTTCCTCATCTCCGCCCTCTTCTTCATCTTTCACCTTCACTTTTTATTTTTTCCCCTTCATCCCTCTATCTATCTATCTATCTATCTATCTATCTATCTGTCTATCTGTCTATCTGTCTATCTGTCTGTCTGTCTGTCTGTCTGTCTGTTCCTTCTCTTCTCTTCTCTCCATTAAACTTTAATTCCCTGCAGCGGAGGGCCAGAGAGCCTGATAGTGACAGAGTCTGACAGAGGTGAGGTAAAGAAAATACAGATGGAGTGACAGCTTAGAGGGGTGACACATGTTTGTGTGTGTGTGTGTGTGTGTGTGTGTGTGTGTGTGTGTGTTTGATAGACAGAGGAACAAAGACATATGTTCATGATTCTCTATGTGAAAACTATTAGCCACTGTTATTATGTGACAGCTGTTTGTAATGTATTTAGATCAAGACTGGAAATTTGAAGTGGGCAAATGTGCACAAATGACAAATCTCTTCCCTTTTCCGAAGTGTGAGTTTGCACGTGTGTCTGTGCGCGTGCGTGCGTGTGTGTGCCTTTGGCCGTTATTGCGTGTGCACTGTCAGCAGAAAGTTGCCGTTGAAACTGATAAACCATTATGCACGACGTGGGAGTGCATGTTTATGTGCCATTTTGTGTGTACAGGTGCGTGCGAGTGAGCCTGTGTGTGTTAGGTTTAATGATCTTTTTTGATGGTCTGGTGTAGCGGATATTGAGATGGATGGTCCATATGCTCTTTATGGTCCATGCATATTTCATATTCCAGCGGCAAAGCAGAGCAGAGCAGGCATTGCTTATATGGCCAGGATGTTGCACTGGGACGTGGGCTGACTTTATGAGAGCTCATATACACATCCCACTGCTTTGTCCTGTTTGAATAAACGCCCAAGTACAGATAAATACAACACATTTCATAAGGCTTTCAGGAAGACACCTACATATCCATAAAGCTGAATGTCAGGCATACACTATCAGATCTTAAATGGACCCTTGTGGCCGTCATATGATTCCCAGCTGTTGTCACGTTTGCATGCCACTCAGTGCAAAGGACAGTGTGGCTGAGTTAAAGTAATAACCAGCATTATCTTCCATTGAATAAATGCTGACTTTGCTACTTTCCATTTCCATTTATAAAACGCAACAGTGATTCCACAGATATCTTTTTCATTTCCCGTTCTTTCTTGAGAAATACCCCTAGGCACACAGAAAGTGATGTCTTTTATGCTTCCGGCAGCTGCAGAGGTTTGTTTTCGGAATAAACAGAATAAAGAGCTCAAAGGTTAGAATGAAAGAAAAGAGGGAAACCTACAGAAAGTGCCGGGCGAAAGCACCTGCAGTAAGCAATGATCGGTTTAGCGCAGAAGATGTTGCCAAAATAACAAAACATAAAGGAGGTCTCTGTGTTACCACTTAAATTAAAGCAGTAAGTCACTGTGCGAGCACAGACACATGCAGTACACCCACACACAAGTACAGACGGAGGAAAAAAATGCTTTTTCGGCTTGGTGGAATTGCTTTGTCAAGTCCATGATACAGTATCTTAGAAGTTGCTTGTCATTTTGCACGCCAGAATGCACAGAATTGCATAGGATTGTGAACAACATGACAACGTGTAATTTAAGGCAAACCGCTAAAAGATATATAATTTCTGATATCTTGACATCTTGATGTGCAGGAACATTTCATTTCTAATACTTTTTTTTGCCAAAGGTGCTCTCAGAACACGCTAGAACTGCCCCCAAACAAGCACACATACACAAGGTCCACATGAATGCACATTTTGCTGACTGTCATGTGATGATTGACAGGTCGCCACCACATGGAGAGGCATACTGACTTCGCGGCGTAGAGAGGGAGCGATAGAAGGGGAGGGGGGGGGCAGGGACGACAGATTGACAGGCCAGTAGAGGAAGACTGAAAGGGAGGGAGAGGTGTCGGAGGAGGAGGAGTGAGAGGACATCAGAAAGATTGAACCTGAAATGAAAAATTGAACGAGAGACAGATGGAAGGACAGTGATAAGGATGGAGAGACAGAGGAGGAGAGTAGGGCTGAGTGAGTGATAGTAGAGGGGAGAGAAAGAGGGAAAGAGAGAGAGAGAGAGGGGAGGGAAACGAGAGAGGGATGTTCCACTGATAGACTGTCGAGTCTGACAGAGCCTGCTATGTTCAGTGGAGAGAGTCAGCCACATCATGGTATACTGACGCTGACACCCCCCCCCCCCCCCCCCCACACACACACACACACACAAGCACACACACACACACACACACACTCACAAACTCAGGTGCAGAAGCTTGTAAGAAGAAGCTGGATCTAGATGTTAATGTGAGTAATCGTCTACCAACAGGTTTCCTTCAGCTGCACCTCCACTTATTTACATTTTAGTTGCCACGCGAGGAAGCAACACGTGTCCCGCTGTCGCCCGTCCACAAGCTACTGTAATATGTTTCCTTACATTGTTTTTTTTTTCATCATTGTCCTGCTCTACTTTCATCTTGTTATTGTTTGTATCGACTCTCACAAGCTCTGCAGAGTTGTGTCTCTCTGACAGGTCATTCAGTGGCGTGTGAGGGAGACGTTGTGCAGCAGGGCCCAGACTCAGAGCTCAGTGTTGGCTGGAAACATTTCTTATGCCTGGTTAGAAGGAAAAACTGATGGAAGATTGTAACCCAAAGCTTACAGCTGCATCTGTTAAAGCCCCCCCCCCCCCCCCCCCCCCCCCACCACACACACATATACATACACATTGATGCTATTGAGTAATGCTGCACAAAGTCAAAGTTTCCACTCTGGAGTATTTCACCACTTCTGAACCTATTGTGTTTTGGATTTTAGTGGAGTTAAAATCTGGCATTGATGGAGATTTGGCTCGTTGATCACCCAGCAAATATCTTTTTGTTTCTGTTGTCAGGCTGGCCTGTGCACCGGGGAAGGTCTCAGCACTGAAACATCTGTGCTCTGCTTGTCTTTTATGCTCCGCTTTGATAAAGAATAAAAATAGAAAAGTCTGGAGATGAAGTGAGGCTGGACATTTTCCTTTCTGACTTTTTGAATGCATGACGCATTTTTTCCTCCTTCTGTTGTTTTACTCCAATGATTCCATGCAAGAGAATTATTTTCCCTAAATGGGTAATTGAGCACGTATCATTTAGATTAGCACTGTGTCTCAATCTGCATGCTTTAATTTCAGGCCTTTGCGAGCGAATATATGTGAATACACTTAATTAATTCCACATGTCACAGCGCATTAATAGAACATCCATAATGCTTGAACTGTTAGAGCTCGGTGTCATCTTCTATCTGACAAGAATACCCAGATGCATTTAAACACTTAAAGACTTCATGCTGGGGCCTGCTTGTGCTATCAAGTCTACTATTTATCTCACTGCCCTTGTGTGTGTGTGTGTGTGTGTGCGCGCGTGCATGTGCTTGTGTGTTATCCATCTGTATTTGCCTGAGAGTAACAGAACCTCTGTTTTGCCCCATAAAACCCATGTGCTTGTTTTGTTTCTGGCCTTGTTGCACGCTGTTTTTGTCTCTTTCTAAAGAAATTAAGAGGCTTGAGAGAGCAATGTAACAGAAATACCACTGTCTAAACTTTAATAAAATATTCACTTCTGTCCTTATTTCACCTTTGGATGTCCTATTTAGCCACACGAGAAGGCACACAGAGCTGCACATCCAGCTGGTCGTACAGTACATGAACAAGTCAGATTTTGCCTGTCGCCCTTAGTAACACACCCCTGCTCCCCCACCTCTGCTTTTAGCCTTTATTCTTTGTTTATTTTTCAGCCAATCTGAGCTGTAACAAAAAAAAAAAAAAAATCTCCCCCTGAAAATGGTGAAAAACAGAAATTTGCCACAGTAATAACTGATTTTTGTGGTAATGTGAAATAGTTATAAGTGGTACTTAATTAGCCATTAGAGAGCCAGAGGAGAGATGGTGGATAAAGAGGGGATAGATGGGTTTTTGCACAAAGCAATGAACCCCTGTAGCCCCCCTTTTTTTTTTTTTGGTACAATAGCTCCACAGCGAGGGCTTCTTCTGTCGTCATGGAGACTAATGTTGAAAGCCAGCTGTGGTTTTGTCTTGGAAGCCCATTAGGCTGGAGCTCAGTTGGCACTCCTCTCTGTCTCGCTTTTCTTTCTGGCTTCGCCTTCTTGGACTAACAATGGCGAAAAATATCCTATCCATGGTTAACTTCTCCGTGATATCGGACATGGGTCAAATAACGGCTGCAAATCATTCCGAGCCTTTGTTTTACCCTGTTTGAAGTGCTTGATTGGGAACTGTTTGTCTTTTTCTTAAGTGAGCTAAGCTGACTGCACACACACATACATAGTTGGATACAGCACAGAAGAGAAGTAAAGTGAGTTTTAAATAGTTTCCTTTAGCAGCTGATATCTTTTATATGGCACACCCCACCCGCCACCAGGTCAAGTGGGTTAAGAAGATAAAGAATTATTTGCAAGTCCTATCTGACCCAGGTCTGCTTGACGGATGGTGCTACTTCCTATTCCACATTGTCCTTCTGCCTGGCAAGCATTGTTTCTTGCCCCGGATCACTTATTAAATGTGGCTCAGGAGAGGGATCTGAGTAATGTTGTTGTTGTTGTCAAGAACGGTGTATACGAGCGCTGGAGCTCTTTTCTCCGCAGCCCTGACATCCAAGCCTCCAGACCCTGACCCAAACACATCAGTCAGCGGGACACAGGTGCCATGTGACTCGGCCAGGAAGTGGGCTGAGGCAGGGAGGGGAGAATGATTGTTATGCAGCAGATTGATCAGGTTTCACAGGACGCTGCCAAACTATCAATCTGTAGGACTGTACACACAGGCGGGCGTGTGTATGTGTGCATTTTTTTTTTTGTGCGGTTTGTGCACGGGCAGGGTCAGGGCTAGTGTTGTGTGTTCGGGGCAGCCATTGCAAGAATCAATAGCTGGGTCAGAGGGTAATGTCTCACTGAGTGCTGAGTCTATACACAGCCATCAGACAGGATCACTATCAATCATGGTAGAGCTTAGGGAACATACACTCTCTTTCTCCTCTCTGTGTTGCCTCTGCTGGCACAGTGTCTGATGGGATCACTCTTGCTCTTGTAAGGGCTTTGGGAACAGAGACAGGGGGAGATGTAAGGACGCAGAGGGATAGAGTGGCCCAGGAAGGATTGGTGGGAGCAAAGTGATAGAATAAGAGAGAGAGAGTGCTCAGTGTTGGCAGAAAAGTAGTGAATGACACTTGGGGTTTGAGGGATAGAAGAAGCCTTAAAGTGAAGAAACCCTTTGGAGCATAAAATGGGCTGCGTGGGTGGGATGGTGGTAAAACGGACGATAAATTAAAGTTGAAAACAAAATCAATGAACACGCAAATTAAGGTAAAGACCACAAGTGCTGGTCTTATTCACAGGTTAAACAACATTTATCTTAATGAAAGTGTTCTGTCGTTGCTCCTTCCCATTCTTGTCGCTCATCCTTTCATCTGCCCACGTCTGTGATCTCCACTGGCTTTTTTCTTTTTTTTCTTTGTCCACTTATTCTGCATGTGTTTCGGCCTTGGCTTTCGTCATCTGCTGTTTCATGCAGTTGTTCATTTTCTTTTCTTCACACCCATCCATCTGTGTCATGTGTGCTCAGAAAAAACCCACAAAGTAAAGCATGTATGATTGATTGCAAAAACATACATGTGCGGTGGAACATGCTCTTTGTGTGCGTAATGGCTCGGGAGTGTGTCTGTTGAATGGGGGCGGGGGGGCGGGGGGGCGAGATAGCTCAGTTCAAAGGGCTAATAACGCCTGCCATTAGGGTTTTCGTGCTGCTGGTACACTCGCTCTCTCACACCACATAGTCAATATCCATTGGCCGAGAGAGGGAGAGAGAGGGAGAGGATGATGGATGGAGGAAGGAGAGGAGGAGGGAGGAAGAGTGTTCAAGAGCATGAGAGAGAAGTGAAACGAGAGCGGAAAAATGAGGCAAACAAGAGAAAAGATGTGAGAAGAGGGTGGAAATAGAGAAAGAGAGATTTGGAGGATACTGCTCGCGTTATGGGATCATGTCAGTGCTGAGTGTGAGGCCGCTTGGCACAAAACCCTGTTCGCTGTAATACTTTGATCAATTACCAATGATGAACCATCGCTGTACAGGGCAGGACTGCGTGTGTGTGTGAGAGAGAAACAGAGAGAGAGAGAGAGAGAGAGAGGAGTGTGTGTGTGTTGTGGCCTTGAGAGGAGGCAGCATATTCCAGTCTGTTGGACACCCTCTAGACAGGTATTGATTTGAACGGTGAGAATTTAGAACCTACTCAACCACTGCACCCTATCAAACCCTGTACAAACCCCCCACCCCCCCACCAACACACACACACACACACACACACACACACACACACACACACACACACACACACACACACACGTTCCTCCTTCAGTCCAGGGGGGATATGATGGAGGGATGGAGAGGAAAAGAACAAAAAGAGACAGAGGCTGTGAACAGAGAAAGGTGGTGCTCTTACTTCACCGGCAGCCACGCCTATCAAACTCTTCAATGCCAACCAATATTGAATTCGATGGCATCACTAAGGGGCATATATCACACACACAAGTTCTTTCTTTAACCCTTGTCTACATGATTTCTCTCCAGCAAACTTAGAAACATCACAAGAGAACAAACAGAGGCAAAGAAAGAAAGTCAGAGCAGAGAGGGAAGGGAGGATACAGGAGGATACAGCAGGAAGGACTCCTGTCTGTGTTTGATGAGGGCCTCGCTGATGCTACAGATCTCTGCGAGTCTCCATTCAATGGGGGAGCCATTCAATTATAACTCCCGCTCCGCTGGCTGATTGGAGTCCTCCCGCAACAATGTTAGCATCTCTGTAGCGAAGTGAGATGGGATTAAGAATTCTGGCCTCAGGAGGGAGAGTGGCTTTTAAGTCCTGATTGGCAATCATTTGTGACACTGCTGGACAAGTTTTAATCCAGCCCAACCTTGTGCCCATCACAAGTGTCTCCTTTGATTTTCTTTAACCTTGATTTCTCTTGGCATGCATGTTTTTCTGGCAGTCTGCAGATGCTCCCACAGTCAGCGACACTTACACCCTTGCAACGCAATCAGCCACCCGCGGTCTTCTACTTTTGATCACTGAGGACTTAGTAGTTAGAAAGACCACAAAAACTTGGACACCTGAATTACCCCTGGCTGGCTTCATTTCTCATCAGAGAAAAATTTAGATGCTGATGCATTAAATTTAGCAAAATGGTCCTTTTTAAAAATATAATCTGTAATCAATAACATCAAATTGTAAAAAACCTAGAAGGAGACTAAAGGTAAAGAAGACATGTGTAAAAATGTCACACTAAATACATAAGTGATAAGTCAGAGTGTGGGTATTTTATAATTTTAATCAAATTGATGCACCTGCTAGCATTTCGGTGATTGTTTTTTCAATTATTTGACAAAATTGGAAATTAGAACTACTTCCGCTTTTGATAGTTTTTGGTGGTAACAGCCGACATTGTGACTTGTCACAGCAGAAATAGCACTAATAACATCTGCAGTGGCTTTGTTCCATTCAAGTTTCCCAGTAAGACATGACAGTGATTGAGGACGCAGCAGCTAAATGGAACTCAGCCATCATTTATTTTAACTATCATCTCATCATCAAAAGGCCTATTAGTAATAAAACAATTAACTGCTTTTTATTAAAAGTTGTTCAAAGCTCAAACTTCTCATTTAGGCTTTAAGTGGTTCGCCACTTTGCTAACTGGACCTCGGGGTGCTGAGCTGAGCCTCCTCAAGTCTCCCTCGTGCTTCCTTATGCCTTTCCTCTCCTGGTTTCCATGGCAATTTGCAAGGTCACTGATGAGATTATTTAAAAATGTTGCTATTAAGGGGCATTCTTCTACATTTGCTGACCCGTCATGACAAGAGGGTTTAATAAGCCATGTGCAAAATGTGCTTTAATAAGTAACATTTCCCACCTGAGAATATTTAGCACTGGTGTGCACTCACACCTGCCCCCTGATGTAGAAAAATCTCACTTAGACAATTCAAACATTTTTTTTACTCAGAATCGCAGACTGGCGGCACAGCATAGTGCTGGAGATGGCTCTGGGCACACAAGAGAAATTGTCTGCAATCAAGTTACCATGTTTATAATAAAGTGCCATATTGACCAATGTGCTACATATTCAGTGAAGCATCATGCTATGCTATGAGGAGGGGAAAGCTACACTCACTGGCTGCAATCTTTTGAGCTTACAGTCACCGAAAGTGCCCCACCCGACCCTCACCCCCTTCCTTCCAAAATCTACCATCCTACCAACAGAGAACAAAGAGAAATGATTGCTGTCACTGTCAAAGTGTTTTATTTATATGGTGCTCCAACAGGCCAGGCAGATAATAGTGAGGCAGGGGGTAACTCTGTGGCATTATGTTGCGTTTATATAGGCAACATACTCTCTCTGTGTCTCTCTCCCTCCCTCCCTCTCACACTCTCTGATGTGATTTTACAGTAGTGACATTGATCCAGGCCCACTTTGATCTTGCTCTTAGCTGTTGCTTCTTCTCGCTCCCTCCCGCTATCACCCTCCGCTCCCTGGTGGCCAGACTCTGCAGCTTTTAACCCCGACTACCCCTCGTCTCATCCTATAAAGCCTCCCATCTTTCTCTCCATCGCTCCATGCCTCTGATGGTTCTATATATAAGCGTTCTTCTGCTCTTGGAAGCCGCTGCTCGGCTCCTCCGGGTCGTGCCGTTAATATAACGTCCCGCTCCATCTCGGGGCTCTCGCTGCCAACAGATTCAAGAAGCCAGGTATCACTTTTAAAAGAGGAAATTAGTGGTGATCCAACACAAAAGGAAGGGGAGACATCAAAAGAGAGCAGGGGACAGCAACACATTATGACATCTCATAAACTCCTCCACCTTTGTGTCTCTCCACCTCTCTTTATTTAGAGTTTTCAGGAAGCATTACTATTCAATAAACTCCAATATCACAAAGGAGGAATAAAAAAAAGCCTCCAGAAAAGGGCCTTCCTCAGTCAGAATGTATTTTTACTCACAATTCTCTGGGAAACCTTCTTAAAATTAAAATATTTATTGCATTCTCTTTTGTCTCGAAGCAGACTGAAGGAGTAATGTGATTGTGTCAGTGTGGAGCTGTCACATCTACTTTGCACAAAATAAAGAGGCACATTCCCAACAGACAGTTTATATCCAACTGCTTCACTTAAATGATGAGCATAAACACTAAAATTGAAGTCACAGTGCGGTCAGTTCATGGAACTTTCATTCGATTGTTTTAAACTAATTCAGAATTTTTCCTTTTGCTGTGTCTATTTAATTGTTCGAGCAGATTCATTTTTGGATAAAATTGTATTGATAAAAACACCAAGTGACCAGAAACAAAAAAAAACCTCAACAATGAATCCAATGCAGTGTCGATGCAATAGATATAACATTGATGAAAAAATGTACTTGACCAAATTTTCTGGTACATTTTGTGACTGTGGTGTTGTTGAATGGGACTGCATAATTTCTCAAACTTATTGACATGTGCACTGCAGGCGATAAAATTTCAGAAACACCTCACCAGATTATGCAGCCAAGGAGAAGAAAAACCAAAACAACAGCCTCAGAATTACAGAGAAGCAGAATCATCACCTCTCTGACACAGTGACAGCGACAGTCTAAATTTACAGTGCAAACAGGGATCCATCTCACGTTTTCTTCTGCCTTGTCGAGGTTTCACTTACACTGAGACCTCCACACTGGGTTATATACACCAGCATGCCTCATTTTAATTATATTGTTGTGTCTTGTGTTGCTACAGACTGGGTACCAGCGATGGGTGCAACAGTTACTGTACGTTTCACATAGTTTGTACTGAGCTGTTGTATTGGATTGCATCACACTGTACAGTTTTCTATTTTTCTGGTCACTCACAGCACAATGCAATTCGGTAAAAACACAGAACTTGGCCGACTGGCACAGAGGAAAATCATGACTTGTAACACAAAACCTCACTTACAGCCAGAGCCACAGTTTGCAGCCAGCGTTGTCTTTCTACTTGTGTAAGGAAAAGAGTTTTTGTGGGCCAGAGGACGTCACATGACCAACAGCAGTGTGGCCACGATGCCAAAATAACAGCCCAGCCCAGTGCTGATGCTGATGGCTTGTCTCAAACGCAGATTTATTACCTGCACAAAGCTCTGTACATGGTGTAGTGCAAAGCTGTTGATGCAACTTAGGGGCAATTAAGGAGCGTTTTGTTTGATGCAACTTCCTGCTAATGCAAAGTCATTGTCACGTACAAATGAGACTGCAGAGGTAAAAGATTAAAAACAATGGTTTTACTCACTCTGCAATAGGCCACATCTGATTTTCTGATTATCCACTAAAACATATTGTGGTCTCAGATAGATTATTGCAACATTGCACACAAAGGATTCTGATGCCACTTTCTTACATGGTAGTGAATTTACTGTTAAGTCAGATTTCTTTTGGTCATCATTGCTTTTTTTGTGTGTGTGTTTAGTGTTTGTTTGTATGTGCGATTTTTCGTCAGAGACACTCAGCTTAAATATGTCACACTATCAGATATAAAAGGTTGGCAGCTTAAGGTGGTATGCTTTGATGTGACACATAGAGATGCTTGTTCACACACACAAACTAAAGCAGGTGCACACATAGACATACAAATAGACACACATACACAGTGGGAATCCTAAAGCCAGCTTTTATCTTTGAGAAGTGATTTGCTTTCAGATTACTCAAGATGCTCCGAGCTGCCCTCCCCCTCATTTTTCTCTCTTTCTTTTCTCCCATTATCCCTTCATCTCGGAGAACGTGCTTTTCTTTGGTAGCGTAAAACTCTCCAACCGCCTCCTTTTTTTTTTCTGTCTGCTCCGTTCTGGCTCTCACTGCTCTTTTACTCAATTTGCATTCACGCCTCCCTGGTGGAACCAAACTCATCCCTCACTCATGTTCTTTCTCTCTCACTCCCCATATCTCCCTCTCTCTTTTTTTTTTTTTTTTTGCATTCACTATAAATATAGTTCCCTTGAAGCATTTTACGCTTTTTTTTTCTACCACTGATACCACAAGAAGTAAATCTCTTCTGCAGGCTAGTAAATGATGTAATGAGAGAAAAGGAGAGGAAAGGAGAGGAGAGGAGAGGAGAGAGATGTCGAGCAATTCATCTTGCCTTCATGTTGCTCTGAAAGAAAGGGAGGAGAGAAATGGAGAGCAGGGAGAAAAAGACAAATTCAGGAAGGATTTGAAGAGCACGGTAAGAAATGATGGAGAGAGGGAGACATTGGGAGCAGTGTTTCGATCTTCATTTAATAATTGAATAATAATCTCCCTGGAGACATGACCTAGAACTGGCAAAGAGGGAGAGAGGAAGCATCAGGCTGAGGATGACACACTGCTGCCCCCTTGTGATTTTATGGTGTCACCACTTGAACATCCAAGTGTGTGTGTGTGTGTGTGTGTGTGTGTGTGTGTGTGTGTGTGTGTGTGTGTGTGTGTGTGTGTGTGTGTGTGTGTGTGTGTCGGCGTGCACATGCTCATCGACGTGTGTATGATTTACAACTGCAACCTGTCTCTGTCACACAGATATGGGCCCGTGTCTGTGATGGGGAGAAAAAGAGGGCTTTTGGATGTCAGGAAAGAATCTATTTCACTTTGTCACACAAACTACACACACATCTACACACACACAGAATCAGACCTTATCTTCCTGTCAAGCCGAGTCTTTTTTAGGGTTGACGCTGATATATGAGCGTTGGGGGGGGGGGGGGGGGGGGCGTGGCCACGACATTGACGGCTGACGTGAGCGCAACGTTGTGCTCAGGTTGATGTACGAGCACTGGGGTTAGGGGACAGCGCTACGCTGACACCAGGAGAAGGAGCTGTGGCCCTGGGGCCTTGAGTCCATACTGAAGAGCCAGCTCCGCATTCTCTGCATGCAGCAGCCCTGCAGCCTCAAATACACACACACACACACACACACACACACACACACACTCACCTGCTTTGTGTTATTAATAACTGGATGGATTTTTCTAAGATCTGTTTGACCCTTGGGTGAAATGTTCAAGCAAGTAAAGCATCTGAAACACAACATACCATACAACAATCTGAGATGCTGAGCTCTCTTTGCAGTGATGTGTGTGTGACAGTGAGTGTTGTGTTAATGCCAAAAATGTGTGTGTCTTAAAATGGTGCATACGTAATTGGAATTAGTGCCAGTTAACAGCATTCGTGCTAAATGTGGAACTTTATGCAAACTATGGCAAAACAACAAAAATGCAGCTGAAGTGCATATGTGTGTGTGCATGTGTGTGTGTGTCTCTGTGTGCGTGTGTGTGCGTGTGTTGCGTCAGTGGAAAAGTTAGGATGTGTTTTGTGCGTTGTACTATTCTGTAATTGTATTAATTCTTGCCTCCTGTGTGTGTTTGCAGTCTGCGCAGGGAAGGCTACACAATGCAGGTGAACGTCAACGACTACCTGGACATCTACTGCCCTCATTACAACGACAGCCAACGCATGGTTGGCACCGGAGAGCAGTATGTCCTCTACATGGTCAGTTACCGTGGTTACAGGAACTGCGACCCCCAGCTGGGCTTCAAGAGGTGGGAGTGTAACCGGCCTCACGCCCCCCACGCACCCATCAAGTTCTCCGAGAAGTTCCAGCGCTACAGCGCCTTCTCACTGGGCTACGAGTTCCACGTCGGACAGGAGTACTACTACATCTGTGAGTGGAACCAGTGTCCAACATCATGTCAATACGTATCGATATCATGTTGTAGTGTACTGTATGTCACCAGAATATAAACACAAAGGAGGATAAATAGTTGTTATTCTTGCAGGAGGAAGTCAGTGAGACTAGAGCTAGAATCTGACAGACACTCCTGCAGATTAAATGTTTTTTTTTTTTTTATTATTGTTAAATGGATTTGATGAATCCTCAGTTTGGATTAGTCGAAGTTTGTCCTCAGGTAATTTCTGGATAACAAATTGCCGCTTCACATCTAATCATATCACGCTGCAGTCAGGCAGGCTCATCTATTTTGTTGATTGCTAATCAAATTAACTCGCAACACCTTGTGCTAATATGACACTGTCAAAATGATGAACTTTTAGCTTGTCATAAAACAATTTGAAAACAAGTATTTCAGGCTAAAGATAAATGTCTCGTGTGTTAAATGGCTGCATGATGAGTGCTGTACTCATTTAACCTACATTACTTGATGGGAGACGTCTCAAGAAAGTTGTTTTGTTCTGCAGCAGCGAAATCAGAAAGCTGCCCCGTGCGTCACTACAAAGACAGGCTTTCGGGTTGGATCTTTACTAAACCTTGTTTTTTTCAGTTATGTTCGTAGAGCCAGAGAAATAAGCTCCTCAGGTGATTATATATAAGAGTTAGACTGAGACATCAGTCTGTATTCCATGTTAGCTGATAAATACCAAACTAGGTCTGAGGTCATTTAAAAGAGTGTGTGTTGCTCTGAGTGGATTTCTCTACTGTAAAATATGCCACTCTGTAATTTAAGAGTTCATATGATCTCATGTTTCAGAACGTTTCTGTCTGCACCATATCTCAGATCTTAAAACTCCTCAACATCGATATGAGCATCGCTTCAAAACTCAAGTGCTGGGACGCTATTGTATATATGATATGTATGATTCAGTATGCAGATAAAAAAGATTGTCTATTTGACTGAATTACGCTGTGTGGAAAACAGCTACTCAAGACAACATTTGTGTTGTTGAGATAAGAATGTCATCTAAACATTTTTAACCCACTGCAGTTTTACAGCCGACATTCTGCACTTGAAACTATCCACAGCATTTGGTGAATTGCAGTTAAGCAGTTAGAGTTAGTTGTGTCCAACTGTGAGCGCACGAATTCAGGCTTGCACCATGCTGATCAGTTGTGCACTTTGTTTCTCAGCCACGCCCACCCATCACCACGGCCGCAGCTGTCTGAGACTACGAGTGTACGTCTGCTGCTCCACAGGTAAGTCTCTCACTTTGTGTGTGTGTGTGTGTGTGTGTGTGTGTGTGTGTGTGTGTGTGTGTGTATTGTAATGCAATGCTTGGACCTGTTTGCAGACAGTACCTGCACCCATCTGGCTGATCTACCCATTCTGCAGGCACCAGGCTCCAACCACCACCACTCACACACACTTATTACTCACACACACACACACACACACACACACACACATACACACACACTGGCTGCATACAGATGCATATACAGTCTAAATACAGTCTAAAGGAGGCAGAGCTATTAATACTCCTGCTGAGTTTCCCCTGCAGCATTTTCGCTCACAGCACAAAACCCCCCTTTGCTCCCCTTTTTCTTTCCCTCTCTCTCTTTTCTGTCCCTCTCTTCGCTCTCTTCCTCTGTCCTTCTGTAGCAGCAGAGAGGAGCAGCTCCAGCTTTGAAGGCCCTCATCCCTCCACCTCCTTCCTCTCCTTTACTCCCTCTGTCCTCCCCTTCCACCCCTCCTCTCTCGCTCCCTGTCAGAATCCATTTATTTCTGTGTGCGGTCAGTGGGTGGCTATGTATATATAGTGTTAACCTCTCTCACTCACGCTGCTGCCGTCCTTCAATCTCTCGACCCTCTCTCACCCACTCACACACACACACACACACATTCACACACACATACACACAGACTTTGATCCCTGGCCTGTCCGGTCCTTTTAACTTCCACAGCCCTGTAGTATTAACCTCCCCTCCCTCCTTCACCCCCACCTCCCGACTCCATCGCTCTCCATCCCTTTTCACACACTGCCTTCTTCAGTTTGATCTTCCTGCCCTCACCTTCGCCCCTCTCTCTCTCTCTCTAACTCTTTCTCTCTCTCTCTCTCTCTCCCTCTCTCCCTCTGTCTCACTTGCTTACTCATTTTCTTTCTCTCTCTCTCAGGCCTGCTGGTGATGTTTTGGCTTGTCAGTCTGTCTGCTCCGGGGGATCTTTTTTTAACCCGTACACCCTTGCCTTGCCGCTCTTTCGCATGTTTCTCTCAAGATGTCAAGTTGGATGTAATTAAAATCCTTTGGGTCGGAGAAATGGTTTAACCCCTGCTCCCTCACTCTCCCTCTCCCTCTTTTTCCTGTCTCATTCGATTTCTTCTCTCTCACTCTCTCCCTCCCTTAGCCTCTGACGTGGATGATGAGCCAGAGCCTACAGAACCAGACTACACACTTAGACCAGGCCTAAAAATTGAAGATATCGGTGAGTCATACACACAGCCACTTCAACTTATACATACATGTAGTTGAGTAAATGTGGAACACATCTATCCGTCCTGCCTGGATTCACAAAAACAGACCCAGACTTGTGTTTGTCATTCAGATCATATCAGTCTCAAATCATGGTTCACGCTTCTTGAGCTTCCACATTGAAATCAAAGGATAGTCATTCTATTGTAATTTTTTTGGTCCTTTTGTCAACAAATCTCACAAAACAACTTCCTATCTTCCCTTCCCTGTCTGTGGCACATAGCCCAAAGAAGATATAAAACTTTGAAAACTGCTCACAAATACTGTATATAGTTTCATATTTGAAAGCAAAAGTTAAACAGGAGTAAATGATGCATTTGTTTTCAGCAGTGGATTAATACACATTTGGTGCACTAGTGAGTATTTCCAGCTACAGGAGGGTCAACGTGGGATTGACTCTAATTAACCTGCAGTGCCCATGGTTATTGTAATGAAAATGTCTCTCAGTGCATGTGGCACATTAATATTTTCTGCATTTATAGACATCAGCTTAGTAAATGACACATTGTGATAAAACTGGTCTTTTTGCCTTTCATTATTCATTCACTCATTATAATGGTATGGCCCAACATATTAGTTAGGAATGGTCACTTCTGTATTATTAATGGCTTAACTCTACAGAAAATAACATTTAGATTCACGGATACAGACCATTAAAGTATTTGCATCTTTTACCAAATATCAGTTGTTATGTGAAGGGATTGTCCTTTAGTGTCTTGTCTTAGGTTGTTGATCAGAGCGTCCTATCAGGCTGCATCCAGCCCCAACTATGTCCACCAATCACATAGTCAGAACAAGCTGTATCTGGCCTGACAGGCAAAAGTCAGGCGGCAAAAAGTCCCCAAACCACTTTGTTCTGCTCTGTTGGCACAGTGTAGTAACACTTTCACATTTTTATCAACTTAAAACTCTAGATTAGAGATATTTCAGTGAGTCGTTGTAGTTGTGACTGTGAAACTTTAAAAATGCAGTGGACAAAAACTGGATTTAGAAAAGTAAAGGATGTGTCCCTCCCTCCCACAATTCCTAGAGCAAAGTTCACCCTTGTCTCTTCATAGTACTTTTTGACAATAACAAAAATATAGAATATCATATGTCCTCTAAAAATTGACAGCAGATTGATCAATAACGTGTGATGGCAGAGCAACCAGTTCATCGGCCATACAGCATCAAAAGTGGCCAAACCAAACAGAAATGTGCCGTTTTCAAAAGAAAACCTCCAGCACAGTTAACTTCACAGCACCAGCTGGCTTGGCAAGCTGCTGATCCTGCTAAACAACTACATGCATATTCATTTCACACTTGCTGTTTTCACCCGGATAAGCACAGAACACAGAGTTTCATGGTGATTTACCAAAATATAACTCCAAATTCATTCAGAAAAGGAGAGGCCTGCTTGGATTTCCTGTGGTTCTCTAGTTTTTGATCCTGGCGTGTGCTCACCGTTTGTCCTTATGTTGCTCTCGTCAGGATTACACGACTGGTGCGTTCATGGGAATCATTGGAATCATGCTAAATCTGTTAGGGTTGGAACTGTGTGAAATATGGCACCAGTTCAAGGGAGAAGCTGAGCAGTAAATCAGAAAGTGACAGACTTTCGGATAATCTCTCAGATGATCATGTGGTTGCTTCTAAGTGTTATGGCAACAACAGTGCAGCAGCACAATAGCAACATGTATAGCAAGCTTGGCCTCGCTAGCTGCCATCCATTATACAACCAGACATGTGGGCATCAATCATCATCCTGTACAGTTTTCACACTCTTTTCCAAGGTTGCCTGTAAAATGTTCTGCTGTGTTGTTGTTAATGTGTGTGCACATGCACGCCTGCATGCATGTGCTTGTGTAATAACTCAGTCTGTTCTTGTAACTGTCATAAGAAAACTCATCACTGGCTGCGCCGAATGGCTGCAGGTCATATGAGTTTGTTGAGATACCTCTCCCTCACTTTTTTTTTTCACTCCATCGTTCTTTCATCTTGTTTCTCTCTCACTCCATCTCCTTTCTCCATGCCCTCCTCATCCTCCCACCCTTTAATTCCCATCCTCCATTTTTCCTCCCAGAGCACTAGTAGGAATGCAGTGGAGGGGAAAGCCTCTAAAACTCAGTTTATTCACCTTTTGATGTGTGAAATTGAGTTTTTCCCTCTGTAAACGTCTCTTTTTAAAAAAATTATATTAATTTTAGGGTTTCTTTCTATGTATTGATACGATTGCAGTGATGTAAACTACACACACACACACACACACACAAAAGAAATAATTTTATTTAAAATTTATATTGTGTCTGTTTGGTCATGGTTTTTTACCTTGTGGTAACAGATTTGAGTTAGTTCACCAGTACTTTTGTTTGCTATATATTCTCATCACGTTTCCTCACCACTTACACCTTCCATCCTTTGCAGCACATACTTGTAAACACATAGTAAATTCAAAAGATGCTCATTCCAGTAACATGAAAGATCCACTTGAAGAACATGCACAAATCACATGCAGTACACAACTATTTACAAGGTATATCCAAGAATATAAGGAAAAGTAAAGATAATTTCTACAGAAGAATAGTTGTATTCAATGTACTTGAACAGATAAGGAAAATGGAGTACATGACAGTACTGTTAATATTTAGTGAATGGCTGACACAATAGCAGAGCACAAATTACCTCAGCTCCTATGGGTCATTTTCACCTGTAGTGCTGTGTTGCCAATTAAATTAATTGGATAACCCAAGTGGTGCGAGAGGAAGTGAGGAAATCAGCAGGGAGCTGTGAAATGAACTGAAAACAAAGAAGTTTCCTATTCCCCTCCCTCGTCCTCAGTCCTCCTGACTGCCGATTAGACTCATCACATCATAGTTTTAATTACTGTTATTCAATGCTCACATCAGCACATTCACACAAACACAAGTCGACACACAAACTGCTCAGTTCCAATCTGTCTGATTGTCGTGCCTGGAAATATTTAACCAAGCTGAATGTTGCAGGCTCATATCGTAAACCACCCGTCTCTCTCTCTCACTCACTCTTTCTCTCGCTTCCCTTCACTGCTCACAGTTTATTTCCTGGACACTGCCCCTTTCAATCAGTGTCTACAGCTCAACAGTGGTTCCCTCCTGAATACGGCCTCTAGTATTAGATTTCATTTAGATCTCATTTACAACACAGATGGAATGGTGCTCGCAGCTCCCCATGCAGCTATGTGATTACTGATGGCTTTCAGTGGGAGGATACTCATTTACCAACCCTGTTGGCTCAGGTTACCGCATCTGACGATCAGGTCCGGCCATTAGTGGAGAAATCAGAAGCTTTTTCTTTAATGGGGTTTATTGTAGCAATTACCACTCCTTTAAGCGATAGTGTGTTTGGTGTGCTTTGCCAGCAACATCAGGTTGGATGTCAGCGGCAGAACACACACACAAGCTGTTAAGAACTCTGTCATCTCTGTTTTTATCACACTTGTAAGAACAGCTGCTATTTTTTTTAATTCAGTCAGTTCAGAAGATGCCATGTTAAGGCCTGTGATACATATTGGATACAGTGATAAATATATACTTCGTAAAACTAAACTGAGTATGTTGTCTTGCAGTATTATGACTACACAGATTCCATACATCATAGTTATCAAAGTTAAGTCAGTGAAAGGTTTATGTTTGTCATTGCTTTTTTTATTTTTGTTTTTTTGTATTGTCCATAGATAAATGTCTATTAAATCAGTGGTCTCACTCATGCTTATTAAAGGTATAGCAATACATCACTTACCATATTTCATGACAGAATTTGCACAATTTGGCTGATTTGCATCATGAAGCAAAATGAATGGATCACAGAATCAACTGAAGCTTATCAATTATACCCTCCAAAGAGTACTTCTGTTTCTGTTTGTTCTTCCAGAGGCTGTAACTAAAATTCCACCATGAACAGTCTCAGCTGATATTTGAAAGGTTGCAGAGTTTCTCAGAAATTAAGTCAGAATTGTTTCACCAATTTATATTTAGTTGTCATTGGTTGGGCACCCAATGCCTCTCTAACCAAGTTTAGACAATTGCTCTTTGTCTTACAATGACTCTCCACTGATTTTATACATGAAACTCAATTTACGAGCCACAAAGAGAAGTACTCAGCCTACTTCTTCTCTGGGACGACCTTTTAATGAGGGCGTTCTAGTCGGGGAATACCACAAATTATAACTTCACAGAAGATGAGCACATAGTTGAATCAATGCTCCTCTGACAGAGTGGTCAACAACAATAAAAGATAATTATTTTCATGAAGTCTTTATTACAGGACTTTTGTATTGAATTGAACTGAACAGTGTGTATGGGATTTCTATTTTTAGGTCATTATATTACATTATCTCTTTACAATTTAGCTCAGAGATAAACCACTGAAGATAATGGCTACTGACAAACAAACACACTCATGTTGTTTTACACACACACACACACACACACATACAAACAAAAGCACACCGCACAGAGACCGACCACAATCAGAGACTAAGATGTCTCCTTGTTCTTGTCAACATGACATTCAGATTCATCAGCGCCTCTAGGTGTCTGCGCTTCCTCATTATCAGGCAGATGATGCCTGCTTTTCTGCTCCAAAATGTGGCGTGCATTCACACACACACACACACATAGACACACGTAGACACAGTTGTACACACAGCTTCCATGTGTACAACTGAACATATCAGAGGGTCACGATGTACGTCACACACACTCCTGTGCAAACATTGCACCAAAAATGCACGCTAATGATTGTGTTTATCTGTGACAGTTAGTGAGAGACAGGGTTACGTGTGGGTGTGTGGGTGTGTAATGAGGCGATTAGTAGAGCCGGACTTGGGAACCAGTTGTGTGAGATTCTCCGCAGTCTGGTGTTTGTGTCTTCAAAACCACATTCCTCTGTCTGTCAGAGCCAAAGTAACACAGTGTCCTGACCCCTCAGCCGCATGCTCAGTTACTGAGCGGTCAAAGCATTTAACCTGAGCTCCACTGCTGCATAGACCTCATTAGATTGGCCAGCGGAGCATACCAGAGGAGGCCATCTCTAAAACCAGGTGTCAGCCAGTCATTACTCTGCTGTCTGACCCACAGAGCAGCTGGAAATACTCTGGAACTAGATATGGTGCCGCAACAGCCCCACTTCGTTTCCATCCCAATCGGACCGTAAACACAATAGTTCCTAATCAGCATCAACGTGACTTTTGTACAGACAGAAAATTGTGCTTCTGTCTGGTCTCCAGTCTCATTAATCATGTGACTACAAAGGGTGTGTCTGGCCACATGTGTGTCTCATAAGTGTGGGCATGCAGCGAACTGTCTGCTGGCTTGTTTTTGTACATCGACTAGACGACAGTGTTCGGTGCGTAACCTGCGACAAAAAACCACAAACTATTTATAGGACATCTCCAGGTGCTCATGCAGATAGACTTGGAGGGGTGGGGGGGGTTACAGTGCATACAGTAAGTGTGTATGTGAAAGTATGCAACTGTGTGTGGCTGGGAGATCAGTGCATGAGAACAATGAGAGCTCTCTAATAACAGCTGCAGTCTGCTGTGGCACTACTGTTGTGTTGTCTTTGTGGCACACTAACCACATTTCAGTGGGAGTGAGACTGTGTGTGCTGCCTTTTGTTCAGTCAGGCTGTTTCATTGAAACACATTTGGTCATGTTTTAGTAACGGCCCTGCTGTGTAACACGATTACAGCACAATTAGAAGCTCAGAAAAACGCATCTTTAAAATTTTCCAATGAAGGTTTCCAAGTGTAGAGAAATTCTCTGTTAGCATTGTCAAAGATTAAAATAAAGACATCACTCTCCCTCTTTGTCCTCTCTTCCTCTCTGTCACTGTATTTCCAGATGAATTTAACCCTTTCGTTCCCAAGCTGGAGAAGAGCGTCAGCGGAAGCAGCCCATCCAGGGATCGCCTTCTCCTCACCGTGACGATGCTCCTTCTGGCCATTCTCTTCATCTCCTAGCAACGGCCATCCCATCAGCGTCACCATGCCAACTAGCCTTGGGAGGGTGTACAGTATCAGAGGGTGGGAGAGAAGTGGGGGAGTCAGGAGAGGAGAGGAGAGTTCGGATACCACAAATAGAGCAGAAGGCAAGAGGAGCAAGACTTTGAAATGAGAGTTTTCAAGCATCACAGTGTGTGTGTGTGTGTGTGTGTGTCTGTACAGCTGTGTGTTTGAGAGAGTGTGGTTTTGGTGGAGTTTAAAGACCTTCAGGCGCTTCGTGACACAGACTGAACTGTATATTGCATTAAAGTCAGACTGTGCACACAGATGCAGGTGTGGTAGACTGTGTGTGAGTGTGCATTTGTGTGTGTCTGTTTGTGTGTGTGTGTGTGTGTGTGTGTGTCTGAACAGGCCATAGGTTGAGCTTGTTGAATCATACACACCACACAAAGCATTTATACAACAGGAGAGAGACAGGGCTGAAATCATAATAAAAAGAAGAAAAGGCATCAAATCCACCCACCCAATTCAAAACCATTTGAAGACTTTCCCCTGGATCTGATTGGCTAAAACACTTCCTTAGGGCTAGTTGCCATAGTTTCTTGCAACAAGACTTAAAATGAACTCAGATGAACTGAATCAAATAGATTTCAGCAGAATTGAACTGAAATTGCCTTTTTTTTTGTTGATGTTATTGTTGATGTTATCTTGATGCTGGGAACTTGTCCCAGTCCATAGAGGAAAAAAAGGAACCAGCTGATGAACTGTGCTGGTCCTGTGTAGGAGACTGGTCAAAGTAGCTGATAGTTCATACACAAACACACCCTGGGACTCCAGATACCAGTGTTTTAGTTGCCATCTTCACTCTGCTGTGTCATCCTGTGTTCACCATCGGTCTCTAAAGAAGGCAACAGGACTGGATCGGGTCAGAAATACAGAGCATTTAAACAATGAATCAATCACTCAAAAATTATCTGGGGAGGGGGAACATAGATGTGCCATTGACACAGAAACTGCAAGGGTTTATTGATGTTATAAGTTGCTTTGTTACTTTTCTGTGCCGTCTTTGAAGTACTCGGTTAGTCCTCTGTCATCTCCGAGGTTAACTAAAGCACACGGTGGCTACGGAGCAGCCATGGATACACTCAGCAATACTGCCCTCCTCTCAACCGACTGCAAGCTGTCTGGAGGAGAGGAAGAGGAGCAAGGAGGAGGGACGAAGGAGGAAGAACAGTCACTTACACAAGCATCTAAGGACAGGTCCAGTCCCGGCCAAGTCCCAAAAAAGAATTTCTCCGCTGGTCCATGTTGGTGTAGCAGCCTGCTCTACCAGTCTCATCTCTGTAAACTCATTTGTCAGATGCAACATGTAAACAGTTTTCTGTTACTGTGTGTGTGTGTGTGTGTGTGTGTGTGTGTGTATATATCTGAGACAGAAAAACACATGTTTGAGTGTGGCATGTGTGAGTGTTTGATAGCGAGTGAGAATATTTTAAATGGTACTAACAGCCTGAAAATACATCCACATACTGTACATCTTATAAGTATGAAACTGCAAAATAAAAAAAAAAAAATCAAAACACAACTAAAGCAACAAGTAATACACACAAACCAAGTGCTTTGGTGGGGAGGTTCGGCAATTCAAAATTCAAACAACTGTACCAGTCGGTTGCTTCAGAATAGTGTTTCCATAGCAACTAGCACCTTATTCACCATGGTTACCCTACCCTGCCAACAATGGACTCTAGTAGGGCATGGCTTACCATAGTAGCTGATAACAATGATGATGGTGATGATGGTTATATTGATAATGAAGATGATGTTGATGATGGACTTCGAGCTGACTGTTGGCCAACCAGGTCCGACAGTGGCGTTTGAGACATTCAAGTACCCATGTAAATGTCAAATACAGACAAAGAATGGAATTGCAATGTTATAAAATCTGCCGAGGTGAAATGTGATGTAAGCATTTTTACAAACTTGAAGCTCAATTTTCTTGTGGTTGTTTTTTTTTTTTTTTTTTTTTTTTTTTTCTTTTTCTTTTAATTATCATTTTGTTGTGGTGTAGAATTGGTTATCCTGATTGGGGTTTAAAAAGTAAAAATATTGGGTGGGTTGAGCCATATGTAAACCTGGGCTGCTCTCTGTGAATCTCTTAGCCAAGTGATTATTCAAATTTACAGCTGAATTATCTTGTAGACTTTTGGAAATTTTTGTTTTCTTAAAGGGACTCATTATTTCACAGCCAGTGAAAACGTATGAGATGTCCTCTGTGTCTCTGGAGGGAGCTTTTTCAAATCTGAGAAAATAACCCTGATGATGCCGCTAGGGTTAGCTCAGATTTGACCTGTGTCTTAGATAATAGAAAATCAGAGTTACAAATGAGGTCTAATGAAAAATTTGGGCATTCACCTGGCAGGAATGGACTAACAATGGGTTTTATCAAGTTGTATCATGGAAATTGTAGGATTCAGAGTTTTTGTTGGCCTCTGGTTTACCAATTTTGATCAATATTTTTTCATCTGTTCCTTGTGAGGCCCCCAGTTTTATGGGAGTGCAATACTAAATTGCTGGGAAACCCGTTAAAACAAAGCAATGTCTGTCAGAATCTGCATACAGGATACATATGTCTGGTCCAGGCTGTGACCAAATTCCCTCAGAAGGTGGTATTTGAACACTTTAGAACAGGTCAAATTATCTAATAATTCTTGTGGTAAGAACTTTTGTGTGGTAAGGACAGGACAAACAGCAAAAGATTAATGTAGTAGCTCTAACAGGAGCATCTCTCTATGGAAACAAACTGAGCTCATGTAAGAGACCGTAATAATGTGTGTGCACCAGTCCAGGTGTATGTATGGCTCTTGGTGGGAGGGTGAGGTAGGAAAGGTTTGGGTTCTGGTGTGGAGGGGGAGGGTTGAAGAGCTGTGCAAGAGGGCAAATCACTCTTCAAGAAGTTGCACTTAAGAACTTAGACACGAGAGCAAGACAGTGTGTGCGTTTGTGTTGCCATCTGAATGTGTGTGTTTGTCAGGGAGAGCTCATTTCTGTTAATTGCGTCATGGCTGTGTGCAGGAGCTTTAGCATGAGATGCTGTCTGTCTATGTGTGTACTGGTGTCAGTGTGTGTACATGTGGGTGCGTGAGTGAATGAATGAGCAAGTGAGCAACACTCTTTGTTTCTGCTCTTTCCATGTGTGTATGTGTGCGAGAGTGTGTCTGATTGTTGTCTGGCAAAACAACAAAAGCATTTAATAGTGTTGGAAACAACAATTTACAATCATGTTTACCTTCGACTGGAATGACTTTAAATGAACTTGAAAATAAACTGTAAACTGAACAAACCATAACAGAGGTTATAACAATGATCATGATAACAAAATAATAAGCTTACAAATCTTACTTTTAACAAGATGTGTGTTCGGCTCTTTATTTGCCTCCCTTTTCCAACACCCGCCACACCCCACCGTGCGTGCTCTCTCTGTCTTTGAGAGCCTGAAAAAAAAAAAAAATGGGAATAAGCATGGAGCTAATCCAAGACAACAGATGGAGGGGTTGCAGGGAAGGTTTTACCTGGTATATCCAGTTCTCTGTAGATAATGTTGTTTGGGAGCTCACAGATGTGATTTTCCATATCAAAGTTGGTGTGGCGACGTGCTCCCTCAGCAGTAATACCTTTACACGCTCCGATTAGGAGAGATAAGCACTTCAATCATCAGCCCAACATTTGAATGACAATGGGACATGTCGGCAGTGTGTACCTGTATGTCTGCACTGGCTGATGGCGGGATAAAGCCGCTGCTGATGTAGGAGCGCAGTCAGGCTCACTGTCTGTGATCTTATGCAACAGGTCTTTGTCATACAGGTGGAGTTATTGACAGGACATCACGAGGAAGAAGATGGACAGATAGAGGTCAGCAGATGGAGGTATGGTAGAGAGATGGAAGATAAAGAGGTAGAGATGGAGAAGATAGGCAGATGTTATACAATATGTTGGTCAATAAAAGATACCTTCTAGCAATGTAATGCAACTTGGGTTTTGAAAGCTAAGCTTTTCAGTATTATAAAAATATAAAATATTTAAGTAGTACTCTGCACAACATCCACTTCATCTAGTATCAAACACGTGCAGGTTTGTAAGGTAACTAAAAAGTTTATATCTCACTCTTTCATGGAGTTTATCAGCTTGGACACCAACAGCCACCAGTTTTCACATCTGTGTATTATACACTTAGAGACCCATTCCTTCCTACTCTGTTGCCCATCTGTATGTTCTAGATCTAAAATGATTTGTCAGTTAATCTATTAATTGATCATCTAAATAATAAGCAACTATCTAGATCATCTATTAAGTGTTTCAGACTTTTTTAAGCATGTTACTGAATATTCACCTCACTTTTTTTGTTTTTTTACCTTGTGTGATAGTGAACTGAATGTCTCTTGGCTTTAGACCATGGGCTAGACAAAACAAAGTTAACGTGTCAGTGTGGGCTTTGTGGCTTTCATTTTTCACAATTTCCTGACATATGACATCATGCACATGCATTTATCTTTCTTTACCAGATGAAAATGTACTGTTATTTCTGCTTCCCAAAGACCCACAGCACTGTGGACTGATCTATGTACAACTTTTTTTCTTTTCAGCTTTATTACATCTACAAAACTGGCTTTTCATCTGGCACAGAGATATGTGGTCCAGTTGTTTTCTTTATTAACAATACAATGAACTGATATACAGTACCATACAAAGGTTTGGTCACTTGTGTGTCCAAACTTTTGACTGGTACTATAGAACAAACAGGTTTTTACCATCCTGCTGATCTAATGTTCCAAAAAAGCATCATCATTTCCATATGGAAACAGACGCATCACCAGCTCAGTGAAAGAGGATCCAGCCAGTGATTCAGACCTTGGACGACATTTGAAAAGTGAACCTGAGGGATGTGAATAATATGAGTGACACCACCCAACAAACCATATTCTGCCAAAATGAGGTCTGCTTTCTGAGAATCACCCTGACTCACTTGAGGCTGACATCAAGCTCACAGACATGTTTGTCAAAATTTTAGATAGTCCATACACTTAAGCCCTTATTAATCTCAGGCTACTGTTCTTCATCAAGCTTACTGTTGTCATTGGGTTAAACATAAGAGGAACTAACATATCACCAGGAATATTGGGTCAGAATCATGAATATGTCTTAATTTCACTTTCATTTAATTTCTGTTCATGTGTCCCGATCTAGATGCACAAAAAGGTGAATGCATCAAATTGGGTAAAAGGCCTGGGTTAGCAGCATACACAACTGTGCAATGTCAGGTAACTTTTTGATTTCATAAATGATCAAATCTGCTACAGGAGCAGGAGCAGAAGCCAGTGCTGACCACTTGGTGCCACTGTTCAGTCACAGTGAATAGAGGTGCTGCTCCCTAGTGCCCTTGCCTTGTAATCCCTTATCTGAATACATAACTCTATTAAAGCCACAATGGTTATTGTGTAACTATAGTCATTGGGATTAAAAATGCAGAATTATTTTACTGAATTATGACATAACTGTTTATTTATTTGCAGCGTGCTGAAGCAGGAGAGTGTATGAGGAGAGATAGTTTTAACTCCCCAAAGGTGGGAAGGTGTACGTGGACACCAAGGGTTGTACTCTCATACATTGGGCAGTAAAAAAAATTATGCAATGACTATCTATTCAGCAGATTACTGTTCAGACTCAAGGTCTTCCAATCTTGAAGGCAGCTTTTCTATCTGCACTCATTTATCACAGCCAGGCTGAAGGGATTTTTTTTTTCCTTCTCTGATTGTGTTTGTTTTACCGAGAAACCAATGTTATGTATGTACAGCCTTGTAAATATGAAGCTGTTTACAATAGGCTTGTTCCACCAATATCTCCAACACACACAATTGTTTCTGTCCTTTTGTAAGGACCACTGATGTTACAATTGTACAATGTCGGCACTGCATGGCTAACCTCCAGTCTTGTCTTAAATTCAATTCAATTCAACTTTATTTATAGCGCCAGATCATCTCATACGTTATCTCGAGGCACTTCACAAGATAAACTCAAGACCTTGCAATACCGTAGAGACAAACCCAACATTTCCCACAGTGAGCAAACACTTTAATTAAAAGTACTATGAATTTTAACACCAATATAAAAACCCAGGCTCTCGCTTTGAGCGTAATACCATGGCTGTCCAAAAGCTCATCTTTATTCTATTCTAAATGATAAACACAAGTGTAGCCCAAGAAGACCAAGCCCTCAAGGAAGAGACAAACATTATAAACTTTATTCATACTAAGTGGGTACACTCTTACACATATTTTGCTTGTTTGTTTGTCTGCCTTATTGATTGTGATAGCATTGTACCCAACAAAGTATTTTAAAAATGGAGAAAAGTAAGCCTGTAATGACGCTGACAGTTCCTCAGTACGCACAACTACACCTACCTTGAGTATGAAAGTCAAGGTTGAACCAGGAAGTCAGGCTGTGAACTGTGGTGCATGTTTAAACCAGACAATTCTCCAGATAAGAATGACTAACTTGGGGGTTCATGTATAACTTGTACAATCATCTGACAGCTCATCCTTGTTGCCCCGTTAGTGACGTTGCCACGTTCACAAATAACTTTGACGAGGACCATGTTTTTGGAACCAGTACAATCAATGGCCTGTGCGATGCTAGTGGTAATAAACTCCAGTTTTATCTTTACATATGGTCTCCATATTTTGGAATCCCACCTCTCCCCAGACCTCCTTACACCCATCCATCTCCAACACGCCCAAAGACACGTAAGCAGAAAGACCACATTAGATATGAAACAGATGATCCCCACGTACCCTGCTCCCCATGTTCCCTCAGTCACGTCTGTGTGGTGATGAGTCCTGTGACTGGTGTAGCGAGGCAGGGGAAGCCCTCCTACTCTGCCTTATGGTTCCTGTTTACAGAACCTGCTCCTTGCCACGTGAACACGCCTTTTCTTGCCTGCACATTATGTTAACTGATGAGCCCTGAATGCTATGTTCCTTTCAGTCCAGACATTGCACTGAACATAAGGTCTGACTGCGTCAAGATGTATACACACGGTGTTTGATGCTCATGTATGTGGTGGGCATGTAACATTAGTGTATTAGTGTGTGTGTGTGCACTGAGTGATGCAGCACCTCTCCAGAGCCACAGAAGGTGAAAGCTTGCTGAGTCACTGATGTCACGTTGTGGCACCTGAGGCCAGACTCAGAAAACCCTCTGGTCCAGCTGCTTCATCATGAAGTCTGCATGCTGATTGAACTGATCAGGTGGCTGATCAGGTGACTCATGGAGGTAAACCTTCCCCGACACAACAGCAGTTCCTCCACAGATGTAGTTTTCATCTAAAGAAAACTTGACATTTATCAGCTAGTTTGGTGCTTTTCCATGTTTTTTTTTTTTGGATTCAAATCAAAAGCAAAGACTTAAAACTTGTTTCTTGTTCTTTCTTTCCTCACAGGGATTTCTCAGCAGGTTTAAAAAAATGCAATTACATCACTGATCACTGATGCTGATCATTCCATTTCACAAACCTCAAACCTGGTGAAAGCCATAAGATTGAAGTTATAATCTGTGGCAAACTACATTTCTGCTTTTATTTTCCATATGAAATCAAGTCATTGCCTGCTTTACCAACAATTCTTTTGTTTTACATTTCTGACGAACCTGTACCTTTCCTGGAAAATCTTGATTTATGCTTGTTTAAGGAAAAATAGAGGAATAATTAAGAAATTTATTTTGAAAAATAATGGTAATAAAGAATTCTGAGTGTTGGCTGGGCAGACACTGAAAACAGAGCCGCCTAAAACAACTTACACTACAGCACAAAAAAAAAATCCAAAGAGAAAGAAAAAGATGCAGAGTACTGTAAATTCCTTCCTTTTTCTTAAACCTTGCTGCAGACAATGCCTGTCTTGTTTGATGTTACTTAATTTAGGATTTAGCTGTGATTTGCAGAATTGGTATAAGGTATTAAAGTCTTTCGCACCCTTTCATAGTCACACTGTGAGCAGCACATCAGTGTGACATGTGAACAGCCCACAAGCTTCTCGACAGAGACTTTGGACACAACTAAACTTTTCATTGGCACCAGGCATGAAAAGGCATTCAGCCTTTGGTGCCTCATTGCTTCCCAATGTAATGTTGTGTCTGAATCTGACATGCAAAACAAATGACATTGTGATTATAGGCTCTCAAAGCCGCCCAGTTCTCTACATCTTGTATTTGAAGGAAATACAGCACTGCCTGAAGAGCATCACACTAAATAAATTAATAGAGTGAGCATCTTGTGGGTTATCACTTGAAGTTCTGTGCTGGCATGATGTTTCCACTGACTACTCATGAAGCAAAATTCATTTTTTCTCTGAAATACCACATTCATTGTTGGCATATTCAAGTAGGCAGGAACACATCAACTCCCTACAGACCAACAACCACATCAATGTGACTTTAGTATGCAGTTGATATTTTTGACCAGATAAGATAAGATATTACTTCATAGACAAAGAATGTTCACTTTCTCTATCTATCTCAACCCATCCTCCATGCAGACTTGAAACTTTAATATAGCCTCTAAGCTAATGTTGTCGTTCTAGTAGCGAGCTATAACAGCCCAAAAGCTTATTTTAAAATCATGATGACAGTGTTGTTAACTCATACATTAGATCACTGACCCAGATTTATTCAGTAACATCTCATTTTTCCAACCAAATACATTTAATTATGTTGACTGTACTTTTCAGGTAAGTTGGACTGGAAGGAGAGGAGAATTTATGTTAAGGTATGTACAGGAGGAGATGAACCCAGTAGATCAGCATCCCTTTTTTGTCACTTTGTCGTGGATAGTAGAGGAAGCCGAGTGTGCTAACACATGTTTCTGTCAACCCTCGGCATTAAGCAGTGATGTTTCTTGAAGTGTGTAGGAAGAAGAGGGCAAAGCCCTGAGAAGACTGAAAGAGTGAGGGTGATGACAGAAGAGCAAGACTTCTTTTAGACCTTCTTCCTGGATCTGCCAAAAGTTCCATCACTATATTGTAGATCCTCTTCATCTAAGTTGTACCTGGAGCCCATATTCAAGTCTATCAGTCACCTCCACACACAATATAAGCGCACATGTGCAGAACATGGTATCCAGGCTCTGTGAAGGCAAGTGTTTCCCACCATTTTCAATTACTTAAATCTGTCTCTCTTTCACCTAAAAAAAGACCAGTGCAATACCAGCTGGGAACGTCGAAGCAGCCACATGGGAGGAGCACTGCATTAAAAAAGACACTCCACGAGGTGAGAAGCAAAATTACAAAGAAAAGGCAGGTGAGAAGACCTTGGTGGCATGCATGGACCTACAGGGGCTCTTGCTTGCCCAAAGCGGAGCCTCTGTCCTCCATTATAAGACCAAACTTAGCATCCATAACCTCACCATCTTTAACATGACCTCACATGATGCTACAAATTACCTGTGGCATGAGGGTGAAGCTGGTCGACTTTCTTCAAACAAACCCCTATAAAGAATACATCCTGTGGAGTGATGGATGCGGCTACCACAACCAAAACCTGCTCTTAAAAGCAATATCCTTCTCAAGTTTGCATCTGAAAAGCAGACGCCAGTAACACAGAAGTGTCTTGAAAGAGGTCACACTCAGATTGTTCAACTCACACTGTTGCTGATCCCCCTGATCCTCAATTGCACCAATCACCAGAAAAAATTCCTCGTATGTGAAAACATACTTGGCAATAAAACTGATTCTGATTCTGATTCTGATTCTGATTCTGATTGAGTTCGATTCTGGTCAGTGTGTGATTGAGAGAAGATTGTGGACAGAGACAGCTATGTTCCGGCTGAGTATGCATCAGTGATCCGGGGAGCTCGCTCATACCAGGTGGCCATAGCAGGTGAGATACCTGGACCGCAGTTTCTTCAAAGACTTCAGCCAAGTGGGCACCTTGTCGCTGTCCGATGAAAATCACGTATTTCCACTTTTGAAGATTTTGACTTTTTTACTATAGATGAAACTTGCACATACGCCTCTGTCTACTGTTAATATAGGGTATCCAAATGACCAATGAAAAGCTGTTTTATTACATCATCTATTTAACCTATTTAATTTATTTAAGTATCTCTTTTGGATTGGTATGGATAGCTTGCTAGTAAGCGAGCTAATAAACACTGTTTGTATTGTGATTGGCTGACACTTAATTGCTTCAATCAAACATGGTTTGCTGCCGTCAAGCTGAGTTAACATTACCTATCAGATTACGGACATATCCATGACGTTAACATGTCCGTAAACATACTTCTCGATCTTCCTTCTCTCCAATTTCTTATTCCTCAAATTGATGCAATGCGCTTGGCCCCATCAAAACTTTACACTGCCTGTTTTCCCTTCCCTCACTTTTCTCATCCTCCCTCCGAACGGCTGCTCTGACGCTGTCAGTCGCCCCCAGATTTATGCTTTTGGTGTTAGTCACCGTCTGGCTTTCCCCTCATCCTCTCATCACATGTCCCCCTCTTCTCTAAGTTTAGCACTAATCCTCTATTTCTGAGACAGCATCTGTACAGCCCCGACAGATGGGAGGGTTATATTTACTCTGTCTCTCTGTCTCACATACACATCCATTCAGTACACATATGTACTTTAACACTGTGCAAAAATTAAATAGAGATGAAGTGCTCATTAATAAAACTCTTGAGGCTACAGAGTAAATATGTACACTGAAAGTATCATTTGATCCTTCGACTTATCCCAGTGTGCTTCGTCAGGTCATTGAAAAGCATACAGTTTACATATGATGCAACATGACACATGTGACAGTGTTTTCATATGCTCATACTGTATATAGTTGAAGTGTGTGTCAGCCCAAGGTCAGTGCATTATTACTCCCAACGGCCACGTTGTGTGTGACTGTCCATATTTGAGTGATTTTGTCCAAATGTGTGCATTAATATTAAAGAGTGTTTGCTCTTGTCTGTGTGCGTGTGTGTGTGTGTATCACACTGTATCCTGGAACTGATCTTAAGGTCAGACAAGGTATCAGATAGACTTAATGGATTTAGATCTAATTGATTAACCAGTGCGGTGAAGCTGTGTGGTTTAACCGTACATCTTACCAGCCATGTCCTCTTTTCTTATCCTCTAATCACCAGATTATCTGATTTCCGGAGTGACGGCTTCTAGTCTTTATTCTGGAGTTTGTGTATTACTGACAACAACAACAAGTTGTTTTGCCTGTTTAGGTGACACATTCGGGGAGGAGTCCCCACAATACTGTCCTATCTGTGACACATGACGTCTGTAGCTTTTCTTGTATGTTTTTCCTGAGACTGATTGTTGGCACAATCACCAGTGAACAGAAAATATCTCTCATCTCTTTAAAGGTACAGTGTGTGATCCAAATGTAAAGGGCAACCTTCCTGCCTTCTACATCAAAATTTAAGTTAATTTACTATCTCACTGTTTACCAAAAACTCAGTGTCCACTTGCTGTTTTTGTTTTTAACAGTGCTTTTAACTGTATTACATGGTCTTCATCAGTTCAGGTTTAACTGACAATAGTTAACAATCAAAACAGTTCCTGAAATTGCATATCAACAGATACAGCTCCATGACGACTAAGCAGCTCCATCTGCTGATGATGACTATGTGATATGACTGAAAGCACCAGAAAAAGCTAGTAGGTCAAGGTCAAGAATGAAACTTCATGTTGAGGTAATTATTATTTTCTGCCAATGACAGGTTGTCAGGTTTACTTGCCTCATTGTTGCAAGGCCTGTGGTTTAAATTAGGATCACTTATTTAACAATAACAACATATGTATTTTCAATCAGTATGTCAAACTCCTCACTTAGATATGCAGAATTTCTTGTTAATGATACATAAAAAACTACAAATTAGACCTATAACTAACAAGACAGAAGGAATACATGACCACCACAGGAAATAACAGACAACGCTGAATTTCTGAGGTGTACGGTAAACTTTTCAAAGGTCTTCTGAATTCTGTAATACACAATACGTAAATGCATAAGAACATGTACATAACCCACATATGACAATGGCACCATTCAATGACACGTGGTAAATGACACATATGTGACAAGCCCGTTTGAATCATTACTGTCGTCAAAGATGTGACACACACACATGCACGTACACACATATACACGCCCTCACAAAACCTTCTGCTAAGATCACATATGCATCACACAAACACTGAAACACACATAGAAACTGACACTCACACACCCAGGGCTGCCATCAATTCAAGTTGGACATATTGTGTCATTAGTTTTCATGTGAGGCCTTCAGACTTCACACATACAACACATGTGCACACATACAGTACAACCACCTGCAGCACTCAGTACGACCGCTGTTCCATAATTCATGCATTTATTCATTTATTCATGCCTCACGTGAAGAGCAAAATATGTTTACTTCACAACCCAAATGTCAGGTCAGAATGGCAGAGATGATTCTCTGGTACATAACTGGATGCAGATGCTCTCCAACATGGGGATGTGACTAATCTCTGCTTGTTTGTTTGTTTAAAAGTGGCGATTTTCATGCATTTACATTCTAGCAGAAAAAATTGTTTTAAAACAAAATACATCTCTGTAAATTTGAAAGGTGGCTTTAATGTGTTTTTAATACCCCTGTCTGTGGAAAACAGTGGCTGCGATTTTTTTGTTAATCACTTCTGCAACATCATTGTTCTACCAAAATTTTGTTGTTATCAAAAGTATGTTACCTTAAAGGAATAGTTCAATATTTTGGGAAATGCAATTATTCACTTATTTGTCGGGAGGTAGCTGAGAAAATCAGTGCTCTTCTTGTGTCTGTGCCTTTACCCTGTAGCTAGGTAGAGTCAGTTAGCTTAGCATAAAGACTGAAAAAAGTGGGACACAGCCTGCCTGGCAGTCCAAAGTTCAAAAATATGGCTACCAGCACCTCTACAGCTCCCTAATTAACATTTACATTTAGATTTACTCATTTGGCAGGCACTCTAATCCAAAGCGATTTACAAGTGAAGGACAATAGTAAAGCTACAGTGCAGTGGAAAACCTTCGTCTAAGTATTAGGTATTACATCTATTTGATAAGTGCATGTTGCATCTTTCTGTTTGTTTAATCCACAACTTGCCATTTTTCCATTTTGGTTGGTGATTAAACAAACCAGATATAACCTGTTAGAGGTATAGAGGTGCTGGTAGCCATGTTTTTGAACGTTGGAGAGTGTCAGGGTGTTTTCTCCTGCTTCCTCTGTTGTATGTTGAGCTAAGCTAAGCTAATCAACTCCCAGGTTTAGCATATTTCCCAAAATATTATATATATTTTTCCTCCAAAGCGTCTGCTTTTAAAGCCTTGTGGTCAGTACTAAAAAGTCACATTGGGCAGAGAATTACTTTAAGCTAGTACAGAAAACATTTTTTCTCAATGAATTACTGTGATCCACATGAATTCAGTTGTTCATGTCGCATTTATTTATCTGGATATTAGTAGCAAAATAAAAGCCTTAATGTTCAACTTGTTGTTTGGCTAAAGTTGAGCTTTGAAAATCCACAGGGTGCACATAAGTGCAAACTAGACTGAAGTGGTGGATAATGGGCCATGGGGCATATGGTGTGTCGTCTAGCTGCTGATTTGTCCCTAGATTTCCTCTTAATCTCTTATGTGTCTCATTTTGACATGTCTACTTTTCTGTCCTGCATAAAAAGCAGGAGCCTTTTTTTTTCTTTCTTTTTTTTTTTTTTTTTTTTTTTTTTTACTACAAGAGTCCCAGTTTTACTGTTATCTGCACAAAGTCTCTAAAATGCCCAACGACTTTGAAACAAATGTCTTGCCAACGGGAGCTGATGAGCGTGACTGAGGCTGCAAGCCCATTGCAACTTGCTGAGTCCTCCTTTGGCCAAACAGAGGAACTAACGAGGAAAAAAAGTAACAGGCTGTCCTAGTGGGACAATGTGACAGTGTGTGTGTGTGTGTGTGTGTGTGTGTGTCTTACTGAATCAGCTCTCAAAAGACTGTGATACACTGACCAATGTGGACTGTGTCCCTAATACTAGTGCCTTGATTTTCTCTCACATTTTTTTAATCTTATGTTTAATTACTGTTAAATCCTGGCTTTGATTTGCAGCAACTCCAAGTTCAGATTCTTAAAGCTGCTGTTCCTATTTCCTCTGTTGGCCTCATTTTACAGTGATGAAGTCGCATGAAACTTTGAACTTTGAATTGATAGTCTGGTTGGTTAGATAGATGCTTATCAGTGCTGGAATGACATCATACTGTATGTCTAAATTGAAAATACATGTATAAATGCAGGCTAAATATGCGGCGAAATGAAAATCAGTCATTTAGAATTCATGTTTTTCCTGACATAATCAAGATGCTTGCTGATGCAATATGCTTTTAAATGAACCCCAGGTCTTCAGAGTTAATTAAAAAAAACCTTATCAGTATCTGCAGCAAGGAGTGATTTCAGGGCACAAAGTGGTTTCACCAGCACACATATTAGTCTGTTGCCCTCTTTCATTCATTCTTCATTCGATCTATCAGCTCTAAAATTCATGGAGATGCTCGTTTGTCAGTTGAGTTTTGAGGAGACGATACTGAAGATACTTTCATTTTGCCAGGCCATTTATCATTTTCACTTCAGCTCTCCTCTATGTTTGTCTCTTAGTGTCTTTTCGAATCTAAATTGTACTGCATCATTTCATGCTGTTCCAAATGGCAATAAGCTGCAGGAAAACCGGATCTAAAATCAAAGCATTCCAGTTGACACAGTATAAGCTCATCTGCCAGTGTCTCGCTCTCTCTGTTTCACACATTAACACACACTGACTACTGAACATCTCCCAGGCTGTAACCTGCATCGTAGCAATGTAGGTTATTGCACATTTTAGGTGACAAACAGGAACTGAAGAACAAAAACTTTAAAAAAAGCCACTCTGTCAATGTGTTGTTACACGTGTACATGTGCGCGCTCGTGTGTGTTTGTATGATTAATTACACGTGTATTCGTTAGTCACATGGTACTACAGAGGGAATGAAGCATCCTCCCATGGCCCCGATGCTCTGAACAGACAGCGCAGTGGCCTAAGCTTGTAAAATGAGTGTATCATCCCCGTGCCCCCTGGAACACAAATAACCTCTCTCATTTTGTCAAGACATGCACTAAACCTCCACTCATCTTCTTATCTCATGTAATTACAAATCAACATTGGCTTAATGTTGTGGGAGTTTCATGTTGAATTTCTCAAAGCTGTTCTTCTTGTGTCCCAGACATGCCCCATTTCATTCTATGGGGGTAAGTTACCTCAAATCAACCCTCAAGATCTAAATTTAAAATCTCCCCAGGATTATCTCGAGCTGTATCACACATAATCTGTGCCCTCTGTACTTTCTGAAATAAAGATGTGTTATTGAGTTCAAGACTTTGGTATGTGAGGATAAATGCCAGATGTTAGAAACCTAAAAATTTACAAAATGGAGATTTAATGTTTTTTGTAGGGGAAAATAGTTTCAGATATTTAAATACATTTTCTTTAATGACTTGCATTTATCCCATAAAATGCTTATGCAAGTTGTTTCTTTATAATGGGATTTCATTGAAGCCTATGGCTCATAATGATCCAGTGGTTTCATAACTGAGCCTGTAGGCTTTTTCGCTGCTCTGCCCTGATCTGCCCTGACCCTTGACCTTCACATCAGGCAGATGCCAGAAATACACCAACTGTTTTGATCGTGACAATGCAAAGTGAAGTATTATGATTACAATTGTATAACACAGTTATTATTGTGATAAATCTCTGCCGCTAGAGTAGATGTGACCTCTACAGCCAAAGTGTGTATTCAGGTCACAGCATTTCATAATATAGATTGAGCTGGTCCTTATCTTGTCAGTACTGTCTCATTAAAATAATGCACTACTATATGGTGCCACTGACCCAGAGGTCGAATGTATTACAGACATTATTTTCAGCAACAATGCGTTAGTAATGAACTACATAAAATACTCATACATTAGCCAGTGTATGGGTATGTTATCTAATGTTGTTCCCACTTCACTATCAGTCAGACATAACCCCTATTTTGATCTTTTGTATCAGGTCCCTTGCTCAGTCTGCAGTACATTTTAGCCTAATGGTTGCTCATTAAATCCCAGTGAAGTGCTCTCCAGATTCATCACTGTAAATGTGTGTTTTGACAGCGTCATCAGGTGTAATTCTCCTTTTTACAAGTGAGCAGCAGTATGTTGTTTTCCCTACAGGATGCTTTCTAAAAAAAACGTTCATAACTCGTAACGCTCACCCGTTCATGTTTTTTTGCTGGGATTATTACTGTAGTGTTGTGCGCTGTGAATCAAAAGAAAACACTTCTGCTGATGCTTCATTTCTGTTCTGGGCTTTGGAGCCCTGCTTTCATGCTGGTCACAAATTAAATACAACAGCCTTTACACATGAGTGAAGTGGCAACTGTGTTCTGCCTGCATACATGCCACATTGTAAGTGCTGATATGATAGCATCACCATGGCAATTTCATCATCAAATGTCTTAAATAATATTTTTTTTCTCCTCCTTAGATTTGGTGCAGACACCAGCACTGTGTGGTAGAAGGAAAAAAAGACTCTTCAAAATCACATAAACTCTTTTATGTGTTTTATGCTTGTCTGTTTTACTATACCTTCACAGACATCCTTTCATCAGAAGTTACATGTGTACTATGCTAGAATATGAGGTAATTCTTACTGATATTTCTTATCTCCAACTGCTGACAGGATATCTGAGAATATTCCCTTTCATATCCATCCAGAAGGCAACAGCTGAAGGACAGGTATTCACTTCGAATCTGCAGCTTCTGATTTGTAATGTAAAGTTAGCCTTGCCTCATCCAGTGTTAGTTTTCTAAAACCAGCACCGGGCTATTGCAAAATAGATACACAAAAAGTATTTTGTGTTTTTGTGCATACCAAAGTTCTGTACTTCTGCAGCGCCTCTGGGTTTCAGGAGTTTTGGAGAGAGAAGGACTCAGCCAGTAACATCCAGGTGTCACGCCGGAGACATTCACTCATTTCCACCAATCCTCAGTCCATCCTTCCATCCTGGGTTGCTAGAGTTGCATCAGTTCAACGAACCATCTCCCCTTTTAGCATGGCTGAACAACACGCTATAGTTGTCCAGCATTACCTCAGTTCTGTAAAAATTGCTTTATTAGTCATACAAAAGGGATAATTATGTACAACAGCCAGTGTATGCAGTTACTAGTGTTTAATGATCTTATTACCTTTGTTTTTGACCAACATAGCCTTTTTAATCAGGTATGTCAGATAAAGCACAGACACATCACTTTTTATGGTGCTGCCACTTCAGATGGAACTGCTACTGTGTCAGTCATCATCTTCACCTAAACACCTGATGATGTGCATCATTACACACAGATAACATGGTGATAAATATTTCAGTGTTTCCAGAAATGTAATTTCAGCTCACAGAAGGTTATGATCTGCCCTCAGGGATGTTGTCTGAGAGGATGTATATTCATGTTTTGGGTTCTGTACATTCATATTTCTAAAACTGAGTGCTGCTCACTGAGTTACCAATTTATTTGGTACACCCACACAGTCATGTACAATAAAGTATGACAGCCGAGCAATAGATCATGATAGTGAAGCATGTAATGGTTTTGTTGATGCTGTTTTGCTGTTGTTATTTTTAGCCACTCAAGAAGTGAGGCTTTAGGGATGGCGATGTCAGACTTGCAGTCTGTCAGACTGTTGGTCCACCATTTTGATCCAGACATTCATGGTCACCAGAGGATAAATCCTATGGAATTTAGTGAATCTCTGACTTTTTCCAAAGTCAGGAGACTGACAAGTTTGTTTTTATATGACTGTATGGATTGCCATGAGGTTCGGTGTCCCCACAGAATGAATTGCAACAACATTTAAATGCAATCGCCATGAGGGAATTTCTTCAAATTTGGTAAAAACGTTCACCTGGACTCAAAGCAATATCTAAGTGAAGTGTACTCACTTACCTACAGATGGACAGACAACCTGAAAACAATACGCCTCCTGCCCTGGCTATCCCCAGCGTGGAGGCATAAAAACTAGATTTGGCACGGAAATAGGCCCCCATTCTTAAAGTTTTATCTGGTGCACATATGATAGTCATTTGAAAACATTTCATCCTCTCCCTTAGGTCTTCACTAAGGACGAATATAATAGTTTGTGTAACATGCTCACAAAGACAGACCCACATAAAACAACTCAGAGCCAAGACACACACACACACACACACACACACACTCCCTGACACACATAGTACAGTACATTAGAATGAATCCAAACACCTCATTAACACACATCCTGCAGGCTGTCCTTGATTCATTTTGGCATCAACAGCATATTAACACACATGTCTAACAGGGGGTTATACCATTCTAGTTTACAGGCTATAAATACACCCACGCCCTCCAGAACAGTTATACATAACAAGTCCTAAAATACCGCTTGAATCAGAGAAGAGATTAAAAGTGAAGAGTGATGGGCAGACAAATACATAATAAAGACATGGCAGAGGTAGAAAGGAGATAAAAGGTGGGGATTACACATATCAACAGCAGTAAGTCAGTGGGGCAGGACAGAAGGGTGAAGGATGATGGACGACAGAGAAATGGAGGGATAGAGAGAGAAAAATAATAAGCTGGAAACATCTGGACAAGCAGCTGGCACAGACGTGATGTCTTCCTCTCTTCTTCATCTCTTTTTTCTCTTACTTTGTTCACACAAATTGTTGCCTCAGTAAGTCATTTCCTACATTTCCCAGAACCACTTGCACCTTTCCTCAGCAAACATGCCTGGACTTATCTAGCCATTGTTTATATGTAGGTGCAGTCTGCAATGGTGATAGAGGAGGTGATAATGATGGCAAAAGCAAGAGCTCCCTGTTGAGAAAAAGTGATATTTGTTGTGCCCGTTACTCAAAACACAACATGTCTGATGGCTGTGTTGTATCATGGTCTACTGAGGCCGCTGCCAGTGAGGAATTAGATTGTTTTCTTTGTCTCCTCTGCAGAGGATTCCTCCACTGAAAGTCAGTGCAAAATGGTAAGTGGCATTGATCTTCAGTTCTGTTCCGTTCTGGCAGGCTAGTATAAACAACTGATGTTACTGTGTTTACATTCATCTCCACTACAGCTTCACTAACTATTTACTGGTCATAGCCACATCTGGTCATTTCCTTTGGTCATACAACAAACATATACAGCCAGCATACCTACATGTTGTACAGTACCACTATCTAATAAGTATGGGACCTGCTTTTTTCTTTCTGCCTTTTTCACAGCAGATATTTTGACTTGGTATAGTAAGAAGAGCACAGATGTTAGCATTAATAACATAAACAATGGTTCTATTTATAGAAGCTATTTGTAAATTTTGCCATTGCTACATAGTCGTTGTTAGCATTACGAGCCGGTTACTTCACAGTCATGCCAAGAGCTTCAGTCATTGCTGCATTTACAATACAAGAGGTTATAATACATTCTCTGAGCAGCACTTCTTCTTCAAGACAGCCTGGACGCTATAGTGACCCGGTATCGGAAACAAGACAGTCCATCCAAACTGGTGCAAACTGGTTCGTGTACTAACTCAACAGAAGAATAGAATTAATAGAAATAGAGGAATTATGTGAAATAGAGGAATTATGTGAGGCATTGCTTTCTTCTGCCGGAGACGGCTCTTGGCGAGTAAAGGAATTAAATTTAATGCTGAACTCACAATGTTTCTTCTAAACTGGTAAGTAAACAGCTGTTAATGCTAACATTGGCTATGTAGAAATAGCAGAACTGACAAATAGCTTCTTTGAGTGTCCCAATAAGGTATGACAATAAGCCAGCACGAAAACGTCCAGGACCCTGAAATTGAAGCTAACAATGGGAATTCAGCCATCATTAATTTAATTATTTACACCTGTGCTTTTTCTATTGCTACATATGATACACTTGAAGAGAATTAGTCACATCTGTGCTTTGCTACCGTGAATACTGTGTATTATTATTGTTTGTGCAAAAAGAGAAAGAGCAGCTTCCCCATTGTAGTGATGGAAGGTTGTAGGGGAGTAAGATATTCCATTGTGTTTCTGTGCTTTTTTAAAAAAATCATCTTTCAAATACATTTTAGGAGAATGTTGAATTTTGCTTATCTAATTTGCACAGTAGCGGTGACTAAGCTAACAAAAAGATCTGTTTTTTTTTTGTTTGTTTTTTTTTTTTACTTTTTAATTACAGTCAATTGGAAATAAATGAATGAACTGGCACTTTAGTCATTTAAATCTATTTACCAGTCATTTTTCATTGGTTTCACTTACTGGTTAGTATATTAGTATTTAAATGTTGGTTTAAGAAAAAAGGCAGTGAATGTGCATTATTTAGAAAATACACAACCCACCTTGAAGGGACTTTTCATCCTTACTGGGATTTCTTTTGCTGTTGTTTCATGATCATTTTTGACACAGTTATGCACTTTAAAAGCTGCAGACTCAGGAGACGAGCTGAGGCCATGATGAGGGTTGTCATATGTCATATGTCTGACATCATTATCAAGTGAAAGGATCTTAGTACAATCAGTTCCATCATAAATAACATCTAGCATATTATTATGTGAGCGTCTGATCAATGGGTGTGCATGTGTCCACTGTGACTGCTGACTCAAAAGACAAGGATTTCCAGACAAAGGTTCAATGATTATTAAGCCCAAGCAAACTTTATCTCTCTGTCTGTTTTGAATTCCATTCTCTTTTTCTTTCTCCCACATTTATCTCCGATCTGCCTCTATTCTCTTTATATCTTGTTTGGTCCTGTCTAAGGCCTAACAAATGGTCAGTTAATGAGTTTGCTCAGCGATGGCCTTGAACGCCTGCTCTTCACACGTTGGTACACAGAGCCCACCAGCCCATGCACACAAACACACATACACTGATCTAATTGTTTCCCTTCGGACACAAACAGAATTCTGTTCAGATCCATCACTGAGCAGGGACAAACCGAGTTTTGACAGACACAGAGAGCTCTGTGGCATGAGGAAATGGCAGTGGAGCCAAACAGAGATTTGGTGACTGATGGGCTCTTACTTAGAATCAAGAGCTAGGCTACACTGGTTTCTGTAGTGTCACGCTTACTACAACTCTGTATTCTTACCCTACAAGAAGAGTGAAGTGGAGTCAGAAGAGTGTAATTTAGGCTCTGCAGAAGAATTTATTTAGCATTTCTTTTTAAAGAAATAGACATTTTTGTTATTTGTTTTTTTGCAAGTTGAAAATATCGATTCCATCCTCATACTTGTATGCTAAATATGAAGCTTAGCTCAGCACAAAGGCTGGAAACAAGGTAGTTGTTAGTTTGGCAGTTTATAACTGAGCTTTAGAAATACCAGTGAGCAGATTTTGTAATTTTTGGACAAGGTCACCTCAGTTCTTTCCCTGTGTTTCCAGTCTGTATGTTAAGCCAAGCTGAACCACTGCTAGTGGTAGCCTCGTAATTAACATATAGATGATGCGCTCCACAAAAAGCAGGACAAATTTTTAAAGTAATGTGAGAAACATGAAACTATTGTTTTCATTGTAAAATGTCGTTAGTAGTTTCATAATTATGATGGTTTGATAAGAGCATTTCTATGCTGCAAAAGCACCAAGTTAGTTACTGTGGCCTTGGGTATTATAACAAAAGGACACAGTGTAATAAAATAAATTTGCACTTCTCTGTAGGATTCTCAGCAGCTATTACTTCATAGAGTTACTGCATTTCGCTGTTTACTCAGCTCAGTCTGCTTGTCTCCTGAGACCAAATCAAATCTCCAATAACAAAGTCTAAGCCAACAAGAACAGACAAGCTACAATTAGCAGGTATAGAGGGGTGGTAATATAAATCCAGTATCATAGACTGTGGCGCTAAGTAGGAGGTTTCAAGTTTCAGTGCCTGGAATAATGCTGACCACACCATGGCATCACACAGGAGTGGACACTGTAGCACGTTGGTGGTTGACTCAGATGAAGGAACACAGAGCAGGTGGTGAGGTGAACTGGAGTAGTGTTTCTGTATGATGTAAATAGTGTAGTATCAGTGACCCGCTGTACCAGCAGGCATGATGTCACCCTGTTTAATGTGTGATAAGATAAAAGGCCAATGTCTTTCTTTCTTTTTCTTTCTTTCTTTCTTTCTTTCTTTCTTTCTTTCTTTCTTTCTTTCTTTCTTTCTCCTCTGGTATTATGGCAACAATATTTAGACAGTCTGATCTGTTCAAACTCTGGCTGAATGCACTGTTTTTACATGGATTGTTAACATTTTTTGCAGGCTGTATCAACATTTATTCAATCTCAAATTGTTTGCTTTGTCTCTTTCTCTCTTTTGCTGTACTTCTCTAGCTGTGTCTTTTAACATCTATACCTGTTATTTTTTTTAATTCTTTTTTTTTTTTTTGGAGTCGACTAAACCCTGAACTCCATGATCTCCCTCTCCTAAGACATACTGGCATGCCATCATGCATGCATACATAAACTCACATGCTTATGTACACTAATACAGACCTTGCACACACTGGTGCACCATTCAATAACTATGCACATGCATGCACACACAGAGACAATGGTGGTCTGATGACGGGACAATAGTGCCTGTGTAAGCCTTGTGAGCTTTGCTGTGCCTGTCTCTGTGGGAGTTTAATGGATCCCTCTTCGGCCAGACACACAGAGAGAAAGGTTTCAGAGCCGAGTTTACAATACACATTGTCTGTTCGGCAAAAACAACCCAACTTTCAAAGTCCGTTCTTGAGAAACAGAGGTGAACTTTGCACATACACTTGGAGGATAAAAGTTTTATTGAGTTATGATAACGTACAACCATACAGGCTCTCCCTCTCTTGTTTTATACCTCTTGCCGTAAGACTTTCTTATCTGTTCTCGAACAAAGTGCACACACACACACCCGGGTAATTCTCACAATTACAGTGTTCACCATGACCTAACGCACGTAGACCTTCTCATGTGACTGATCAACAGATGGACATACATCACGCTAACATGAGCACGTAGTGAAAGGTTATTCACGCACATCATCCACCTCTATTAACCAACCAGATAGGCAGCATTATATTTATTAGCATCTTTTTGACTGTATTCTCATGAGTGTTTGTGTTGTTGTGTTGGCAGCTTGTGCTATGTAAAGAAATCACTACCTCTACATCCCATACATCCCCTAATACCACCCAGCTGTGTCTGTTGTTGCCAAGGTAACCCAGAAGGGTTGAACAGTCGGAAGCAGGACCTAATTACAATCTGCCGACCTCCACGCACTCGCCCTATCCCCCTCTTTCCACCCCTACATTCTCCCCTCTCTGCATAAACCTCTCCTATCCTTTCATCTCTCTACAACTCAGGCTCCGCAGAAACAAGAAAATGTAGCTTTTCCATCGATACACGAGACACAGTGCTTACTGTCGGCTCTCTTTATGTGCCAGGCATATGTCAATTAAATTCAGGCTGTTTGAGTCTGTAAAAACCAGTCTTTAATTTGTGAAGACTCTGGTGTGCTGGACAGTGCATTAAGGTCACAGGGATCAGGGCTGAACATCTGGAAAAACTGCCCTAAATTCAGTTTGTCGCCTGACCATCATTCAGTTTAATTCACATAAGCAAATGAGCAGCCTTCATTTTCTCCAACAGCTGTATTAACATTGTACTAATGGCACTTGACCAGCATCCTTTAAGCTGCAGTAGGTGTCTGTAATGTTGTGCATAAGTAGGGCTTAGCCTACTGTTAGCTGTCTGAAACTATGGACAGTAAGATGTAGGTCAGGGCAGTCCCTTTGGATGGACACAGCCAAGTTCAATATACTGTTTTTTCATCCAGTCTGTTCTTTATTGGGTCAGACAGACAATCTGAGTGATGCTGCTCTTGTTTAGACTGCTGTCTCTACACATGAAGTCGGAAAAGTCAACACCAATCCTAGTAAAACATCGACAGCGCCAACAACACAGACTAGATCAACAAGTCAAACACCCCATGGTTCAGCCCCAAGGCACATTCACCCCACCCAAATACTTAGAAACCACCCAGGCCCCAGAGACCAATAAGTCTGATGGGTGTATGCCTCAAAAAACTGTGATTTCATTGACTTGATATTTTTCAGTTGACAAAGCCAGTTTGTCTACGTAATCCTGACTGTTAGCTGCCATGTGATTTATGTTGATTCTATATTTCCAAAGAACAGCTGCCTGTGTGCATGGTCTGTCATCTCACAGCAGTCACGCTGGTTCAAGTTGTCTGTGTATTTTTCTTAGTCAGTCATTCAGTCCTCTATTCCCTTTTCTCACCTCTTTTTCCTCACTCTTAGGAGCACCACTGTAACGTAGTCACTCATTTCTAATCCAACATCATGTTTTATAGTCAACCTCCTGCCACCCAATCTACAGGTTTCCCTCATTTACTCTCATTGACAGTATGGGGCTCAGCCATTCCTCGTCTCCCCAGCCCTGTAGATCTGCGTGGTGACACAGAGCTGTTTCTGTTACCCTCAAAAATAAATTTGGCTTTATCAGGATGGAGATCAGGTTACTCCCCTTCACCCTCACCCTATCCCTCTTTCCTGCTCCCTCTTCTCTCCTCCCTCTTTCAGCCTGTCTCTCTTTTTAAGTCTCCCCATTTTCTTGTATCTTTGGAAACATTTCCTCTCTTACCTATTTCCACCATTTTATTTCCTCTTTAAATTTCTGCCTCACGCTCATTTCCTGCGCTCTCTGGTTCCCTTGTGGACTGGCGCGCAGTAAAATGAATGGCATAATTAGAATCACACACTCTTAATTGGCTCTTCCCCAGCTCCATTCATAATAACTCTATTTAAAATCACACCCCTCTCAGGGTGTGTATGTCTGTGTGTGCCACTGGAGGCAAAAGTGTGAAATTAAGCTCGCCAGAATCCAGTAAAAGCACAGTGAACTCTGGACACAGTGTGTGTGTTTGTGTGTGTTCCCAGTATATGTGTGTGGAGTGAACTCATTAGCTCATGTCCTCTAATGAGAGCCACGGGTGGTTTAACACCTCAGCCCTATAGACGGGGCCTGGCCATGCCAGGCTGAATCCAGCCTGATTGTAATTATAGCAGTCAGTCTGAATGGACCACAGTGCATTAACAGCCTTCTCCCTGCTACGTCCTGTTCTGTAATTAGAAATGTCAGAGCTGACCTATTATGTATCTTTGGCCATTTCTCTACCCTGCTTCAACAGAGACATACAAGATGAACAGCTGGAGTAGGAATCAAACCTGCAACCCTGTTGGCAGCCAAACGACAACCCTGTTGGCAGCCATTTGTATTCAGGGAATTATTTCCAGTGCGGTCATGATGGAGTGGAGGCTAGCAAAGAGGTGATGCAAAACTACAGGGACTGGTCCCATAACCAAGTGCGTGTGCATGTTGGTGTGTGTAACAGAGAGAGAGGAGTGTTGTGAGTACATGAGTACAGCCCTGAACCACAGTGAGCTAACCGCAATGAAGGACTGCAATTTAGACTTTTCCGAGAATAGTGAGAAAACAAGCAGAGAAAACAGTCAACTACTATACTGACCGTACAGCTTACACAAACACACATTAGTGTGTGCTGGACCTGCCAAGCTACACTCCTCTTTTTTTAAAGCTTAAAAAATGCTACATTAAACGTCTCTGCAAAATCTGCAATTTCGAAGGCAGTTTGCTTATCAGTAAACATACACACCTTGCAGAATATGACAACCTTGAGAGAGTCTCCCAAGTTGTCAGGGTTCACTGATTATTTTTGGCATTCGGATTCGTATCATCCACCAAGTTTGAAATTAAAAACTAGCTTCATTTTATTTCTACCATTTTTACGACACCCAAAATGTACAGTGTAGAGAGGAGGCCAGCAATTGTTTGGTAGATCACATGAAAGCTAAATGCACTTGTGGCTCCAAAGTCAAGTAGGGTAAAATTAAATACAATATTATTTTACAGTGGAGAGTGATAATTTTCTTTTATACAAAGGGAGGGAGAACTACACACAGCAGAAATAAAGCTTTTCAGTATAAAAGAAGTTCAAACATCCATGACTCTCAGAGAAAAAGGATATCTCACATCAGTAGTTCCCAATCTTTTTGTCAGACATACCACCATTAGCTAAATGGTGGCTCAACTTTTAGTTATTTCCATTTCAACAGTTTATCCATTTTATTTTACCTTTGTCTTTTAGGGGTTTCAGAAATGTATTCCTTACTTTTAGTGAATTATTTCAACTCCTCTGTTTACTAGTGTTAATGTCATGTGTCATAGTCATGTGGTATTCATCAAACTGTAATTTCTGTTTTATCAAATTAGTTGTGCTACTCCACAAGCTTCCATTGAGCCCCTGGCAGCTGAAAAACTACATATTTATACACACATAAAAAAGATATGAAAAAAAAACGTTTCAGTTTGTTTATGAGATGCACATACACATGATGCTGATGCAAACATATTTACACACACACACACACACACACACACACACACACACACAAACCTCCAGACAATATTTTTGCTCTGATGTTGATAAAAGCATATCATGTTTGCCATAATCATTTCAAAATCTGACACCTTTCTTTGACTGATTTAGGCCAATGCACTGACATACTCCACAGTGTTTTCATACTACAACATACTGTAGAGTGAGATGAATACAAACGCACACATGCACACACGCGCACACACACATCCCTGTAATAGGCATACCCACTGACGTTAACCCACTTAAGTATGATATCCAATAATGGGATTAGCTCCTTTATTCCATTGATGGAGAGGAGTAAAGAGAGGAAAGTGGTCCCACATGCACCGAGACAACCATAAAATCAGCCCTCAGTGACGCTACAGGATTTATTCTTATATTCCGCATCTCCTTCTATCAATCCTCTCCAGTTTAAGTCAAACCAATAACAGATGTG